>NC_046313.1:50133067-50472234 GCF_009819535.1 Lacerta agilis
TGGTAACCTCTGGGATGTGGCTTGTTCTCCAGCTTGAATCAAAAGTTAGCAGGTTGAAAAACAAGGTATGTGAAACCATTTAGACTTTCATTTCTATACCAAGAGCTACTTTTAAATAAAAGTGACTGTTTTGCTACAACAATCAACATCAATGTGTCTTTTAAGTCGGGTGGTTTTGATCTGCAGTCATATGCTCACTTGGTAAGTGGGTTTTATTTCTGAGTAAACATATAGGATTGGGCAAGGCACGGGGAGAACTTCATTGTCTCCCTAAGGAATTCCTCCATCCAGGTAAAGTCCAGTGCCACCTAGTGACTACCTATATAATGATGCAGTCAGTATAGTATGTCTATTAAATTGCAACTTTTGACACACTTAAGAGAAAGTGTACTTTTCCTTCATGATCCTCAGAGACACTTTAACTGAGGCTTTACAATATGTAAATTTATGTAGATTTAATCAGTCAATTAATTCATCAGTTAAAAGCTGGATAACTAAGAAGGGTTTCATAATATGTAAATTTATTTATATGTAATCAGTTAATTATTTCATCACTTAAAAGCCAGCTAATTAATTGATTAAAAATTATTGAGAGGTTGACAGCACGAGTGATGAGACTTCATTTCCTTATCAAAGAGTTACATGTAAATTGATGGTATTCCATTAAGCAACAAAAATTATTTGTGAAGTGTCTTAAAAAATTTTTTAACCTGCTATCATATAGGTTTTATATTTCAATCATTCCCTTGCAGTACAATAACAGAGAAATAGTTATTTTTACCCAGTATTTGTAAGTATCATGAAAAGGGAAAAGAAGGATAAGAAACCCATCCTCCCAGTTTTAAAGACTGGTAAAAGATAATAGTTGGACAGTGTTCTCGAAGCGACTAGCATGAATTTGGCCAAACTGCGGGAGGCAGTGGAGGATAGGGGTGCCTGGCGTGCTCTGGTCCATGGGGTCACGAAGAGTCGGACACGACTGAACGACTGAACAACAACAACAAAAAGATAATAGTTACTTTCCTATAACTAATCTTCACAGTAGCTCTAGCCAAGCATTCATTGTACAAAGTGAAATTCTACTCATAGCCCTCAGGGCACTCATTTACAGAAAGAACCTAGTTACATTGGAACTGATAGAATTTAGGGAAATCCACACAGCCTGCGACAACCCTAAGCTATGAATGAAAGGCTTCTATAAGGAAAGACAGGAAAATAGGATGGATTCCGTATGCAACTTGAAGCACAGGACAAGTTACTGCTTCTTACTATATGTATGGAGTATGACCATTTTTGTTTGAGGGGGTAGATGTGTCAGAGTTTCAGTAGATAAACTGGTCCCACAGAATAAAAATAGCTCCCCTCTTTTTTTTATTAGGTCAGGGAAGATAATATTTTGGATGGCACAGTACTTTTTGCATAGATGTTCAGAGCAAAAATAAGGCATAACTGTTGGTAAAGTAGGCAGGGAAGGAAAGCTGGTGTACTGTGGGCAAAATGTACCAAGTACACAATCTGAGCCAGTTTGCTCCCCTTAGGAGTTGCATAGAGGGGGAAATTCTGCCCACATACTGCCTGTGCCATCAAGGCAGCACTAAGAGTGAGGAAAACACACACATCTGGGCCAATTCTCACCTCTTCTGAAGATGCAGAAAGCTTCTTGGGGGAGAGAAGCCATAGAGAGTGTGGAGCTAAATTTTACCAATTTAAGTCAGTGTGGAGGATGAAAGGAGAGGCAAACCCTATGTTCTAGGCAAGTTCCCAGCCTCCAGTTAAATTGTAATAGTGGTAAGCAGTATTGACATTTAGCAATGTCTGTTCTCTCTCCCATGAGCTCACCTTAATAGTGGCAATTTTTCATAGTGGCTACCACAGAATCAGCTTTGGCTCCCTCTTTCGCAGCTGGGGGGGGGAGGGGTGTGCACTTTTTCCAGTGCTATACTTTTTAGAAGGCTACAGAGGTAAGGTGGACTCACTACCCAAACAATTCAGGCACTGGTGTTAAATCCAGATGTGACACTAGATTTTTGGTGGTGTGGACGGTTACCCTACACATGGGGTGCCAAATAAGAAGAACAACCACTTCTGTTGATGTAATAATGTGAGATCCATAAAAAGCAACTGTAGCAAAATGGAATTGTTGTAAAAATAAGAAGTATTGCTGGAGGGGCACCAAATTTTGTCCTCACTCAGGGCGCCATATTACCCAAGTCTGTCCCTGCACTAAATGCATCATTTGAAGTTATTTTGTTTTAACAAAAATCCCCCCTCCCATCTAGGCTAATATTACCAATGGGGGACTTCTACCAAGTAGCAGCATTCAGGTATGAGGCTGCATTCCTTCTACCAAGTAGCAGCATTCAGGTATGAGGCTGCATTCCAACAGGTATGAAAGGGGGGGGGAATTCCCCACAACTCATGGTGCTGACAAGATCCATGCCTGGTGGTTGCTGTTAACTTTAACAACAACAACAACAATTTTTAAATTCCCAAACGCAAAACGTTTAGCATCACATCTATTTTGGCCTTGTGATTAGACACTGTACCAGCCTTGCAGCCCAATCACATACATGTTTATAGTTGGATTTATGTCCCACTGTGTTCAACAACTCTTACTCCCAAGTAATTGGGCACAAGCTTGCATGCTGAGACTGTATTGCAAAATAATAATTCCATGATAGCCAGCGTGATTCAGTGATTAGTAAGCTGAACTTCTGTCTTCTTGACAATCAAAGTCAGTAAGCTTGCTTGGCTATGTTGTGAAGTATAAAATGGGAACAGTAATCCATTATCTCACATGGCGGTTGTGAGGTAAACACCGCAAAGCAGTTTGCACATTAAAATACCAAAGAACTAAGTTTTAGAAGTTCAACTGTTTTTCTGAAAATATTTGCTGCCCTCTAATGGGGATATCTGCATGGCATACAAAAGGAGCATCAGCAGCCTGCCATTATGAAACTACAGTGGTACCTCGGGTTAAGTACGCTTCAGGTTAAGAACTCCGCTTAAGAACAGAAATTGTGCTCTGGCAGCGCAGTGGCAGCAGGAGGTCCCATTAGCTAAAGTGGTGCTTCAGGTTAAGTACACTTCAGGTTAAGAACGGACCTCCGGAACGAATTAAGTACTTAACCCGAGGTACCACTGTACTTTATACTGCATTACATCACTAGTCACCTAGCCCAGTGCTGCCTACTTTGACTGGTAGCAGTTTTTCACCAATCCCTAACCCCACTCTGAGTCTGCAGAAGAGTCTGGGAAGATCTAGTTCACCACTCTGTCTTTTTTTTTTTTTTTACCTACGCAGATGCAGTATTTTTCTTTTGGCTATTATGTACTAAGTGTTACAAATTTCAGTTTGGTATGATGTTGATATTTTCCTGGTTCTCCTTGACAAATAATTTTTATGTGATTAGCATCAATTACTGAAACTCATTCTAAGGCATTCAGGTATGGATGCCTAAAGTTCCAAAATACAACCGCCAAACATTCAAAGGCAATTTGAATTACATTTACTGTTGCTTTTTTGTGACAACAGATCCTCAATAGACATGCAATGCCATAGCAGCAATTTAAACAGCAGTTGATATCAATTCAATATATGTATTCACTTATTTACATTTACTAGCCTCCTCCCCCTCCCACCGATTACAACATCTCCCCAGAATATGCAAATAAAAATGTTTCTCTAAAAACTAACTTGCAAGTCAGGAACAAAAAAATAATGTCCTTCAAAACCACCCACCTCTCCTAATTATCATTATAATAATCTATTCTAAATCGTAAATCTGCCTTTTTCTTGTATAGTGAAAACTAAGTGTAGACCAGCACGTCATCATTATGCATACGTCCTAGGATAATTCCAAAAATTTTGGATAATAGTAGTTTGAAAAACAACCTACAGAATTAGTATTCTTTTGATGAAGGTATGAAGTGAATGGAGCACCAATGATGGATAGCTAGAAGCTTTAAGGTTAATTATCTTCAAACAATCTACTACAGGATACAAACATATTTTCCCTCAAGTTTATTTAAAAAACTAACAAACAGGAACACACACTTGAGGGAGTAAAGTACAAGGGTTATGTTCAACCAGTCTTCGCTTATTGAATACACTCCTACTTTGCGAAACTCAGTGCTGGAAGCAGACAGGCATTCTTCTGAATCACTGAAGGAACATTTATTATACAACTTTATTCATGTTCCTTGCCACTTTCTGAAGTCTGTTAAGACACTGAACAAATTTTCAATTCCTTTTTTGCTTCTTTGCCTATTACACTTACTATTTCACCTGTCAAACCCACCTCTACAATTCAAAATATTTTAAGAACAAGGCAAAAGGAGCTCACAGAGTTTGCTTCTCAGGTGGCCAACAATATACATTAGTGCTTCTTCTTTCTTCTATAAAGAACTGTATGACCATGGAACGGTAAGCTTGGCATCTGATTTAAGATGGTAGCGTTTTCACATCATTTACTTCTTTTTGAATAGAGAACCCATATTTAAATGTAACAATCACAGTCACTACTAGTACAGCAGCGGTAACTAAAGTGGATATCACTACTGGAATCCACCACTTTTCTGGATCATTCACTGGCTCAGATGCTGTGAAAACAAGGAAAGAGAAAAGATGCTAAGCCCTCACTACACTGTAAAATATGGCCAGACCCCGGTGCCCAAGACACTGCTAATTAGGAGGTAAGCCCATAGAAAACTTCACTATCACTATTTTTAAAATGTATTTATTATATGTCAGTGTTGGGAAACTCCCCCCCCCCTCCATGGACCAGATGATTACCAGGATCAGGCCAAATTTGACAGGGGGAAAGCCCAACCCATCAATCACATTATGTCATTATGATGTCACATGATCGACAGCTGGGCACCCTCCCGCCTGTCAAATTCCCTTGCTTGGGGTTCCCACTTGGCAACCACACCACAAGGCATGTGGTTTTGCAATTTAAACACTGCTGCTTCTCAGGTAAGCTACACCCTCTATTGTGTAGGCTGGGTAGTCCCTCCCCTTACCTGGCCAATCCCTTGCAACGCCTCCCCCAGTCAGGAATGGACAGTTAACTGAGTAGACGGAGACCCCAGGTATCCCTTCTGGGGGAGGGCGCAGCCAGCCGAACTACCAGGTGTCGCCCAGGAATTCAGGGGGCTGCGCGTGACCATGCAAAAGTCGCCCCCCATTTGATGTGGGGAGCGGTCATTACTACAGAAGGCAAATGAGCATGACAGTCACAAATCCAACTCTTCAGGATTGGCACAGTCCATAAGAAATCCATTTGCAGCAGACTTAACTTAAACTTACAATAAGACTAAAACTTAGCACTTAAACATACTATGTACAGAACACCACACCAGAAGGAAGAGTCAGCAAGTGAAACCCAGGCTCCTTCTGGCCTATTATTATAGGACACCATGACCTTGAGAGAAAGAGATAACAGAACCAGCTCAAGTCAGCTTCTATGAAAGGATAAACCAAATATCAGGAACCTTCTGCTTCTTTGCAGGCAGAATGGAAACTTGTTAGTTAGAAACTTCCAGCTTGCACCAAGCTTGTACAACACAGAGAAGCCTCCAGAACCTTCTTGAATCAATAGAATAGGAAATATCTCTACGCTTTAAACCAATACTTTCTGTACCAAAAAATGCAAACCTGACAGTTGTCAGCTTTGTGTTTGGTGTTTTGGAAAAAGAGGGCTGCCAAACTGCTTATTCCTCTCCTCCCCATAGCTGGAGTTTGTAAGCAACAGCAACAAATGGGTGTTGTTTGTAAAATGTAACTTTGTTTCCCACCAGTTAACGGGGATTGGGAAGGGAGTACATTTTACAAGGTAAAGCACCCATAGAGTACAGTGGTACCTCTGGTTATGAATGGGATCCATTCCGGAGCCCCGTTCATAACCTGAAAGGTCTGCATCCTGAAGTGCTGTGTCTGCACATGTGTGCGACACGACAGGGGCGTCACTAGCCACTGGGCTGCCGGGGGCGGCAAGCCAAGCGGCACCCATGGGGGCGGGGCGTCACTCCGTGCGCATGACGTCATGACGCATGCGCACGGAACAACGCCTCCGCGCGGGCCAGTTGGCCCACCCCTCTCCCGCTGCGCTCCGTGGGCGGAGCCGTCCCGGGGAAAGGAGAGGGGTTGGGCCAGCGGGGGGGTGTCATTCCCCTCGCTGGCCTGCCCCTGTCCTTTCGCCCCGGGCTCCGCTCCCTGAGCCCAGCGGGCAGGGAGTGGAGCGGCGGCGCATGGGAGTGGTGGGAGGGGCCGCCACTTGTCACCCCACGTGCTGCCGTTCGTTCCGTCGCCCCGGGAGCAGCAGCACCGCACACACTGTGCACCGCTGCTGCTCCCACGGTGACGGAGCGAGCGGCAGTGCGTGGGGGTGACATGCGGCGGCCCCTCCCACCACTCCCCACGCACCACCGGTCACCCCGGGAGGAGCAGCGCTGCAGGAACGGGGTGCTCGCTCGGCCGAGCTAGCACCCCGTCCGTGCAGCGCTGCTGCTCCCGGGGTGACGGAGGGAGCGGCGGCGCGTGGGAGTGGTGGGAGGGGCCGCCACTTGTCACCCCACGTGCTGCCGTTCGTTCCGTCGCCCCGGGAGCAGCAGCACCTCACACACTGTGCACCGCTGCTGCTCCCATGGTGACGGAGCGAGCAGCGGTGCGTGGGGTGACAAGCGGCAGCCCCTCCCACCACTCCCCATGCACCACCGGTCACCCCGCCGAGCAAGCACCCCGTCCGTGCAGCGCTGCTGCTCCCGGGGTGACGGAGGGAGCGGCGGCATGTGGGAGTGGTGGGAGGGGCTGCCGCTTGTCACCCCACGCGCCGCCGCTCCCTCCGTCACCCCGGGAGCAGCAGCACCGCACCCACCCACCTAGGGGCGGCACGAGGGGCGGCCCGCCCCCACCGCCCCCACCCTACGACGCCCCTGCGACACGATTTGGCGCTTCTGCGCATCCGTGTGATGTCATTTTGCACGTCTGCACATGCACGAACCACCAAATCTGGAAGTAACCCGTTCCGGTACTTCCGGGTTCGGCACGTTCATAACCCGTGACGAACGCAACACGCAGCATTCGTAACATGAGGTACGACTGTATATGTATATTCTGCTCTTTCATGGGGCTTTCAGCGATCTTCCATTTAAACTGCCAACAGATTACCTCTGCTTAGCTTTGAAAATGTTGTTTACAGGCAATTCCCTATGGCGGTTCCCATTTAGCTAATAGTTCCCAATTAGCTAAGTACCACGGACCCCCTGTATTTCAAAAGCTAAGCCATGGACCAACTACTTTAATGTTGATGTTTCTGTGGCAGTTTTTGTTATATGAATGCAAATGTGAAATATATATCCATATATTCATTATATATATCCTCCAAGATGCCCCAGAGCAAAACTAGGCCACATGTCTTCTGGGCCATGCTCCCATGAGTGACGTAACCTGTGCGAGATCACAGTGCCCCAAATGGGATGTCCAGGATAGTTTGTAGGCATGTGCCACAGACCCCCTGGGTGAGTTACACAGACCTCCAGTTGGGAACCACTGCCATATGACCATCAAAAGTCTATATTCAATACTTTTTAACTGCTCTTCATTATAACTCTGTAAGAAAGGTACCTTGTAGCATTTTTAGAAAACCATGTTTGCCATTCTGGAGAAGGTAGCAAATTCTACTCACTCCCCAGTAAGGATTTCTCAGAACAATGTTCAAAGTCATGTCGCTGCTCCTTAATAAAAGACCTGAGCATACATGTACTATGTGTTAAGCTCTTTTGGTGCTGCCTTTTAGTTTCTGAAACTTTCATTCACAGGAGACAGAAACATGTTTTTTCTTTTTTCTTTTTAAAGAATCGAACAAATGCTAGATTTCTATATGGGATTTAGTGACTGTCACCCAGTAGTTTACAGGGAGGATGTCATATTAATACTTTGTCTACATTGTAATATGATTTTTTGTTGCTTCATACTTTGCTGTCAGTAGCTTGTGAAACCAGTGTTAACCATTAGGAATGCCTTAGAATATTACCTAATTGCAAGGAAAATCATAATTAAACAAAGGAAATGTGAGGGTTCAGTACTACTTTCAGTAATGATTATATTTTTTAAACCCTCTGCTTGTATAGACCTAGCACCCTAATACAAACTCAAATAGCTACCCTGGCTCAGGCAGTATCAGTTGTAGAAAAGGAACTCCCAATGAAACTTGAAAGTAGCTTAGTGAATTTTACCCAAACTCCCAATATCTTGGTAAACATTAAACTCACCTAATGGGGCTTCACATATCCATGAAGCTTTTCCTGAACAAGGAGCTGATATCAAATAAGCCAGAGCAGGTTGCATCTGAGGACACAATTGCTCGGCATCAAAAAGAATCCTGAAACATGAAGTAGACATATATCTAAACAAACCTAGACAAACGACACACACTGCTATAAACAGCTTAGGATGGTCAATAGTAAACTATTGTGGGTGGGAAAGTGCACATAAATAGTCTGATTCCAATGTTATACTCTAATATTTAGCATTTTGAAGACTTAAGTGGTCCAACATATACTTGAATCTAATGCTTTAGATACAAACTGGTCTTTGCCTTTGCATGAGTTGGTTGCTTCAAGGCTTCCGTGATTATATACAAAATATTGTAAAACAGGCATTTATATAATTATTTATCATGCACTTGAATATCATCTTAAAGAAAACACAGGAGTATAATTTTGTTAAATAATAATAACAATATTTTTATTATTTATACCCTGCCCATCTGGCTGGGTTTCCCCATGACTCATGTTCTATTAAACAAACAAACAAACAAACACCCTGTCCCAACATAAAAGCTATACTTTATTATTATTATTATTATTCAAATGCAGCAGCAGCAAAGGATCAATAAGCGCAAAGAGCTATGGGTTTCTCAGGCTTAACAACAGATGTTTACAACATGTATGAAAATGGGTTTTAAAAAAGTAATCACCAGCTGTGGAAGTGGGAGAGACTGTCATCAGGAACAGGGCCGGTGCTAGGGTTTTTTGTGCCCTAGCCGAGACCACCTTCTGGCGCCCCCCGCCAAAGCCTGCTTTAGCGGGAGGTGGGGGGTGGTGGAGAGGCAAGCAGCACCTTCTCCACTGTAGCAGAGAAGCTGCTGCTCGCCTACCCCCCCCCCCCGGCCAAAGCCTGTTTTAGCGGGAGGTGGGGGTGGTGGAGAGGCAAGCAGCAGCTTCTCCGTTGTAGCGGAGAAGCTGCTGCTCGCCTGTCCCGCCCCCCCGCCAAAGCCTGCTTTAGCGGGAGCCGGGGGTGGTGTAGGGGCAAGCAGCACCTCTCCGCTACAGCGGAGAAGCTGCTGCTAGCCCGCCCCACCCCCCGCCCAAGCCTGGCCAGCGCCTCCTCCATTTTGGCGCCCTAGGCAACTGCCTAGTTCGCCTTAATGGACGCACCGGCCCTGATCAGGAATACAATGACAGGGGAGGGAAGATTTAAGCCTTCCCTCTCCAACTGCAATCCACTTCAAAACTGTTCCTACTAAAGACCTTGTTATTACAATCAACACTCAGAATGCACAAATCAGTATCATAGCCTCCTACAGAACAATTTATGGGTGAACATTCCAAAAAGTTAAAGTGATCTGCTGTTTGATTGCGGAATGATGTCAAAACTACAGAATGATGTGGTTCCCAACGACAAGTAATATATACACACGCACAGCCCTATGACAAAGTATTCTCTGGTAAAGCAAAATTTGGGGATTTGTGAAAAGAGAGCTGTTTAATTTACCTGCCTTCTAGCTCTTCTTCCTGTGAAAGCCACATTTTTGGGTGGAAAACTGGGCCCGCTACGTGAACCCAGAATATTTTAGAGATCACTTTAGCTACCCAATCCTGCAAAGGATTAATAGTGACAGAAGACAAGAACATCTGATGACAGCTGAAAATATCCAACATCTTTTGAAGTTAAATTTCAGTTACAAATTTCTTTTAGCAAAAGACTGCATACATGCCACACTGTGCAAACTAGTAGCTTTTCAGCCAGTTAAAAAGAAGATGGGGAAATAAATTACAGTGGATTAGCATGATTATGTGAGCACGAGAATTTCCAGAATATAGCTCACAGTTCTTTTGTTTCTCAGCAATGAGCCATTCCTAAGTTTATCCTATTTGTTCTACATAAAATTAATAGCAGCTTGTTTTGAATTTATGGTTTTAAAGGAAATATTAGCAAAGTAATATATAAAGGTGCTAACAAGGTCTACACACAAACAATTTTTTTTAAGGTTTATTCTCACACCTCTCTACTTTCAGCCCACTGCTAAACAGAAATAAGGCCAACTGGGGCAGAATTGCAACCTGTACTATTTTATCTCCCCATGTAATCTAACAAGTTTCCATAAGATGAAAGGCAGTAGAAATCCATTTAAGAAATCAGAGAATGACAGTGTCTCTTTTTTATCTACCTGATTGATGCCTAAGTCACTGACCTTTTCATCATTGTCTGTCATATGTAGAAGATGGGCTCCTTTAAAAAGGCTGCACATGTATTCTGCATCACTATGATTAATCTGCCCATATGAAGGAATGTAATAACATTGTCCATTGAAGTATTTCCAACTGTAGTAACAAAACTGGCTTTTCAGATCTTTTCAAAAAGAAGGAACACAGTGGGGGAAAAATGATATACTTACATAATTATAACTAGGCATGCAACAGTACAATAAATAAAAGGTCACATTGCCCCTCGCTATTTTGAGACAGAGTGGGTCCCCATCTATAGACAGAGCCGCTTAGTTTCTTGCCTCCCACAATTCTTTGGTCCTGCCTGCTGTCACGTGGTGAGAAACCACCCACACAATTGGTTCCATCATCCCACGAATTAAATTGAACAGATTACAAAAATGGAATATATCAATAGCCTCAAGCTGATAAGACCACTTTTGTCCCACTACTGTAGTACTCACTTGTTTCACAGAGCCTTAAATCATGTTCTGAGCAAGTCACATCACCAGTACACTTTCCTGTTAATCTATTGCATGGTTTATCTTCTGGACATCCTGGGCACCTTTCTTGACAAAAGGCTCCAAAACGTCCTTCTCTGCAAGCTGAAAATGTATTTTAAAATAACGAACTAATGTTTAGGTAAGCACAGTACTTTATGGTCCCACCCACTTCAAAACGCAGTACATGTACGGTAATCTTTATCTAAGTCCTCATACAATAAGGCATGTAGGCATGTAGACCTGACTCCATGAAGTTAAATGATATCCACTTGAGTGCTGAGAAGGGCACATAATAAATAGGGTCTACTTATCCCTTCCTATGTGTGTCCATAGGGGGCGGGAAGTGGGAGCAGTCCGTCCCCCCCAAATTCTGCAGATTCCTAGTTTGTTTGTTTTCATGTAAGTTTTATTAAAAGTTTAAAGTGATTCCAGGTTTTTAATTATTTTATCATGCAAGTCTCTATCCCTTGTATAACCTTAAGTATGAAGCAAGATGTGCAGGCAATGTTCTGCTCATTTAGTTTGTGAGAAACTAGTCTGCTCCTGATTTTCAGTGCCTTTACCTGATGAATGAAGTCATACTGTTGTAAACAACGTAGCATTAAGTAAGTGTCCCATGAGTGCAGCAATTTCCCACTTGAGCAACAGGACTTACTCCTTGAGCAATTGGACTTTCTCTCCCTTTTCTTTCCCCCCATCTCCAAGAAAAGTGAAGACAAGGGGAACAGAGGGGAGAAAGTCCCTGTTGTACAAGGACACATTAGTGGGATAATGTAGGGGGAGGGGCATGTGTTGAGATTTCTGCATTGTAGAGGGGTGGACTAGATGCCCCTCTGGGTTGCCTTCCAACTCTGCAATTCTATGAGTCTATGCTAGCCCTGCCAAGTAACCCAGTGTTGTATCCATTTTTATTCGGGAAAGGGGAGTTAAAGTAGTGTATACAGTCTTGAAGTGTAGTTTTTATCATGGTTTGTCTTTTTTTTCAAAAAGGGAAATGAAAAGTGTCAGGTGGCTATGAAGTTTATTTTAACAGCACTGTAATTAATTAAGGCAGGGAAGCCAGGAAAAAATCAAGGGGTTCAGTCATGGTGAAAGACACCGGGTGCCTTCAGACTGTGTTCTGCAAGAGGGATTCAAACACAGACCAGAAATTTAGGCTTGTGAAATTAAAGTGGATTAAATTTATATAGCAAACTGGCAGGCTGGATTCCTAATCCCCAGCCCACTTCGGCCAATTTACACCAAACTCTTTGAAGATGTCCTTTGAGCACCAGTCAGCTAACACTGTCTGGATGTGCAGTACATTAATTTTTCATAAAGGAACAAATGAAAGCCATTCATTTATAATACAGTATAAATTTTATACGAAATACATATACTCAAGGACATCATGGGATAAATGGTTAAACTTGCCCAGTGCCCTTGATGATTCCAGTGTCTGAACGAGAAGCAGGTTTTGCCTCTTCTTGATTCTGCTTTATATTGTAGCTTTCTTAAAGGTGAAGGTAAAGGGACCCCTGACCATTAGGTCCAGTCAGGAACGACTCTGGGGTTGCGGCGCTCATCTCGCTTTACTGGCTGAAGGAGCCAGTGTACAGCTTCCGGGTCATGTGGCCGGCATGACTAAGCAGCTTCTGGCAAACCAGAGCAGCGCACAAAAATGCCCTTTACCTTCCTGCCGGAGTGGTACCTATTTATCTACTTGCACTTCGTGCTTTTGAACTGCTAGGTTGGCAGGAACGGGGACCAAGCAACGGGAGCTCACCCCGTCATGGGGATTTGAAACGCCGACCTTCTGATCAGCAAGCCCTAGGCTCTGTGGTTTAACCCACAGCACCACGCGCTTTCTTACTTTATCCCAATTCCCTTAATGAGAGGCACTGTGAACAATGCCAACCCCTATCTATACAGCCTTTCCCTGGATTCTGTTTCTTGTTCATGTTAGAATGTGATGGGAACAGGCTATTTTAGAAAGAACTGCTATATTTTATTATTGTTGTTATTGCTATACAGGTGGTGAGCATTTTAGGCACATCTAATTGATGCACGATTACCAATGTGCAGGTCCTTTTGGATGCAGAAAAGGGGTGGGGCGTGCTTATATGTGCTCCGCTGATGCTTGCAGTGCCTGGGAACGGAACCCCTGCGTGAAATGGCCACTGCCTGTAATTTTTATCCTGCCTTTTCTTTACTCTGGGACTTAAGGTGGCTTACACAGACAAACTAGAAAAACCTAAAAACATAGAAAAGACAATAATTAAATGTAGCTAAACACTAACAGAATGAAAATAATATTTAAAAATCTATTAAAAACACAGATAACAATTAAACCATCACAGCACCAGGCTGCAGACATATGACTTTCAGCTAACTTTGTGAAGCATGTACATAAATAGGTCATTACTGTGATGATTAGTAACAGTGTTCCACACCTTTCTAATTTCCTTTTCTCATTATTATTATTATTATTATTATTATTTTGCTACTCCTTCCCATAACCCTTCCCCACACTCAAAAGTGGACAGTTACCAGTTTTCATGAATGTAGCATCCGACTTTGAGTTAGTTGAGATCAGTTCTTTACCACTGACTGGTACATACTGTCTTTTCCATAAGCTGATTCCAGTGCATTTTTCTTCTAAAAGGCAGGCTGATATTGCAAGCTCCTTTTGTATATACATTTTGTCCCCCATAGGCAAGATAAGCATCTTTCCAGGGTATAACCAAAACATTTTGGCATCTGAAAGGTATTTTAAAATTCTTTTTTTTTTCTTTGCATTTTCCTAGAACAATCTGCCTGATCATATTTTCATAACAAGTCCAACACTAAAGATTTCACTTGTGCCATTATTATACACAGAGCCACCTGGCTTGCCAATTAATAATATGCTGGCTTCCTAATTATTTTTTTTCTACTAAGCGAAGTATGAATGTTGCATTTGAAGACGGTTTTCTGAACAGTTTACTGCTGTGCAGGAAGACATTGTACTGAATTCTGGAATTATTATTATTCATCTTGAAACTACTATTGATAACAATTGGAGTTAACAACCAACTACCATCTGGGAATTTTAAACAGTGATACCAGCCAGTGGTAGCTCGAAATATAGACCAGTAAGCCTGTCTTGCAGTGAGCTACTGACCTGGGCAAGTAACAATTGAGTCTGCTCAAGTAGCTTTGCTGAACTAATAGAAAGCTACCTTATACTACCTCAGAACATTAATTATTATTATTATTATTATTATTATTTATACCACACCCATCTGGGTGGCTTCCAACAGAACATTAAAATGCAATAATCTATTAAACATTAAAAGCCTCCCTAAACATCTGTCTATCTTGCTATTGTCTGCTGTGGCAGATAGCACCTCTCTAAGGTCTCAGTCATCAGCCACTACCTAATATTTTTAACTGGAAATATCAATAACAGAACTATGGAGCTATCTGTGTACAATACTGATCCTCTGCACCTGATCCTGTAAGAGTATATATATAATTAAATACACAATTAATAGATTTAATATAGGGGTGTTTGGCAATGGGCACTGTCCCAGGTAGCACATTTCAAATTGATCTTGGCACCCATCTGACCCTTGGGTCATAGTGTACAAGCAACTGGTTCTATAAACAGAATGCTAAGTCAGGTCACCATGGCTTCAGAACATTCAGTACATGCAAAAAGGCATTGGATAACTAAGTTCCAATCTGCCTATCAGCCTGAGAGGTGTGTATCATGTTAAGTCATGCAAGTCACAGAGATCACATTCACCAAACATCCTTGCTTCTAGTTTGGAATTGTTGTGAATTTTCTCTTACCTACACTTCTTTTACAAGCCAAGATAGCAAAGAACGAACACGGAACTTCTTCAAGGTCCCCGTTCTTCCTCATTTGTGTGCAGGTGGAAGAAGCTTTTCCATACATTTCTTGACTAAGAATCAAATACACAAGAGGTTATACCAAATAAACCCTTGCACGTGTGGAATAACTTCTGCAAGCACAACAGAATGTACCTGATCACAAGAAAACCAGCTCTGTAGCTCTCCCAAGCCTCTTGGGCAGGGTATAGGGAACATGGAGTAGAGGGAGGGGAGGTTGCATTGCACTTTCAGAAGTTGTTCTGCGCATACAATGATCACCAATATTTTAAATTATAGTAGATAATAGACAAGATAATTATAGCAAAATATAAAGTTTAAAAACAAGGCTATACAAATGAGTATCAGAGAAAAAAATGAAATGATGAAATTTAAAATGTTGTAATTTCTATTTATTTGTTGAATTTGAATGGCAAATCTTTACATTAGAACTGAGGACTCTATATCTGTGACAATACTGTATCCAAAAATGCCCCCCATTCAGTGGCATATTTCTTGGTAATTTAATAATTAGTAGACAATTTACTAAATGCTGTTACAGGTGGCTGCTAAATACTGTCAGTAGCATGTCTGAGATTTCAAAACATTGCCTGCTGGCCTGCCTTTACCTGTCAGTTTCAAATGTTGCTGCTACAACAAAACCACTGGATGTTCCATTCTGATCTAAAATAAGAATCATAGAATTGTAGAGTTGGAAGGAACCACAAGGTTCATCTAGTCCAACCCCTGCTATGCAGCAATCTTTTGCCCAACTTGGGGTTCAAACCCACAACCCTGAGATTAAGAGTCTTGTGCTCTACTGACTATTATTCAGTAAATGAGCTGGTCAAGCTATGTGTGGCAAAGCAGATGCAATCGCCCTCTAAGGCTACTTGGAAAGAAAGCTGCAATAATATATTGCTTCAAAATTTTGGTTTTTATCCAGTAGCCCTCCTAACATCTAATGTGCCATCTACCTGAAGGTTTGTTAAAGAGCATTTGCAGGAACTATTGGTCAGACAGGATATGGAAACAGTGAAGGCATCAATAACATCAAATACCTGCTATCTAGCTCAAAACAAACTAGTTATGTTTAACACAGTAAAGCTTGTGCTAAAAGCCTCTCAACTCAGGAAAGCCCTGGAGTCCTGTCATGCCCTGAGTTTCCCACCTGAGTTTGTCTATATCTGTGAAGTGTTTTATAATGTTTTACTAATATGTGCTATAATATGTTTTAAAGACCTGTCTTTGTTTGTTTTGTTCTTGGCTATAACCTGTACATGTATTTGGTTGACCAATAAAATCTGATGACTGATGAACATCCCAACAGGTGCTTATTTCTTATAATCAGCTAGACAACTAAATCTGCCTAATACACCATTAATGAAAACAGTAGTTTCTCTTACGAGTTAGTCATTTCTTTGGGTTTTGCCACTGCTGAGTCAATCCATATAGCATCCTTTATCATAGACATCAGCCAGACCTGCAGATTAAGAATATATTTATTTTATAGACATACGGAACATCAACAGCATAGTTCTGTAATCTGCCCAACCTTAAAAAAAAATTGTTTGAAACTATTTATCTATTATTTATTTAGACCATTCTATATCACTTAACATATAAAATGGCATCTCTAAATGGTGTACAAAAAATTAAAGCAGGAACATATAACTTGAACAAGTAGATGAAAAATGTAATGTAGATTTTTTCAATATGTTCCTTTTCTTACTACACATTGTTTGGATCTTCTTGAATGTTTAAAATATTCATCGGGGGGGGGGGGTAGGATTTTATAATGAAACACTGCCAATTGTGTCAAGACAGAGCAATGGCAAATAGTGATACAGCCACTTACTTTATGCTCCAGGACTAAACAAGTCTACATGTTTTCCCTAACATTGTCTTCCATAATCTTCATATTTTAACCTATATCATAGGTTTGATATAGGAAAATTGGTTGCATTATATGATATTTAACATCAGCAGACACCCACTCTAGAGCAGAATAAAGACTCCTATGTCAGGCCTGAAATAGTAGCAGAAAATTTTCTTGCTCTCCAAATGCATGTTAAATTTAACTTCTGTATCCAATAGGAGAAGGTACTGTTTTCCAGTTAACAGGTATCGTGTTCTAACAGGCTTTGGGGAACTGAATGCTTTTCATGAAAGGGCTGGTGCCATGCTGATTTTATTGTAATTGTTTGTATGGCCTTAATGGATTTTATATATGTATACCATTTTAATTCTATCAATGCTTAATTACTTTTCAATTATTATTTTTTCTATGCTTTTAGCAGTTCCTATTTTTATCTGTAAGCCACCTTGAGTCCCATCAGGGGAAAAGGCACGGTATAAATAAACAAACTCTTATTTCTCATCATTTATGCCATTCCAGAACTGTGTCAGTTTATGCATGTTACCTTTTCGTCTTTGCTTTGTGGCAGTCGTATCAGTTCAGTTTCATGATAAGCATTGCAGAAATCCTTTGCTCCTTCCCAAGTGAATTGCTTCACCGTCTCTATGTAATAACAATTGTCTTTCCAGTACCACCATCCAGGATCTGTTGGACACTTAAGATTAATCACACCTGAGAAATTAACAGCAGCATTTTAAACAAATATAATTTCCAAGTCATTGCCCCCCCCCCCCGGGTCAAAACTGTTGTATCAATTAAGCCTGCTTGCAGAGGGCTGATACTCAATCCACTACCCACTTGACGCCAGAAATAAATTGGGGTCATAAAATAGTGTCCAGTACATATGTTATAATAAATGAATGCTGAGTGGTGATGCATCAGGAAAGTGAGCCCTTCACTGCCCATGCCAAAACACATCCTACTAAAAAGAGGGAAGGGTAGCGTCAGACATCTATACCTGCAGAGATTGCACGGCTCCTTCATTTTTCTAAAAAAAAATCAAAACTTCCTGTGGTCCAAAGGGGAAAAAAGGAAGAAACACAAGAAAAATATGGGATGACTGCATCATATGGATGCCCCTTAAAAACTGAATGAGGCATGGTAATTCCACACTACACACCTAGTGTAAAAGCACCCCAAGTCAGCATAAATCACTGTCTGGTTACAGCATAAAAACTTTCACCTGATAATTGCAATAATATCTTGATAACCCATATGCAGAAGGAAACCTACTGCTGAAAAACAATTCATTTCACGCGTCCCAACTTCGCAGTGAGGAACTCATCTGCTAAAGATCACACCAGTCCTTCTTGCTAGATGGCTGATTTGAAATCCCACAGAAGCAGGTAGGAATCAATTAATGTCATTCATTTGTGCATGAGACACATTTTGGCACCTGATTGGCATGCTTGTATGCCATGCTTCACTAACAAGCATGATACTGAAAATAGTGTTTGAATGGCTAGGCATGATCAGGTCAGACGTTACCAGACTGGTATCTGCAGGCATCTACAAAGGCCTTCACTGTGACACCAGACTCTGCATAGAAGTCCTAGATTTTGAGCTTTTATTAAAAAAAGAAAAGAACATAGTCTTCCTAGAAAAAAGTTATGAAGCAAAAGGGTGTCGTTATTCTATTATTATTATTATTATTATTATTATTATTATTATTATTATTATTATTATTTGTAAAGTTGTGGGTGGACACAGCAGACAACACAGCGATTTCCAAACAGCTCTTGTTTATTCGCAGGCTGGAACAGAAGTGCCTGAAGGCCTCAGCAGCCTGCTTATATAGAACTCAGCTACATCGCAACAGTAACAACTTCCCACAGTTAACCAATCCCTGAACGTCCTTTTACAATCCCTCTTTTGCATATGCTGACCTGAGTGAAAACTGCAGCAGAATGAACTATATACACACACCCCTAGTGGCCTAGGGTGAGAACTTCAATACATAACACCCCTCCCCACCGAGATAAGGCATTAGGTTACAATCATATTGGTTCCATTATCTACAGCAATACTCTTGTTGGTTCATTAATGCACATAGCCTATCAGTTTCAATTTTCCCATTTTGCAAGCATAACTACTTCTATTTACAATGCAGCATTACGTGTGCAAATTGTTGGTAACGTAGTCTTTTAAATAAGTTGGGCGTTTGGAAACCCTACCTGACCGCCGTGGGCCAGTATCAGAGTCCGGTTGGCTGCTTGAGTCCCGTTGTGACTGCCGTGTTACCAATGGTGTCGTTGCGCCTGAGTTCCCTGGCTCCGCTGCTGTTGAAGGGCCTGTCGCGAGCGGACTCGGTGGAAACTCAGGCAAGGCAGTGGTCTGAGACTCAAGGGGGTCAGGCGAAACCCCTGCAGTGGCTCGGCTCGGCGCCATGTCCGCAGTTTGTGAAGGGGGTGCAGGTGGAGCCTCGCCTTCCATTGGTGTCGGTTCTAGAGCTGAGGCTGCCGTTGAGGGTACTGCGGTATCGTCCAAATTCCCAACCCGGCGCCTCAGTTGGTCTATGTGTCGGCGCCACAAACGCCCGTCCTCAAGTGCCACCTGATATGAGCGGGGCCCCGTGACTCCCACTATCGTGGTCGGCACCCAAGGAATGTCACCCACATAGTTCCTGGCAAAAACCTTATTCCCAGGGATGAAAGACCTTGGCGCGTCAGCACAGCCTGGGGGCTCGGCTACCCCAAAGTGTGGATGCAACCGGTCGAGCGGAGATCTGAGGCGACGGCCCATAAGCAGTTCAGCTGGACTCCGCCCTGTGGCTGCATGCGGGGTGATGTGCTGTACGAACAAGTATTCCGTGACTCGCTCATGCCAGTCCTTCTGACCCAGGCGTGCCAGTGCCTCTTTCGCTGAGCGCACCATTCTTTCCGCCTGTCCGTTGCTGGCCGGGTGGAATGGTGCTGTTAGGGCGTGGCGGATGCCTAGCCCCAAGAGGTACCTTTCAAAAGCGCCTGATGTGAACTGTGGCCCGTTGTCGGAGACGAGGACATCAGGACATCCATGTGTTGCAAATAGGCCCCGCAGCACCCGGACTATGGCTTCGGTACTGGTGGAGGGCATCAGAGCCACCTCCAGCCATTTGGAATAAGCGTCCACCACTACCATAAAGGTCCGGCCATGAAAAGGGCCAGCAAGGTCAATGTGCACTCTTGACCAGGGTGCCTTAGGCGTCTCCCAGGTGTTGCCCTTAGCTGCTGGTGGTGCAGGTCTTGATTCTTGACACGCTTGACAGGAGGCAACCCAGGAGGTGATGGCATCGTCCATGTTAGGCCACCAGACGTAACACCGAGCCAACGCCTTCATTTTAACGATCCCTGGGTGGCCGATGTGCAGAGCCTCAAGGACGCGTTGGCGGAGTCTTTGGGGAACCACGACTCGGTCTCCCCACAGTAGGCAGCCGCGATGAGCCGAGAGCTCATGCTGTCTGGTTGCAAATGGCTGGAACTCAGGTGTGAATGGCCCTTCTGGCCACCCCCTCCACACCCAGTTGAGCACACGTCTGATGGTGCGGTCCTGGGAAGATGCGGAGGCCACATCGGCAGCTGACACCGGTGCAGCTGGGAGGTCCTCAAGCAGGAGTACTGATGAAGCAGGAGCTGGATCTTCCACAAACGCCGGAAGAGGGCAACGACTGAGGGCGTCAGCATGGCCCAGCGACTTTCCCGGGCGATGGATGAGCTGATAGTCCATTGCAGCATGCGTGGCGAGAGGATCGGTGGAGTTGGTCTGTCACCCGCAAGGAGGCCCAGGAGCGGCTTGTGGTCAGTGATGAAGTCAAAAGTTCTCCCGTAGAGATATTCGTGGAACCTCTTCACTCCAGCCACAAGCGCCAGTGCCTCCTTGTCGAGCTGGCTGTAATTCCGTTCCGCCGGAGACAGCGTCCGAGAGAAGTAAGCAAGCGGTGCTTCCCTCCCATCCGGAAACCGGTGACTGAGGACGGCACCGATGCCAAAGGGCGAGGCGTCACAGGCGAGGACCAGCGGCCTGGCTTCACTGTACTGCACCAGCACACTCTCTGAGGAGAGGAGGGACTTGACTGCGTTGAAGGCCGCTGTCTCCCGATGACCCCAGGACCATGGAGCCTTCGTGCTGAGCAGGCGGTGGAGAGGCTCAGCTAGTGTTGCTTTGTGGGGCAGGAACATATTGTAGAAGTTTAGCAGCCCCAGGAACGCCTGCAACTCGGTCTTGTTCTTTGGGATCGGGGCCTCCTGGATGGCCCGGATTTTGGATGCCGTTGGGTGAAGACCAGAGGCATTGATAAGGTAGCCCAGGAACTCCACCTGCGGAACGGCAATCTGGCACTTTTCTTTCTTCACCTTGAGTCCGGCCTCCTGGAACCTGGTCAGCACGGCGCGGAGGCGCTCGAACAGCTGCTGATTTGAGTCTGCGGATACCAGTACATCATCGAAATATGGTACCACGCCTGGAAGCCCCTGCAGGAGGCGCTCCATGAGGCTTTGAAAAATTCCAGGAGCCGCGCTCACTCCGAACTGTAGCCGCCGGCATCGGAACGCTCCTCGGTGGGTGACGATTGTCTGGGCTTCAGCGGTGGCGTCGTCGACAGGTAGTTGTTGATAGGCTTGGGCAAGGTCCAGTTTGGCAAAGACCTTACCTTCGCCCAGGGAATGCAGCAGGTGTTGGACGACAGGAACTGGATAAGCGTGCTGTTGAAGTGCCTTGTTGATCGTGCACTTGTAGTCTGCGCATATTCTCACCGACCCATCCGGCTTGACAGGTGTGACGATAGGCGTTTCCCACTTGGCGTGGTCGACCGGCTCCAAAACACCTTGCACGATTAATTTGTCCAGCTGTTCGACTTCCGGCGGCGACGCCATTGCGGGTGGTCGTGGGCTGCTTCGGCTGCGAAGCGCCCAGTCCATCCCGGGGGTTTGGAGCCCCGCTACCGCAAAGCGGGGCTCCGGTGGGGTGTGGGAAGAGCGTCCCGCACCCTGGGCTCCCCGGCTGTGCCCGTTGTGGCTCCGAACCCTTCCCTCGCTCCCCCTGTAAAGGGGGAGTGGGGGTGAAGGGACGACGGAGCCGGGCTATAGGGGACATGCCCCAACCGGGATGTAAATGCGGCGACAAATCCTGTGATGAGCGTCTAAGTTCTACCTGTCTTTAACGATCTGAAAGAACCCGGTGGTTGTGAGTATTTGACTGACTTTTCTATTTTTGGAACGATCCGGGGGGAAGAGGAAAGGGAGCCTGCCTCCCTCCCTTCGGGAGAGAAAGAAAGTAACCAGTTTAAGTGACTGCTGCTACAATAATGGATACAAAGTGCTTGGAATTCGAAAACTGAGACTGCTGAGTTTTCCCTTTGGGGATTAAGTGGGGAGAAAATAT
The DNA here is from genome assembly GCF_009819535.1 of Lacerta agilis. Classification (NCBI taxonomy): domain Eukaryota; kingdom Metazoa; phylum Chordata; class Lepidosauria; order Squamata; family Lacertidae; genus Lacerta; species Lacerta agilis. The sequence goes on from NC_046313.1 coordinate 50,155,190, forward strand.
CTCCATTTAAAGTTTTGGTCTTTACACTCTGGCTTCAGAAAAAATGGCGATGGAAAATTTGGACTGACGTGGGAAACAATTGAAACAAAGGAAGGAAGAGACAGGAACTGAAATTTGACACTCACTCACCCTCCCTTCTAAAATGCTGGACTTTGTGTTTGAACTTGTTTTGAACTCTGGTCTAAAGGATGAAGAAATGCTTACTGTCTTGAGGCTGGAACTGCTTAATCGGAAATTGCAAGTCTTGAGTGGGATTATAAATAAAAAGAATCTATTTCCCACAGAGGAGGCTTTTCAAAAGTTTTACACAATGGAAGCAAACCTTGGCAAAGAGCTGGAAGGGGTGCTTGAAGGATGGTCTGAAATGGCTGGGCAACTCCGGGAAAAGGAACCGTTTGCTGGGGGTGGCAGCCCTGGAACGGGAAAATTTATAATATCCAGACCCCGAGGTGGGAGCTCGGGGGCAAGGGACATGGAATTAAGATATCTACAAGAAGCAGAAGTATGGTACAAAGAAGCGGAGGAGCCCAGGAAGGATGTGATGTGTACCCTGAAGCTCGATGCAAGGTCTGTTGTGAATGCTGCCTGGATCTGTGGACATTTGGGACAAGAAGACAACTGGAGGATTGGTTCTGGCGAAAGACTGAGAAAGACAATGGACAGAGGGGGTGTGGGATGAAGTATTAAATGTAAAACCCAAATGGTCTGTTATGGTATCTGAAATCGGAGAGTGAAGTTTGTTAATTATAAGTTTATTTTGAATAAGCAAGGAGATATTGGATTTTAAGTTAAAAGCAGCATGATAAAGGACAGAAGAAATAAGTTTAGTTTTTATAAGAATATTCTGTTAAGATTTATGTTATAATAGGACGATTAAGAGAATTGTGCTATCTTTAACTGAAGTTAAAAAAATTTTTATAGAGAAAAGTTGTTAAGAAAGTAAAATATGGATTTAAAACCGAAGGTGAAAAGGCGGGGGAAGTCAAACGTCAAGATTCGAAAATAGAAATTTTTTTTTCTTAGGTATATAAACAAGAAGAAGAATCCTGGCAATATATGTATTTGTATTTGTTTTGTATTTGTAGGTGTGGGTCTGGGTATGTGTTGTATTATGAAAATGTTAATAAATTCTTCTTAAAAAAAAATAAAAAAATTTGTCCAGCTGTTCGTCCACCTTAGCCTTGAGGGCGAACGGAACCCGGCGTGGCTTTAGCTTGATTGGAGCGACTTGTGGATCAAGGCTAAAGGAGATGGGTGTACCTGTATATTGGCCCAATGTGCCATCAAAAACCTCGGCAAATTCTTTGGTTAAGGTTTCAACTTCTGCGTTGGCGATGCTGTTGATGCCGGTGACTTCCAGGCCAAGGGCGTCAAACCATTCTAGCCCTAGGAGGCTAGGGCGCGGATCTTCAACTACCACGAGTCAGAGTGGGCCTGAGAAACTCTTGAACTTGACATGGAATTGGCCAACGCCTGTCACGGGAATGTCGTTCCCTTGGTAGTCCCTCAAGTGTACGCGATGTAGGTCAAGCTGCCTTTTAGACAGCTTGGGCACCAGTCTTTTGATAGTGCTCCAGGACACAACTGACAGGGCAGACCCGGTGTCGATCTCCATGTCACACGGAGCTCCTTCGATGAGCACCGTGATGTGTAGTTTGCGTCGCGCAGTCAAGTCGGTTTGTCCAATTGTGGTTCCGGATGAGCAGCAACAGTTGGTGAGAGTGAAACAGTTACTGTTCGTGGACCGGGGTGACGACTTGGACTTACGAGATGGTGAAGAGGCTGTGTTTGACGGGGTTGATCGGCAAACCTTGGCAATGTGGCCTTTTCTGGAGCACTGTCGGCAGGTGGCGTCTCTGAATCGACATTTGGCGCGGGGGTGGTTGCCTCCACAGCCAGCGCATTCTGATTGGTCCTTGGACTTCTGTTTGAACTTCCCGCGTTCCCGCTTCGTCTGGTGCACGTCATCGTCTTCGCTGGTTGATGCCTCGTCGCTGCTAGCCTCTTCATGGTGTACAGCAATTGGCTTTTTTGTAGGACGTGGGCTGCTGGCCTTGCAGATCTCTTGGGCGGAGAGTTCAGCCGCTTCTGAGGCCGCAGCCTCCTCGATGGCCTTCTGCAGCGTGAGGTCTGGCTTGGCAAGGAGACACCGTTGCAGACGGTTGTCCCAGACCCCACAGACGATCCGATCCATCATGGCATCGTCTAAGTCTCGGAACTCGCAGGTTAATGCGGCCTTCCGGAGGGCGGCGACGTAGTCGTTGATCAACTCCCCCTCTGCCTGGTTCCGGTGGTAAAAAGCATGGCGGGCAGCAATTTTGGATGGCTTGGGCGCGTAGTGGCTGCGTAGCTTCTCTTGTAGCACGTCCCACGGTGCTCTGTGAACTGCGAGTGGAGCGACTAAAACTCTGGCCATCTCAAACACTTCGGGCCCGCAGAGGCTGAGGAAGAGGCCTCGCTTCCGCTCCTCTGATACTTCTGTTAGCTCGTTTGCTTGAAGGTAGCATTCGAACCGAGCGAGATACGAGTCCCATGATTCAGAGGCTGGGGCAAACGGCGGTAGAGGCACTAGTGTAGCCATGATTCCGATGCTGACGTGGTGGGCGATGGATGGAACACAGTGCTCTAGCCAGAACGGGCAGCTCTGAGTTGGTTCTGTTCAGTGATTTCGCTCAGCGTTTCAGCTCAGTGATTCAGCTCAGTGATTTGCCCTTGCTCCGAGACTGGATGTGTGCTGGCTGTGTTCTGATGTCCATAATCCCACCTTCGTCGCCAGTGTAATGTTGTGGGTGGACACAGCAGACAACACAGCGATTTCCAAACAGCTCTTGTTTATTCGCAGGCTGGAACAGAAGTGCCTGAAGGCCTCAGCAGCCTGCTTATATAGAACTCAGCTACATCGCAACAGTAACAACTTCCCACAGTTAACCAATCCCTGAACGTCCTTTTACAATCCCTCTTTTGCATATGCTGACCTGAGTGATAACTGCAGCAGAATGAACTATATACACACACCCCTAGTGGCCTAGGGCAAGAACTTCAATACATAACATTATTATTATTATTATTTCCTCCAGGTAACACATATACCGTAGTTCTCTCTCTCCCATTATATCCTCACAACCATCCTGTGAGATAAGTTAGGCTGAAAGACAATTACTGTCCCAATATCTCCCAATGAAATCCCATGTCTCATTTGTTTCTCAGCAGATTTGCCAGACAAACCTGAGTCCTACAATTTCTGACTTATTAATTCTTCCTCAGTAACATTCCCTTTTACTATTCTTACTCTGCTTGTCGATTTTGACACATGCTGTTGGCAATAAAGAGTAGAATAAGAGAAGCAGCACATCCTTTCACAATTTTTCACAGGACACTATTGTTATTAGGTGATGAGAATAAGAATGGATTAATTTTTTACACTGCTTCTTCCATAAAAGCTTTGTCACCTTGATCAATGAGCTCATTTTTTCTCTCCCCTCCAGATCAGTCTGGGGAGAGGAGGGCCACCCAACCAACAGGACTGCAAATTGTGTACCTTCTTCACAATCTTTTTCTATGAACTCTTCATTACACTGTTCGTTTTCTGCACATTCTCCAGTTAATGGATTGCAGTTCTTAGTGCCATTACAGGTGCAGTTTATACTACAATCAGGACCATAATACCCTGGTGTGCAAGCTGCCAAAAGAATTTCAAATATCAATTATAATGGCATATTAAAATGACCATAATATGTTTTGTTTTGTTTTTTTAAAGCAGGATGGTGAAATTTACATAATAGCATCTCCTCGCTGCTCTGCAAAAAACTGACCAGTCTTACGAAACAACTGTGTGACACAAACCTTAGGCCAGCCTCCTGATGACCCAGAAACCAATTTGGGATGGATGGAGTGTCATCCAATCAGGAAGAGGGTGTTAAAAGTTAGAACCTGACAGTCTGGGCTTGAGTACCTGTGAGAGCTAAGATAGTCTGAGAGTCTGTCACTTAGGTTTAGACAAAGCTTGGAAACTGCCTACTTCAGGATCAGTTAAAAACCTGGTTAGGGAAGACTTTCAGGTTAGCTAGGCAGAGCAACCTGGACTGCTTCCTATCTCTTGCCTTTAACCACAAATGTATAGACATGCTACAGAATATGTGAATAAGTTTGTGGAACAGTCACCACCAATTCAATGGACAACAGTTTGGGAATACCTGGTCTGGAAGAAGTGTAAACTGAAGCATCTTTTGAAGCTTCAGTGGGTGCTCAGTACAGTACTCATTTCAAAACAATAGGTCTATCACTAGCTATTAATCATGATAGCTAATTGGGAACCTCCAAATATGGAGGCAGTGTACCCAGAATACCACTTGGTTAGGGACAATAATGAAGGAGGGATTGTGAGCTTCCCAGAGGTCATTGGGCTAGCCACTATAGTATTAATATAAAAAGAGTGATTCATTTATATAATGGGTTAATTAATCCCTGTCACAGGATTCCACAAGTGTGGCATACTGTTACATACCAGTTTTCAAATATGCTGTAAAGAGATTTGCATAAGATCCCCTGACAAATACAAGACGCTTTGCAATCAGTGTTATGTAAATAGTTCTTATCCTTTGAACTCCAGTGCAAAGGCTTCTTTTGTCTCTACAATGCTGAAAGGCGTCATGTAACGATATGTGGGTGACTACTTTAGTGTTCTTGACAATGCCAGTGAGGTAATAGCCACCAAATTCGATGAAATCCATACTTTCTAGAACACAAACAAAATTAGTTTGGATAAATAGCTGTGCAATTTACATACATCATTTGAAGGACTTCTGTGCCAATCAAACATTAAGCCTAGACAGATGAAAAGAAGCTGCTGGAGAGAGACTGTGAGTAACATAAAGGAGTGTTTTCAGCTATCCCATCCCTTGCCCATCTTATAAACTGCTGCAGGAAAGGGTCTATGAGCAACATCGTGTGAGGGGTGTTTTTAGGACTAATGAAAATGCAAAGCCCCTTGATATTTTTTGAAATTGGATGCTACATGTTGTTTATGTAATCTTGTTGTATTTATAATATTGAAATGTGAGGTTTTGTGTGTGAGTGGGGTTTTTTTGCTGTTATGAGATGTTTACTATGTCATTATTTTGCTATGTTATTATGAAATTGTTTTTGTAGTGTTTGTTTTAAATGCATCCCTGTTTCTTTGTTGTGTCGCTTTGAGCATGGTTTTTTGTGGAAAGGCAGCATACCAGTAAAATAAATGAATGAATGAACAGGAAAAAAAGGGAAAATATAAGTGTCATGAATTATACCAGGAATCTGGCAAGGATTATTTCTCCCCTTCAATTCAGAAGGCAATGTAGGAAAAGTCCCACTTACCTAGAACAGAAAACACAATAAACCCAAATAACACTCGAAACTAGGGCAGTTTGTGTCCTCACTCATCCAGGGCCCAATTCAGTGACTTGGACTGGGACAATTCAGACTCAGCCCCTGGATTCTGCAAACAAATACTTGGAAATCCCACTGATTTGCACTGGGAAACAAAAATGGCCATGCCTTCCTTGTATTGAAACACAGGTATGCCTACAGGATATTTGAAGACATGGTAGACCCTACAAAATGAGTCAACTTTGCCAAATTTCAGACAGGTAGCGCAGAGTTTTTGGGATAATTACCTTTAAAGTTTACTTTTTTAAAAAATTGTTAAGACCATACAGTTGGTTGAGTGTTTGATCCTGCCAATTCTCATTTGCAACTTAGAAGGAGAGTTGGAATATAAAGGACTAAGACTTCTTCTTTGCATTGTTCCTGCAGAAAATGAGATGAGCCCCTCTTGATGCATGACTGATAATTGCACAGCACCTTCAGTTTATAAGATCTCCATTTCCTCTTAAACTTTTGGTAACTATAGCAGGAGGAGGAGCTATCAGTAACTCCAAAGACGTGCTGTGCTGGAGGAATCTTATCTTTTTCTATGTTGTTTATTGGCTACCCTAGCTGGAAGGAAAGGGGGAAGTGGATCTACTGCTGAACCTCAAGGCCTCTTCCTCTCTACATTTCTGAGAATCTTCAGGACCTTCTGAGCAACCAGGATATAAACCTCTGACAAAGCTGGGATTGGAAGATGGTTCTTAGTCACACACACCCCAATCCAGAAGATGACAATGCTTTTTTCAGATTAGCTGCCCTGAAAACCTAATCAGAGACATTCACCTCCCCCCAGTGGTGACCAATGGCTGCTTCATGTGCTGCTCTTTCAATACTCTGCCTAGTCCTGAGAAAAAGGCCCAGAGGAAAGGGCAGGTGGGGAAAGGAGGAAGGTGCACTGTGCATCTTCACTGTTCCAGTGCTGTTTCTCCTCTGGCCAGCCAGGCCCTGAAGAGAATGGGGATTATAAAGAGTTAATTAAGTAGACAGGCACCTTCTGTTTCAACTTTTAAATGCTTGCTTAAAACTCTTCTATTCCATCAAGCCTATGCAGGCAACTAAGAATATATCTTTCCACAATAATTAAGGGAAGAGTGTTTTTAAATTTTTTATATGATTTAAGCTGTATGGTTTAATGTACTGTGATTGTAAACCACTTTAATATTTTGTATGAATAGCAATACAGTACATAAATATTTTTACAAACAAAAAAAAGAAAGCAAGCAAGCAATGCTGCAATGCAGAAAGTTAGCCAACTTTGCCTTAAATTTAAATTTATGCTATCATTGGTTGCTAATGCAAACTCCCACAACTATATTGCAACTTCTATTATCAGCTTCTTAAGAGCTTGGTGATATAAATATTTCAAAATCTTTCAGAATTTTCATATTGCTAAGTAAAATCTGATTATGCAAATAATTCAGATCCCACAAGAAAAGCTGATCTTAACTTACTGGGCTAGCAATTTGGGTAAAAAAAAAGAGAGTTGTACTTTTGATGCACAAAATATTGATTTTAATTAAATTTCAACAATTTGTGTATTAGGGTGGCCATACTGAAATTGGCATGGAAGTCTTTTTAAAATTTAACTATCTTATTGCATGTCTTCTAATGTTTTACATAAATCAGTAGTAGTATTTCACATTACCCTCTTCTCTTTTCTTGCAAACCCACGATTTTTTCCCATAACAACTAGTTCCTGGCATTGAACCTTCGGGAACATTTAGCTGCACACAGCAATTCCAGGTGAACGTCCACGAATTATTACGTAACCTCAATTTTTAGAAACACACACAGAAAAAGCTTTGTTATTTTGAAAATGGATTTACAAACTTTAATAGTATTCAATGTTACTATTGCCCATTTGCATTCTATTAAGGGCTACTTCACAAAGTACCTTGTTAAGAAAACAAAATATTGCATATAAATATGTGAAAACATAACACACACACACACACACACATATGGAAAAGCATGAAACATATACATGGTAAATACATAATTAAGTATGGCTACAGTTAGAAGGGACACGGATGGCACTGTGGTCTAAACCACAGAGCCTAAGGCTTGCCGATCAGAAGGTTGGCGGTTCAGTCCCAGCTCCTGCCCTCCTAGCAGTTCAAAAGCACGTCAAAGAGCAAGTAGATAAATAGGTACTGCTCCGGCCGGAAGGGGTACCTTTACCTTTACAGTTAGCCAAACTTTTGCTTTCTGTTCCATAGCCTCCTGGTTTACACAACACAGAAAGCCAAACATTTGGCTTAGTGTTTTGTCTTGGGCTCATGGTACAGAAGGGAAAGGGCCAGAGAAAAGAAAAGCAACTGCAAGCTGCATGTTTGTGTGGTCATTGTAAGCCAGTTTCCTGTACCACGACATGTGAACCAGGGCAGTAAGCAGTGCAGCTAGTGGTCTCCTGGAATGAGTATCAGAAATACCACATAGCAGGTGGAAGCAGCAGAATTAAGCAACAGAAAGGCTTAAGGTAAATTCTAACACATGCTCTGAACACTTCGTAGTATTTTTTTTTGGGGGGGAACCCACATTTCAAATTCCTCTAATGAGTTTTTGAGTTTGGCAGCTTCTAGCAGCATGCTAGTGTCACACAACAAAAACAACATTCAGCAATATGAGTGTGGTATAAGATTGAAGCACAGGGGTTTTCAGAGTTAATCAAGTCAGTCAAGAGAGTTAAGTCAGGAGTTCAGTAAGATCAGTTGGCAGTCTGTGAGTTGAGTGGAACAGTGTGTCAGTTTAGTCAGAGAGTCAGTGTGAGAGCTTTAGCTAGTCAGACAGTGTGTGAGAGTCTGAGTTAAGAACCTAGACAGTTCAGTTGGGAACTGGGAGGTGGTTGGTTCGATAGGAAGGTATAGGCCAGTATAGGAACTAGCAAAGAGATATTGACAAGATATTATCTAAGAACTTAAGCAAAGCACTGCATTCGAAACCATAAGCTTGTTACTGTGTGAAAAATAAACTTGTTCTTTTTGGTTCAATTTTAAAACCCCGACTGGACTCAGTGATTACCAGGGAGTACCTGGTTGGTGGCAGCGGGAGAGCGGTACAGTGGTGGCACAGGGATCAATAGTCCGTTAAATGACCGGGGATCCTGTGTGAACACCAAAGTGAGCCTACCAGGATTTTATGCAAATAGTTCTGGACAATGTATCTCCAGTAGAGCTACTTTAAGTTTCAGAGGGAGCATGGGGCTGATCATGAACCTCAGAACTATTATGATACAGTGGTACCTTGGGTTACATAAGCTTCAGGTTACAAACTCTGCTAACCCAGAAATAACGCTTTAGGTTAAGAACTTTGCTTCAGGATAAGAACAGAAATTGTGCTCTGGCGGCGCAGCGGCAGGCCCCATTAGCTAAAGTGGTGCTTCAGGTTAAGATCAGTTTCAGGTTAAGAACGGACCTCCGGAACGAATTAAGTACGTAACCAGAGGTACCACTGTATATTTATTTATATGCAACCTTTTCCCCTGAGGGGACTCAAGGATGCTTACAGATAAGAACTGCCAATATCAATAATTTGAAAAATTAAACATTGATAAAATTATAAACCATACACACAAATAAAATCTATTAAAACATTACCAACTATTACAATAAAAGCAGAATGGCAGCACCCGTTTCATTAAAAGCAGTCAGTGCCCAAAAGCCTGTTGGAACAAGGAAGTCTTCACCTGCTGGCAGGACAAGGAGGGAGCCAATATAGCTTATCTAGGGAGGGCAGGGCCAGATTTAGGTTTGATGAGGCCCTAAGCTACTGAAGGTAATGGGGCCCTCTATATGTCCAGCTGTCCTTTGTCAGCAAGAAATTATCACTGGTTTTTGTGTTGAATATATGCTATATGGTAATTTATGCACCTAATAGGTATCTAAACCATTTGCACATAACAAATAGGAGCCTACACAACACAAAATACTGTTGCTGTATGTAGGTTTTATTTTATTTGTTTTTTTAATCTTATATTTTGGAAATATACAGGTGAAACTCGAAAAATTAGAATATCGTGGAAAAGTCCATTTATGTAAGCAATTGTTTTCATTAGCTACTAGAGTTTAATATATGAGATAGACTCATGACATGCAAAGCGAGATATGTCAAGCCTTTGTTTGTTATAATTGGGTTTTCATCAGCTGTATGCCATAATCATCACAATTATAACAAACAAAGGCTTGACATATCTCGCTTTGCATGTCATGAGTCTATCTCATATATTAGTTTCACCTTTTAAGCTGAATTACTGAAAGAAATGAACCTTTCCACGATATTCAAATTTTTCGAGTTTCACCTGTACATCCAGGTTTTTTTTCCCCCTTTATTTTTTTTTGGGGGGGGGGGCCCCAAAAGAGTGTGGCCCTAAGCTATAGCCTGTTTAGCTTATACTTAAATCCAGCACTGGGGGGGGGTTCCAAAGTCTGGGAGCAGCCCGGGACATTCAACTTTGTTGTAAATTTCAAAGTGTATTCTTGCTGGCAGCAGCAACTGTGGGCATCACTCAACTTACCATTTTAAATCTGTGTATGAAACTTCAGCCTTTGACCACTCCAAATGGGTACAAAATCGACTACCATGAAGACCAATCCAATAGACTCCTCTTGGCAATATAGTAAGAAGTGAATCCTAAATAATTTAAAAGGTAGAACACCTATGAAAGAGTGGTGTAGAAATGGGGGACATATATTTTACAAAAACTTGTATATAAGCTTAAAACCATCCCCCCAAACTGGCATTTCCCACTGAAGTTGCTGCATGACATATCCAAAATCATATAAGTATATTATATATATTATATATTATATATAATTATATATATTATATATTATGTGAAAACACAGGCTTATACCATCTCGTTTCTACTAGATATCCAGAGAAGGTCTGTGTCCGTATATCGTCTACATATATCTCTTGCATCTAACCATGTATTTTCTGTTGCTTTGGGGAAGTAATAACAGCTGCCATGCCAGTACACCCAGTCACCTTCAAAAGGACATCTCCCGCCAATCAAGGTCCCTGAAATGTAAACACATACATACAGGGTGAATTGTTTCCAGGTAAGCCAGCCTAAATATTATATGTAATACTATGTTTTACTACCTATGTAGACCAAACGCATAAGATACATATCAAATCTCACAACTAGAATCAAAGAAACATGCTGCAAGCCTTATTTACCAGGCCCACCTCACAAGATCAGGTTCCACCAGTGTGCACTTTTCAGGTACCATAGAGCCTACAGCTGTCTTCTTCTCTTCCATCACTGTGCTAAAGTGGAACCCTTCTAGTTAGCAGTGAAATAATATGTCAGGCAAACAGCAAAATGCACTGTATTTTTATGTTGTGAACCACCCTGACATCTTTGAATGAAGGGTGTTATATAAATTTCAACAACAACAACAACAACAACAACAACATGCAGTCTCTAATCCTGGAGTGACTGCTTGGAAAATAGAAACCAAAGTGGGCACTATACTTCCTGAAACTATCTGATACGAGGCACTTTCATTTATATAAAATTATCTGAAAAACTATGCCTTCTTCACAATTATGGGCATTCCTCAACTATTTTGGAAAATGCCAAGATTTACTAGTAAACAAAAGAAACTAGGAAAAAGTGGATCTTTTATTCTTTAGCTAAATGACAGAAATTACAAGTCATGAGGCTTGTTTTGGACATTTTACCCAACACAATAAAAACTGCCCTTTATTGACAAATTACAGAAAACAAGCAAGCTCATTTACTTCATTCACTCCCTACAATTCATTCCTAAGTATCACTACAACACATGGTATTATAAAAAATAATTGAAACTCATTCTGATTTGATTAAGAAGTAGCCAACTTTCTTCCAGAGTATAAATATAAAGCATCTTCTTCTTTTAAGAAACAATTAAATTGTGGAATTGCCAATAATATTTTTTTGCCCGTGATCAGTTTTATTTGTTGAAAATACTTAATGCTGTTATTTTCACACTGTCTTTGAAAGGAGGATACTGGATTATTGCCAAATGATTATTGCCAAATGATTAGTTGAATTTTAAGCTTGTTATCATACAACATAGATCGCCAAACTACTGTCCGCAGGCCGGATCCAGCACAATTGCCCTCAGGATCCAGCCCGCAGATGGTCTGTGGATCAATTCTGATCGGGGGTTTTCCAGTAATTTTTTTCGCCACCATTTTTGGGGGCACCATTTCCCCCCTCCTCCTGGCTTCTCCCCACCCTGCATAGAGGAGGAAGGGGGTTGGGCTGAGCTGGCTGAGTGCCATTTTGGGCAGCGCCTCTCTGGGGCCGAAAGCAGCCCTTTCTTGCCGCTGGTCCCTCCGCCGCTGCTGCTTGCAAGGGCAGGCATAGGAGCCACGGTTGGCGCCTCTCCCAACCGTGGCTCCTTTGCCTGTCCTTGCGAGAGGCGGGCAACGGCTGTGGAGGGACCAGCGGCAAGAAAGGGCTCCTTTCAGGCCGCTCATCCCTCTGCCTCTGCCGCTCACACCATAGGTAGGCTGGGGGGAGGGGGGAGAGAGAAGCCCCCTCCGGTGCGTGTGTACACACGCGCGTACACACACCCACACGGTCTGGGGGACAGTCAACTGGCCCCCTCACAAAAAAAAGTTTGCTGACCCCTGTCATACAACATAATTAATAATCTTATCCTACAATCTTTATCAAATCCTTGATACCTTGAGTGAAGTCTGAATGCTATCTCTATTCTCTGATTTTTTAATATAATTGAAGTACTGAGCTAATCCATGACTTCAAAAGGCTGCTAACCTTTCCTTCCAACCTTGTGAGTAACAAATAGCAGCGTTATTACTTCACTTAGCTATATCCTGCTTGCACTTTGATCTGGATTTACATTTCAACTTCACACTTTTCAAAGAAATAGGATTGGTTCTATATACTGAAAGGAATTTAATTTCAGTTGAAACCACAAAAGGAACATGACTACTGTTTGATATTCCTACAATTTTTGTCATAATGTGGATTCTCATATTTACGGGAGCAGAAATTTTAAAGAAGAAGCAGAGAAAGCGGTTCCCAGATCACCTTTTTTGCAAGTGAAAGTAGGGTCATTTTTGCTGCAAAACAAGCTGTCACCACACAACCCTGTATAGGGGTTGCATGGCACATCATCACCACACTTGCGGCATATTTGTTCACAGTTCTCTCCAAATCTTCCACCGACACAATCTATGAAAGATGTAAAATGTTTTATTACAGTGAAATAAATTCACATGGTAATAACCATGCTAAGTGTAGGCTACATCTGTGGGTAAATCCAGCTACAGCTGCATAATAAATGGATTATGAAAAGACAATTTTATTCAAAACCCAATTTTAGGACAGGGGACATGATGTATAATAATAATAATAATTTCTTTATTTCTACCCTGCCCATCTGACTGGGTTGCCCCAGCTACTCTGGGCAGCTTCCAGCATATACAGAAACATAATAAAACATCAAACATTAAAAACTTTCCTATACAGGGCTGCCTTCAGATGTCTTCTAAAGGTTGTAGAGTTACTTATCTCCTTAACATCTGCTGACAGGGTACTCCACAGGGTAGACGCCACTACCTAGAAGGCCCTCTGCATGGTTCCCTGTAATCTCGCAGTGAAGGAACTGCCAGAAGGCCCTTGGAGCTGAATCTCAGTGTCTGGGCTAAACAATGGGGGTGGAGAAGCTCCTTCAGGTATCCTGGGCCGAGGCTGTTTAGGGCTTTAAAGGTAAGCATCAACACTTTGAATTGTGCTCGGAAACGTATTGGGAGCCAATGTAGGTCTTTCAGGACTGGTATTATATGGTCCCAGCAGCCACTCCCAGCCACCAGTCCAGCTTCTGCATTCTGGATTAGTTGTAGTTTCTGAGTCACCTTCAAAGGTAACCTCACGTAGAGTGTGTTGCACTAGTCCAAGAGGAAGATAATCAGGGCATGTACTACTCTGGTGAGACAGTGCGCAGGCAGGTAGAGTTGCAGCTGGCGTACCAGATGGAGCTGCCCTGGAGACAGAATTAACCTGTGCCTCCACAGACAGCTGAGAGTCCAAAATGACTCCCAGGCTGCATACCTAATCCTTCAGAAGCACAGTTACTCTATTCAGGACAAGAAGAAGAAGAAGAAGAAGAAAGAAGAAGAAGAAGAAGAAGAAGAAGAAGAAGAAGAAGAAGGTTTGGATTTGATATCCCACTTTTCACTACCCGAAGGAGTCTCAAAGTGGCTAACATTCTCCTTTCCCTACCTCCCCCACAACAAACACTCTGTGAGGTGAGTGGGGCTGAGAGACTTCAAAGAAGTGTGACTAGCCCAAGGTCACCCAGCAGCTGCATGTGGAGGAGTGGAGACACGAACCCGGTTCCCCAGATTACGAGTCTACTGCTCTTAACCACTACACCACACTGGCTCTCTAGGGAGTCCCCACACCTGCTTGCCCCCTGTATCCCAGAAACAGTATTTCTGCCTTGTTAGGATTCAACCTTAATCCATTAGCTGCCATCCATCCTCCAACTGCCTCCAGATACTCACACAGGACACTTCACTGGCTCTGATCTAAATGAGAGGTAGAGTTGGGTATCATCCGCAAACTGGTGAACACCCAGCCCAAACCCCCTGAAGATCTCTCCCAGTGGCTTCATATAGATGTTAAAAAGCATGACTGAATCATCCGGACATGAATATGACATAGAATTTAGTATCTACCAGAAAATAGTATAGCAATTGATGGCACATATTTGTTATGCCCACATTCATTGTTCTTTGTCTCTTTGTTGTCTTTGCCCACTGCGAGTATTTAGATGGTAAACTCCTTAGAGCTACAAGCCTTCTTTTACTTCTATATTACATATATCTGAAGCATCCCCTCAGTATGTAGAAACCACTGCCTCATTTAGCATGGTCCAGTGTCACTTTCTAATTAATAGGCATGCACCCATCCCAAATTTGATATTACTAAAAATAATACAGACAAACCACTTGCATTTGAGTTAAATTATATAAATTTCAGCAAAGAGATAAAAGTAAATAATTCTGCACATACTTGTACTGCATACCTGATTTAATCCAGGTTTTCACACTTTTGTCCCTGGTATTGTATATGTTTAGACCAGTGTGCATCATGAATTCTTTCCCTGCTTCTACTACTCCAATACATGCTGAGAAGACTAAACAGGCTTGTTTAGCCTCATTTAAAGTAGAATATCTAGGAGCATTTCCATCAGGTAGGTAAAATGCTCTTCCAATGAATTTGGTAAAGAGATCAACATCTGTTTAAAATAAAAGGAACAGTCAACTTAAATGAAATGTATAAAATATGACTGCTCCGAATTATTGTGCAGATTAGTGATGTGCAAGTCCATCCTGCCAGTTCATAAATGGACAGATATACTCTGGTTTAAGGGCCCCAAACTAGAGTGACTGTTGCAACAGACAGACTAACAGATAACAATGCATTGTTATGTCTTTTTCACCAAATTATTTTTTTCTAAAAGATTCCCCTTTTCATTGGTACAAATGTTTGTCTTGTCAAGGACCTGAGCTTTCAGAAGTAGTACACATTTACACACAAATGATTGCAGTGCCAAAATCAAGAATTTGAATGGCCACACAAGTAATACTGATATTTGTTATGTATTGATGTTCTCACCCTAGGCCACTAGGGGTGTGTGTATATAGTTCATTCTGCTGCAGTTTTCACTCAGGTCCACATATGCAAATGAAGGATTGTAAACTGACGCTCAAGGATTGGGTAACTGCAGAAAGTTGTTACTGTTGCTTTGTAGCTGAGTTCTATATAAGCAGGTTGCTGAGCCCTTCAGCTCAGTTCTGTTCCAGCCTGAGAATAAACAAGAGCTGTTTGGAAATCACTGTGTCGTCTGCTGTGTCCACCCACGACTTAACAATATTCCTGCACTCAATTGGAAGCCACAGAAGCTGAGTCGGACGTTCAGCTTCCGAAAAACGTTTGCAAACCAGAACACTCACTTCCGAGTTTGTAGTGTTCGGGAGCTGATTTGTTCAGGAGCCAAGCCGTTCGACTACCAAGGTACTATTAAATTGATATGTGAGTGTTTTAAATGTGTGGATCTGTCCTGCAGCTTTTTATTGTTTTAATGTATTTTTTTTATTAAAATGGTGAGTGTGATCTGTCAAGAGTATATTTTAATGAAGAAAAAGTGGGACAGAAATCACAAATAAATAATAATAATTTGTGAGTCAAATTCACTGAAATCAGGAGGGCTGCGTGGCCAGAGAAAGTCAACAGGTTTTAAGAGAACTAAAGGAGGGTATGATAGAGTTGTTATAACTCATTACCTGTATTCATTTCCTGTCCAGTGCTGATCTGGTCAAAGAGATTTCACATCTTTTTGAAGCACTATTATCTGTTTGATGGGGTGATACTGATAGCAATATTGACAATGGGGACAAACCACAAGAAATAACACAACTATATCACTTCCAGCTTTTTTGGGGGGGGGGGGAAACACATTAGTTTCTAGCCAGAGTCAAGTTGTGCATCTGTTTCTGAGAGGCAAAAACAACTTCTTAATTTACCTTGTCGCTTGCAAATCCATTTTCTGTGAAGAGAACAATCAATCACAGAAAGATATCTCTTGAAAGCAACTCCACAGTCAGAAACAGATTGTGTATATCTTCTGTTTTGCCTAACCACCCTGCCAGCAGTTAAGGAAGAAGGGAAAAAATGTACAGGTTCTTGATTAATTAAACCATTACTTAAGGCTTGCTCTATTTCAACAATACTACGGGAAGTTTTCAAAACCACACAGTAATTGAAGAAACTTCAATTGCATTCTAAAATTAGCAACCTGAAAAACCATATAAAGATTTAAGGCTGGTTCAATCTGAGAAGTAGCATTCTGCTTGTATATACTTCGTCAACTAACTGTATAGAAATAAGAAAAAGTAATGGTCGGAAGAGGAAAGAAAACTGTGCAGAATAAGCTAGAATCTAAAAGAGGTTGGCAAGGCAAGACTAGCCAGTAAGGAAAGAATCTAGAGGAAACCCCTGTTCCTGGGCAAGGCACAGAAGGAACAAAGAAGGGATTTTTTGGAAGCCATATCTAGTATAAAGATTGAGGCTATGTGATCCCTGCCTTTCTTGGGCAGGAAGAAGAGACAACCCATTCTTTCAGTGTCTCATCCTCACTTATGCCAGAGAATGACAAACTGCCCTGAAATTGCCATAAATTATCCATTCAGTTTGGACAATGATATTTCGACAAGCCTTTTGCCCATGTGCACAACTCCTTCACAATGTAAACATTCAAAACTAAGTCAAAACATGAAACTGCAATAACTGGTTTTGAAACAAACCAAGATACTAAACCATAGTTTGAATTTGGTTTAATATACTATCTTGTGCTAAAGGTGATAACCATAGTTTCTAGGGTCAGATGAAATGGGAAACCATGGTTAATTTGAGATTTTCCAGTTTGACTGCTTGCTCCACAAAGAGAAGAATGAAGAAGCTTAAAATATGGACGAAAGACTTGTTCATAACTTGACGTAATACACTGAATTGACAGTCATTGTGGTTTTAGAGACTTGAAAATCAGCGAGATCCTTACTGAAACAGAAAGAACCTCTGAATACTTTCTTACAATAAAGAGCATGTACTAGAATCTGAATATATCACATGATCATTTTTTTCTGTTGAGAGAATAGACTTTACTAAGGCTCTGAAAACGGTCTTTTCTGTTAATACTGGACTATATTAGAAAACATCTCACCATGCATTTTGAAAGACTGAAGTTGTGTTATCTACCCAAATATATTGATATGTCCGCTTGCTGAAGGTCAAACCAATCCAGCTGTCATCTCCTTTATACTGTACCCACATCTGTAAGAATAAAGAATAAATAAATCTGAACCGTTCTTTATGGTGTAGGAGTAGAATAGGTTTAATATAAACCAACATTCAGAAAAGGGGAAAAAGTCCTAAACCTATTTTATAGCAAGAATCCTAAAGCCTTATATCCAAACAACATTTAATCATTACCGCATGTCTAGTTTAGATAACGATGGTATATGCTTTTAAATAATAATTTAAGAGAGAAAACTGAAGTAAGCACACGGATTACAAAGCTCCAAATCTCTTCAGATAGTAGCATTGCTAACATACATTCAGTTTCTCTCAGCTGCAAGGGAGCTTTCTAAAGCATTCATAGTCACTGTAAGAGCACTGTATAAGGGTTCTCACCACCACTTTCTATAATAAGTCTAAAATACTTTTGTTATTGTTAGGTAACTAATGCTGCAATTGTAACCAGAAGTAACAGTGGCTGGCTGGAGACACTACCACAACAGAGTCCTTTTGTGCTGGAAAAAGAAAGACCCACGCAACTGGCCTCACTCATGATTGAAGAAGTCACACACACAAATCATAGTCACATGATACAGTAAACTGGGGAAGTACCTCCCATGTTGGGTAGGTATTGAATTGCTTAATCTGAATGGAGAAAACACCTGCAATCTGTATGGCTTCTAAAATGAACAAAAGAAAACAGGAACAGAATTAATCTAATTAAGTCTAATTCACAAACCAGCCTCTATCCAGTATGAGAAGGATATAAAGCAATTACCACCCCCAGCTCACAAAAAGTACCCTTTTCATGACTGTTTGTAATTTTAACTAGGTCTGTTCCCTTAAATCCTTGGCATGCCATCCTGGCATCGGTCCATGTGGCTGTTTTTGTGTGTTCCACATAGTAACATGACTTGGCATAATGGTACCACTGGGGCTTCTTTGGGCACGGATTTGTGAAAGCTTAAAAACCAATACAGTAAGTTGTAATATAACTTTGAAACCACAAGATACACCTGCATATCTATGTAATTTAATGCATTTCTAGCTGTGAGCAAACCATACTAAATTAAAAAAGTAAAAAAAGGACCCTTGGAGGGTTAAGTCCAGTCAAGGCGACTATGGGGTTGCGGCACTCATCTCGCTTCAGTCTAAGGGAGCCAGTGTTCATCCACAGACAGCTTTCTGGGTCACGTGGCCAGCATGACTAATCCGCTTCTGGCGCAGCGGAACACTGTGACGGAAACCAGAGCACATAGTAATTGTAGTACCTTTGTAGCACTTCAGAGAGCGCCACCTAGTGAGTTTGTGGCTCAGTCGCTTAAGTTACTATTACATGCAGCAGTTTCCTGTATCATTTATTTTATCTACACAGTTAACTAATGTGAGGTAAATGGTAAAATTTAAAGGAAAGATATTAGTAAATGAAAACAAAATTTCAATGGTTAGTAAAAAAGTTAGAGTGACTTCTACAGAGTGGCTGACATAAATTAAAAGAGGTACTAAAAGAAAGGCAGAGAAAGCCACATAAAATGAGAGAATAAAAAAGGAAAACCTACGGTATGCCTAGAAACTGTCATATTTTGTACCTTTTGCATTACACTCTGGATATGGGGAGTCCAAGGTACACTTGGTAGGGCCAATGGCTACACATTCTCCAGTAATCGGATGGCAAGGCAAGTTATTGGCACACTTTTTGCAAGTGAATTGACAATTTGTACCAAAAAATCCAGGATTGCAAACTAGAATAAAATTTGAGAATTAAAACAGCAAAAGAATAAACTAAAAACCGGATGAACAAGTACATTTCAACATATGACTTTTACTATGAGCTATTTTAGGTATGCAAATAGAACCCAACTTGCTCAGCACTTCCAAAATATATTACCATTGGTTGGCTCCAGGTTAATATTAACCTCTGTATTCATTGGGGCATACTCCCTCCCAAGTGTGCATAGGATAGTCACCTTAGTGTATACTTAGTTATTTTCCGAAATGTGAAAAAGTGATTCACAAACTGAAGATAGGTCAGTATTATTATTATTATTATTATTATTATTATTATTATTATTATTATTATTATTATTATTATTATTATTATTATTATTATTCTCCCATATTAGATTTGGGAAGAAACATGAAGAGAGCAGAAAATGACTTGCCATCTAGTGGGCAATAAATGTGGGACTTGGGGGCTCACAAGTCAATCATCCAGCCACTGTACTACACTAGAGCTCATTAACTGAGGATTGAATGAAAAATAGCTTATTTGATAGAGAAGTTCAATTTTATTTGAAAGAAGCTATGTATGATTGATTGATTTGATGTATTTCTACCCAATCTTTTGTCCCATAAGAGCAAAATAGTAATTAATGCTTTGATGTTGACACCACCAAAGCTGTAAACTCCTGACCCAGCTGGACATATTTACTTTTGGAACTAAACAGTTCCAGAGTCATTTAGATTTAAGAAAATAAAACATTACATAAAATTTAATAAGCTCTACTATTTTTAGGATCAGAGTACTTTGGATAAGTTGGCAGCACAAGAGATGTACGAAGGAGCCAACAGTATGCACCTGCCAGTTAACAACTTAAGAGGCATTTCATAAGATCAGGAAAAAGATAGTTTGGTAGCCACAGCCACATTGTTATAGATAAGTTGCTTTAAGTGACTCACCAGACTTCACATATACGGCGTCATGTGCACTGAAGCTTTGAAATATATCCTTTCCACTAACCATATAATACTGGCCTTGTGATAAAACTATACCAGTACAAGTAGTTTTCTCAAAAATGCAATCCTTTTCAGCATCACTGAAAGTATAGAACATTTTTGGCAATGTTTTTTGTCGTTGTGGTATAATGTGACCTTTGTATTCCTGGAATATATTCATAGCTGTCCAAAGAAAACAATCATAGACCGTGATTTTTACCATCAGTTCAAACATTAAGATGATATAAGAAGAGCCTATTGGATCAAGCCAATGGTCAATCTGGTCCAGCATCCAATTCTTACAATGGCCAACCAAATACCTGTGGGAAACTTGTAAGCAGGACTTGAGAGCAACAGAACTCTCCCCTTGTGTGGTTTCCATAAATTGGTATTCAGAAGTATACTGCTTCCAAACAATATAGCCTCCATCACAGCTAACAGTCCTTGATAAAGACTTTTCCTCCATGAATTAGTCTAATACTTTTTAAGCCATCCAAAACTGTGACCACAGTTTAACTAGGCTCTGCCTAGTTCTATTACATAATTTTATAAACTTCCATCATGCATTGCCACCTCTTACTCGTCTTTTTTCTCTAACCTAAAAAGTCCCCAATTGCTGCAACCTTCCTCCAAAAGGGGATTTGCTCTACCCCTTTGATAATTCTGGTTGCACTTTCTGAACCTTTTCCAACTCCACAGTATACTTTTTGAGGTATGTACCAGAACTGTACATACCGTAGTTTTCCAAATGCAGTAACACTACATATTTGTGTAACAGCATTATACTCCCTAGCATGGAATTTGCCTTTTCCATAGCTGCCTTACACTGGACCGATGTGTTCCTCAAGCTATCTACTACAACCCCAAAGTCTTGCTCCTGATTAGTCACTGCCAGATCAGACTCCATGAGCGTATATGTGAAATTAAGATTATATTTGTCTAATATATACCACTTTCCTCTTGTTTACATTGAACTGCATTTCCCATTTTCAGCTTCCTCCTACTTAACAAATACCTGATCCACAAGAGGATATCGCCTCTTACTCTTTGACTACTGAGCTTACTTGGGTGTCCTTGGAAGGTACCTTGTTGAAAGCTTTCTCAAGGACACCAAGATATCCAGCAAGTATCATACATATACTACATAAGGGCTTGTTCTTGAAAACAGTTTGGAAGCTTCAGATGGTACAGACCTCAGTGGTCCAAATGTTGATGAGAGTGAACATGCAAAACATTTTACTATGTTCTTGACTAATCTGCTTACAAATCATTTACTGTATTATGATCTTCACTAACCTGCCCTGAATTCCAATTCACTTGTGAATTCAAACTGCTCGTCATTATCTCCTGAATTCCTGAAAAACATGTTATTTCACTGTACCACCCTCTCCTGTAATTAAGATTCTAAGTTGAAGTCATGCTTTGCATTCCCTCAGCCATAGAAATGAGATGAGGAAGGTGAAGGGAAAAGGCTTATTCATTGGTAGCCCTTACACTGTGGAACACTCTTCTGAGAAAAGCAATTTTTCCTGGCTTTGTTTTGCCAGCACATTTTTTCCAAATATGTTCAGCTGTTATGGTGACATAAAGTAATTTTGTTGTTGATTGCTCGGTGTTGGAAATCCAATACTGGTGTTTAAGGTGGGTTCTCTTTCAAGTTTTCAGACTATACAGGAAAAGGCAGTGTGTACTGTATGTAATGTTGTTGTTGTTCAGTCGTTCAGTCGTGTCTGACTCTTCGTGACCCCATGGACCAGAGCATGCCAGGCACGCCTATCCTTCACTGCCTCTCGCAGTTTGGCCAAACTCATGTTAGTAGCTTCAAGAACACTGTCCAACCATCTCATCCTCTGTCGTCCCCTTCTCCTTGTGCCCTCCATCTTTCCCAACATCAGGGTCTTTTCTAGGGAGTCTTCTCTTCTCATGAGGTGGCCAAAGTACTGGAGCCTCAGCTTCAGGATCTGTCCTTCTAGTGAGTACTCAGGGCTGATTTCTTTGAGAATGGATAGGTTTGATCTTCTTGCAGTCCATGGGACTCTCAAGAGTCTCCTCCAGCACCATAATTCAAAAGCATCAATTCTACGGCGATCAGCCTTCTTTATGGTCCAGCTCTCACTTCCGTACATTACTACTGGGAAAACCATAGCTTTAACTATACGGACCTTTGTCGGCAAGGTGATGTCTTTGCTTTTTAAGATGCTGTCTAGGTTTGTCATTGCTTTTCTCCCAAGAAGCAGGCGTCTTCTAATTTCGTGACTGCTGTCACCATCTGCAGTGATCATGGAACCCAAGAAAGTGAAATCTCTCACTGCCTCCATTTCTTCCCCTTCTATTTGCCAGGAGGTGATGGGACCAGTGGCCATGATCTTAGTTTTTTTGATGTTGAGCTTCAGACCATATCTTGCGCTCTCCTCTTTCACCCTCATTAGAAGGTTCTTTTTAATTCCTCTTCACTTTCTGCCATCAAGGTTGTGTCATCAGCATATCTGAGGTTGTTGATATTTCTTCCAGCAATCTTAATTCCGGCTTGGGATTCATCCAGTCCAGCCTTTCGCATGATGAATTCTGCATATAAGTTAAAAAAGCAGGGAGACAATATACAGCCTTGTCGTACTGTACTCCTTTCCCAATTTTGAACCAATCAGTTGTTCCATATCCAGTTCTAACTGTAGCTTCTTGTCCCACATAGAGATTTCTCAGGAGACAGATAAGGTGATCAGGCACTCCCATTTCTTTAAGAACTTGCCATAGTTTGCTGTGGTCGACACAGTCAAAGGCTTTTGCGTAGTCAATGAAGCAGAAGTAGATGTTTTTCTGGAACTCTCTAGCTTTCTCCATAATCCAGCGCATGTTTTCAATTTGGTCTCTGGTTCCTCTTCCCCTTCAAAATCCAGCTTGCACTTCTGGGAGTTCTTGGTCCACATACTGCTTAAGCCTGCCTTGTAGAATTTTAAGCATAACCTTGCTAGTGTGTGAAATGAGTGCAATTGTGCAGTAGTTGGAGCATTCTTTGGCACTGCCCTTCTTTGGGATTGGGATGTAGACTGATCTTCTCCAATCCTCTGGACACTGCTGAGTTTTTCAAATTTACTGGCATATTGAGTGTAGGACCTTAGCAGCAGCATCTTTTAAATTTTTAAATAGTTCAGCTGGAATACCATCACTTTCACTGGCCTTGTTATTAGCAGTGCTTTCTAAGGCCCATTTGACTTCACTCTCCAGGATGTCTGGTTCAAGGTCAGCAACCACACTACCTGGGGTGTACGAGACCTCCATAAAAATAATAATAAGCTAATACTTACATTCTTCTCTTTCACATATAAAATAAAACTTCTCAGAGCACTTTGCTGATTGCAGTAGTGGCTTATTTTTGAGAAGAGTACCACAGCCATCACGCTTGTCCCCTTCTATATTTAACCTAAAGGGAGAGGCAACATTTTGAACTACAGCTAGGAAGAGAAAAATATTCATACTAATTTTTATAACATAATCTGTTATATCACACATCAGTATGCAGAATTTTGGAGTCATTTTGAGAGCACTGCTACATTAGAAATAATAATAATAATAATAATAATAATAATAATAATAATAATAATAATAATAAAAAATAAGGCAGGTGGCCTCTGAAAAAAGAATGCTGCAGTGTAGAATATGCCTGTTCAGGGTTCTACCAAGTTAGCCATGTTCATTATGCTCCATTCCATTTCCCTACACAGTTTTCAAGTCGTCATCTTCCTCCATCCCTCAACATTCTGTCTTCACATAGCTGTTTTGGAGTTCCCACCCTTTAGGATTTTCTCAGATAGACAGATAGATAGATAGATTTATATTTTTTACTTCTGACAGTCTTGGGCAATCTATTATTATTGTGGACTCACTCACAGTGACTCTTTGCTCCAGGGAGCAAGGCCTAAGCCAAGAAGGTGAACTGGGCAGGACAATCTGGGATTTAAAAAATTGGCCACAACTTTATTTATTCCAGATGTAGGTTGGATTTGGGTTAGGTATTGGGTGTATATCCCTCACAACTCTCGTGCTGGAGGTCTGTCGCATGACAGGGTCAAGCCCAGGATTAATAGGTTCTCCACAAGCCGCAGGTCTACAGGGATTACATTCCCAAGCTGCTGAAGAAAGCTCTATGGCCCATATGCCAAATGCCTTGGCTTTTGTACAGATATTTCCTACTCGACCCCTGTTATTGCACAGTTCTGGGGTAGGGGTGATTCACCACTTACACCCCCCCCCCCCACACACACACATGTGGTTAGACTAGTAGCCACTGCAGACCCTGGGGACAGACACAGACAACTTTTATCAGGTCTCAAGCCCAGCTCACTTTGCCTGACCAGATTGGCCAGGATTCAAGTAAACAGATGTCGGGAAAGCCTGCCACTCCCCAGCGGCTGGCCTAGGAGTTTCCCAATGGCCAACCGCCTAACCCAGATGTTGCTCTTGAGGGTAAGCATTTGGAGTGACGGGTTGCAACAGCTGCCCAGCCTGTGACTGGGTAAGCAGCCATTATCATTATCATCATTATAATATTTATTTATATCCCGCCTCAGAAACAGCTAAAACATAGAAAAAACTGTCATTTAAAACATTTAAACATCAATAGAATATGAATGTTTAAATACTAACATTGAAAGAATATATATCTGAACGATTTATTCAAACATACAGATCATTATAATAAAAGCATCAACACCAGCTTTTTTCTTAAAAACAGTCAGTTCCCAAAAGCCTGTTGGAACAAGAAAGTCTTTGCCTGCCAGCAGAAGGAGAACAAATTGGGAGTCAGTCTAAGTTCTCCAGGAGTGGAATTCCAAAGTCTGTATACAGCCACTGAGAAGGCCCTGCGTGCTCCTTGTGCATGGATGATTCTGTTCTGGCTACATAAGGATAGGCATTTGAAGAATGAGTTTGCTATTAGTATAATGGACTACTTCTTACAACACCTAAGGCAGTAACAAGCACCAGAGAAAGCTCAAACCCACTTGAGTACATCTTATATCCAAGGGGAAAGTGACCAGTTCTTCCACTTCTAAAGCCATGGTCTTCTAAAGCCATGGTCGGAGAAAGTATGCTTCTAGAGATCTTCCGGTTCTAAGCCGCTATGGCGAACAGCAGTTCCCATGATAATGGACGCTGGGCGTGCAGATAATTAAGGTTAATTTGAGAGTAATTATCCTTGGGTTGGGGGGTAGGTCTCACTCGCAGATTGTCCGATACCTGCTTCTCGCTTCTACAATGCAGGGCAGGGGACACAGAGGGCATACCACTGCACGTATCGGTAACTCTCCAACGCAGTCACCATGAGCGGCAGTTCCTCTGTTTTTTAAGATAGATATGAATTTGGACTTTAAAAAACAGACATGTTCTGGAAGAAGGAGACAAGATAACCTCCTAAATGAATCAGCCATTGAGTGCCAATGTCTTGATCTGGAGAGGACTATCGTCGTAACCGGATTGGAAGGTGGGTAGAGGAAAGCTATACATGCACTACGTTGTTTTATGATTTGGCGGCCCTTCACTGAAGAAAGAAAAATAATTTCTAATGGAATATAATTATTAATGGATTGAGGAATGCAAGAGGGAATCAACAAAAACTTTATAATTTTTACAGACTAATTGAAAGAGCGGAAATGTGTGGAATGTTTTGTATACCCCCTAATGAGGACCTTGACTTTGATTTATTATAGCTCAGGAGAGATATCAGCTTGTTAACAGATGGTAAGAGATCAAAGAGAAATGCTGGAAGTCAGCCTGGAGCAAGACTAGATGCCAAAGAAATATGGTGGAGAGGATTGCACTAAAGAATTAAGTTCTCAGAGTGCAGGGGTGTGTGTGTGCTGGAAATAATGGATTGCAACAAGAAAGGAAAGACAAATGTTAAAAGATATTCCACACAGAAAGTTACAAGATATAAACCCCTCTGGCAAATTAACAGATATGGAACAGTTAAATACAATTGAAAGTCATTACATCAGTGGCTGCAAAGATAAAGGAATAACATTGGAATGGTATTATTTGGATTAAATAAGAATGGACACAGGAGAAGGAACAACAACAGCATCTCCCCAAGATCAGAACGTGGGAAGTCACCCAAAAATGTTGAATTTGGAATGGAATAATTGGCTTTTTAAATTGTATTATGATTTGGTATTGTATCAATGTGACTTATATTGGATTATTATTAATGAAAAATTAATAAAAAATATTATAAAAAAGAGAGAAAGTATGCTTCTAAATACCAATTACTGAAAGCCACAGGAGGGGAGAGTGCTCTTCTGCTCAGGTCCTTCTTGTGGGTTTCCCACAAGCATCTGTTTGGCCACTGTGAGAACAGGATGCTGGGCTAAATGGGTCACTGGCCTGATCCAGCAGGCCTTTCTTATGTTCTTAAATTATTAGCATTTAGCTTCAATAAGTACATATCCATACACTGAAAACTGCTCAGTAGGTATTTCAGGGGCATAAGTAAAAAGTACCTCCAGTCCTATTCACAAAAGGCAGTAAAATGTGAACATCTTACCAATTTATATTAGTGTTCACATTTGATCCATCTCCCCACTGCCAACGAGACGTCTCTGAATGCCATTTCATTCCTACCCACATTTGTTGATTTATCATTGCTTTCAGCCATGTCTGGAGCAGAACACAACATAGACATAATTAGCATTGTTAAGATCTGGTGGTGTGATCTCAATATACTCCATGGGTGAAACTGCATACACATCAGGGGATAAGTATGGCTCAATTCTCCCTTTGAACAAAAACAAAAGGGTTGATAGCACCTCCTCTCCATCTCTCCACCTAGGTATCAGGCACAATGTGGCAACCATTACTTGAAATAACGGGTCTGGTACACATCTCACATGAAGCCATTTGCCTGTTCTCTTCCTCCCCAGTATCTCACCCAACAAGTGACTTTTGACTACAGCAAGAGTATGAAAGGGAGGGGGAAGAGGGCTTTATATTTTTGTTAACACTCCTCCCTCACAGTACAAACAAAATCTCTCCCTTGAAATAAATGTTGAAGTGCCATTTGCAAAAAGGTAGATTTTTAAAGTGCCCATTGAATTTTCTTTAAGCAAGTAAATGATTTACCACCTTCAGCACTCTTGAATAGAAAAGTGACCAACATTTTATAGGGTTTTTCTTTTCTTTTTAAGATTCTAACCTTTTCCTCAATGCTTTGTAGCTCAAGCAGATTTGTGCCTTTAAAATGTCTGCATAGCTTCTGTGCTTCACTCCATGCCACTTTTCTTTTTTCGTCTATCAAGTAGCATTTTCCTCCCCAGTACCACCAACCATCGCCAAAGGGGCATCTTAAACTGTACAAGCCTGACACACCATCAAAAGAGAAAACAAATGCAAAAACTACTATGATTTTCCATGTTTTGTTGCTTTGTATCTTTTGCCAAGTGAGTATTTTCAGAGTGGGTAGAGAGTTGTTCATTATATAAGGCAGAATCTTCCCATTAACTTCCAATAACTGTCAGTGATAAGCTTACAAGTGATGGTTTGCAAATCAGGATCCATCCTTAGGGGCACATTCTCCCTTTGTCCACCCATCAGGATGCATTGTTTTATCCTGTTATTTTAATTACATTATTTTTCAGATACTTCTTTTGTATGCTTTTATGTCTTCAATTATAAACTACATTTGGCAAAGCTTTGTTTTCAAAACTCTTAAATGAGTAAATAGGGGTTTTTAAAAGAAAGAAAGAAAGAAAGAAAGAAAGAAAGAAAGAAAAACCCACTTACCGAAAGGGCATGTACCTACACGCTGAGGTGCAACACAAACAATGGGACCTTCACATGTTCCTGTAACAGGGTGGCATGGTTTGTCCCAATGACAGGGCTGGCATTCACCTTCACACTCTGGCCCATAGTATCCATAGTCACATGCTTTAAATAAAATAAAATAAAATAAAATAAAAGTAATATAGCAGTGTGGAATGTTCAAAGTGTTTCACATACATTATCTTGTTGTAACCTTTACAACAGCCCTGCTAGGTAGGTCAGTGTTATTATTTCCATACTTGAAGTTGGAAGAAAAGATTGCCTAAGGTTAGAGCCTAGTTGGGACTCAGCTATACAGCTGCAAATAAAACGTTTTAGGTGTGTAATAATAATAATAATAATAATAATAATAATAATAATAATAATAATAATAATAATAATAATTTATTTATACCCCGCCCATCTGGCTGGGTTTCTCCAGCCACTCTGGGCGGCTTCCAACAGAATATTAAAATGCAATAATCTATTAAACATTAAAAGCTTCCCTAAACAGGGCTGTTTTATGTGCAATATACAATATGACACTAGATGGCGATGGTGAGCCTTATGGAAAACTCTTCAGGTAAGTACCAATTGTACTATTTATAGTGGGCATCAAGCGGTCACTGGGCTGGGACATATCACAGCTTTCCCCATTAGGGTATGTCTCAACAGCAACAGATTAGAGCTTTAAAGCCTGTTGAAGGACCTTGAGGCCAAAGGTGATGTCCATTGAGGCAAATAAGTCCTTTTTATAATGTCTGGCAAATGTGCTATGCAAGGACATGAAGCCACCCTGAAAATCTCTGACAGTGGAGCATTAGTAGAAAAGGCAGCTGTTGTTGCTGCAAACCTGGTAGAATGCGAGGATAGGAAGAGGAAGATTTTTATTGGTCCTTTTTCTGATTTTTTTTTCAGGTGAAGAAAGCAGGGAAGAGAAGAAGCAAAATAAAAAAGGTAGGAACAACATTTCTGAGGGAAGCAATCTGAGTAAGGTGTAAGGAGATAATGGGGTGAAGAGGGGCGGAAATCATCCAAATTGAAAGAACTAAGGTACAAACAGAGGAGGTAAAGAGGGAAAACCCTGACCATGGGAAGAAGAATAGAAAGAATATAAAATGAAGATTACTGCTTTGCACAGGCAGGAGCAGAAAACTAAGTGGGAACTGCCTACTTTCCAAAGAGCTTTTGTCTCCTGCCTTCATCACCAGAAATGGAGCCATAGCTCAACCCAGTGACTGCATGATGTCCACTATAAATGAAGATATTAAACAAATGTTTGCGAGCAGTGCTTTTTTTCTTTAAAAAATGTTTAGGGGTACTCTCATTTTCCTACTTATATTAAAATACTGCTCCTCAATGAGGCTAAACTTAGATTCACAAAATGTTTAGGGGTATGCACCCCCCCCCAAAAAAAGCACTGTTTGTGACTATGCTTTAAAGCATTTGGAAGAGGCAAAAAGAAATAAGAAATCAGTGTTCAGTTGAGGGGGTATACTGGACGAGTAAAAGCAGGAACAAGCAAATATCACACCTGAGGGGAAAACCAAAACAAAACCGTATTCTTTGTTATACTTCTACATCTGTAGGTGAAAGAAACTGGCTATTCCAAGGTGCCAGACTCTTCAGCAAGGAAAAGCATGAATGAGATACCTCGGTTTACGAACAGTCCTGTTTAAGAACTATTCAGTTTATGCACTCCACAAAACCGAAAGTAGTGTTCCGGTTTGCGAACTTTACCTTGGTCTACAAACAGAAGCCGAATGGTGGAAGGGCACTGGCAGCAGGAGGCCTCATTAGGGAAAGTGCACCTCGGTTTAAGAACGGATTTTGTTTAAGAATGGACTTCAGGAATGGATTAAGTTCGTAAACCGAGGTACCACTGTATTTAGAATACAGAAATATCACAGAATTTTGTATTTTCATGAGAGGGAATCTTGATACAATTAAGTATTCAATAATTCTAAACATTTAAGAAGGTACGCAAGACAATTACAACTACCTGATTTTAAAAATGTTACACTTGGACCAAATCCGCCACCAACTAATATTAAACCATTGAACAAGAAATATCCATTTTTCCACAATCCATAGCCAAGACATCTTGACTTCAATCTAATACATTCATCCCTTGAATAATTGTAAGTATAATTGGCTGACAAAGTTGGTTTCTCTGAGATCACTAGTGAATCCCAAAAGCCTGTATATACATCAAGGTCTGTAGGGAGGAGAGAAAAGGGTTAAACTGAGGTCCATCTGTTTAATATATATGAACAACCAAATATTAATATTATGTATGTGATGCTTACACAAGAGGCCTCTTAAAGAAGATTGGCCTCTATAAGTTCTACAGCTTAATTAACAATGATGTAGAAGTATAAAGCTAGTTTATGATACGGTTGACTCGCAACAAAGCCAGGCAAGGTCGGTTAGCACTTTGAAAAATCTATACCGAGTATATTTCTTTAAAATGTTAAAATTTGTAGACAAAATAAAGAATGTCATAACTCTGATATTTTAATCATCCCTATTATTGCTCACTTGTCTGCAATCATATTAAGTAATTCAGCTGCACTGCTCACAGATTGTAAAAAGCAAAACCCCCGCAATTTTTTTTATTCTAAACCTTTGCCCATCAACTTACAATACATGAGCCACAATGCATGTGCAAATTCAACAGAAAAATGAAGATACTGAACACTGCGTACCACCATTAGACCCATAACAGCATTTGACAAGTTATGGCTTTGTTGCCATAAGATCAACTACTATTAAACAATTGCTACTAGCATGCTTTAAATCAAGACAGCAAATCCCGCAGAAATAATGTAAAGCAATTATTTAAGGCAATCAGCCATTAAGTGCTGACAAAGGTAGCAAGAGATCTAGAACTTTCTGGGGATTCCTTTAATGCCAATGTAAGTTACAAAAAATGAACAGAAAAAAACATGGGTCTCTTAACAAAATGATTCTGTTCAGATTTCCAACAGCTCCATTTCATTCCTCTCTGTGACAACTGGGCATACTCATTGCGCTGGTTTTGGGAACTTGCCTCACGGGGAGGGTTAAAGAGGATTTGTGTTTTTTTTAACCTTCTGCATATCTTAGGGTTCCCTGGTGATATGATTCTTTCTTCTCTGAAATATTACTGAGTATGTGACTGATTCCTGAAGGATCAGACTAAAGCACCATCTAGTTCAGCATCCTATTCCCATAGTGGCCATCTGCAAGCAGGCCTTATCTCCACCTCTTTAAGAGTTTTATTTTTAAAAGCTTTTTTGGCACTTCTGCAAATCATTCATTTAACTGAGTTATGCTTAGGGGGGTAAGAAGTGTACATTTTTATAAAACTACAGAGGATCTTCATTATAACAGCTGGTGAGTTTAGAAAGCTGCTGCTGACTCTTTTAATTGCTTCTGCAAACTCTATGCAATTCTCAGAGTTCATCTAGGTTGCTACCTCGTTTAGATGCTGAAGCTATCAGAATTTTGTCAAAATACAAATATTCACCACAGCAGATCACATGTAAAGAGAGGCCAATGGCCTAAAACTTCCCAAATAAATACAGAAAGTTTGCATTAAAAGCCTTCAGATTGAAACATATGATCTAAAACCTTATGGTCTGTTGATCATTGATCCACCGCAAAGTGCATCTAAAGATTATTTAGTGTCCCAAAACAGAGTATTATAAACTACAGTGGTACCTTGGTTTACGAACTTAACCCGTTCCGGAAGTCCGTTCTTAAACCAAATCCATTCTTAAAATTGAAGTGCACTTTCCCTAATGAGGCCTCCCACCGCCGGTGTCCTTCCACTGTTTGGATTTCGTTCTTAGACCAAGACACTATTTCTGGTTTTGCGGAGTTTGTAAACCAAATCATTCTTAAACCGGACTGTTCTTAAACCGAGATACCACTGCACTGTGTTGCAACTGGTACACAGTATTGTAATTCAGGGCTTCTTTCTGTTCCAAACAAGCAGCATTTAATCCCTCTGTTGGGACAGCTGATCTTCAAAAAGTCAACAATGCTAACTCTCATTCAGTTGTCTTCTTCCCCAAATTATACATGAGCAACTTCTACATAACATAACAATAAAGATCGGCAGACTCCAAACCTCGTCCAGCTGGTCTCTTGCACACCCATTCTCTCTTTTCAGTACAGTAAACTTTACTGATAACACCTTTGTTTGACATTTCAGCACATCTATGCCATTTGAACCCCTTTGGGAGATCCAGCCTGTCAAAATATAATAAAAGAATTAATTAAGTAACTTCATCTGTACATGCCCATGTAATTTCTACATGATCATTGCTGCTCACTGGTGACCACCAACTATTCTTTCTCCCAACTGGAATGGAGAGCAGATACCCCTTCTGGGCCAAGCTGGGAGAGTACACCGCGAAGATAGTGAAGGCTGGCAGATTATTCAGTGCACTTTCTTAACCTGTCTGGGGAGGGAATTGCCTACTCCTCACTGAAATTGGGTGAGCAGGGTGCTTTAAAAGTGCAGATTGTGCTGGCTGACAAAAGCAGGTGGGATGCACACTTACAAAACACTATTACTTCTGTTTTAAGAATGCTCCTGGCAATTACACTACATCATCACATGATGCATTCTGGCCCAACTGCCAGGAAATATGATCTTGCTATGAAAAAACAAAGGGTTTTTTGTTGTTGTTAAAGAAGCAAGGGAGGGTAAAGTTAAGCAGCTTAGACATTTTAGTGAAACTCCTTTTTTCCAAAAAAATTATTGGTTTTTCACAAAAAATAACAAATACAGTCACACAAAACAACAAGTAATAACAATCATTCAAAGAAAAAACAAATATTACAAACAACATCAACTAAATAAAAGAAAACAAATACATACCTTACAAACAGGAACACACCAACTATTAATTATAATCTTGTTCCAAATCTTATTAGGGGGACTTCCCCCGTTCTCTCTCCTGCGTTCAATTCTAATTTACTTTAGTAACATCTCTAGTTGTTTTAACAATACATTCACTAAACTTCTTAGTCTTTATCTCAAAATCTTATATCATATAACTTCTGACTAAACAATATAACCTCTTATTACAAATTTTAACTTCTTATAACCTTTTCTTTCTCTTGGTTCCATAAAACTGCTGCTCCTATTACTTCTAATTCATACCTTATAAAATATTAAACCGCCTCAATATCATAAAAAAGACTAAGTATTTCTTCCCTTTTCCAAATCCATTTTTACTCTCTGACATCGGGGTACCGTGATAGGCCTTCCTGGTTAATCATATCTGTTCTTTCATCCTACCCCACTTTTTGCCATTTTCTCTCCTCCCATCACAGTGACCCACCAGACTTCCCCCCAATCTTTTCCCAACCCAAAATCCAGAATGTCCTCTTTTCCTTGATATCCGAAAATCAAGACATTGTCCCAGAACATTTTTACTGAGCTCTTCAGAGAAGATAATACATCACCACCAAGCATCTCCACTTCAGTCTTCCAATCAAATTGCAATTGTAATTCCCAAAATTGTTGTTCCTGCTTTTCTGGGCTCCCACCCCAGAGAGCAATTATAGCGTCGCGATAGCCAGACCTGGACCTCTCACGTCGACAGGACTTTTCTTCTTCATGGAGTTGCGTTTCCTCCACTTCAGATAAGATCCCTGAATAGCACTCACTGATTAAAACTTTAAGTTCTTTGAGTTCCTTAGCCAAATTCCTAAAAGCAGTACCAATCTCAGAAAATCTTTCGATGACATTCTGTTGCGAAAGTTCCAATTCCAAAAATTTTTTTCTTTGTCCTGAAGTCATTGCTAAGTCTGTAGGCATCATAGAAACGAAACCAAAAAGGGCAACAGTAGGCAGGAAATAACAAAGTTCAGTACTTTTCCATCTTCAGATCTCAAATTACAGCCGCCATTTCCCCCTAATCAGAGTGCAAAAATTTTCCACCTTATAATCCACAGTCTCTCCGAAGAAATACTTCCAAAATCTCAGTCCACCCCTAAAAGGGGTCTTTTTATCAATCAAACTCAAAGTCAAGAAAAACTTTGTATCAGCCAAAAGTAGCAACAGCCAGATCCAATGTTACAGTTCTCCTGTCACAGGGGAGAGAAACGGACTTCCTCTTTAACGTTTCTCCCCAAAAGCCAATCAAAGAAATTTTAGCCTCAAATTGAACTCCGTACTTACAGCTTACGGGTTTCTTCTTGTTTCAGTCCAAATGAGAAAGAACGGGGCGCTCAAATGCCACTGCCGGCCGCCGCTTAGTTAATCCCCGGTTGGGGACAGCCTCCACAGCCCCGCGCCGTTACCCATTCACTCGGGACTCCCTCTTATGAGGAAATCCCGAGAATGGGACGTCGCAAAGGGGCCCGCTGGAGAGCCCTGACCGCGGGACGCTCCTCCCGTGGCTTACCGGAGCCCGCTGCGCGGTCGCGGAGCTCCTGGCCCCCGGGGAAACCGGAGCTGTCTCGAAGCCGAGACAACTCCCAGCCGCCGGCAATGGCGCCCTCGCCGGAAGCCCATTTTAGTGAAACTCCTACTCCTGAAAGCACTCAAACCCTCAATGGCCCTTCAGCCCATCACTAGCTTCTTTCCATTCCAAGCATACTTGTTTTAAGATCTTTGTATCTGATATAACCATACCAGGAACAAACTCAGTTGGTCTCTAAGGTGCTACTAGAAAGAATTTCCGATTTTGTTTTGACTTGCACAGATGGCCTTTTCAGATATTTTAGTACCAGTGCTCTGACTGGTATAAGGCAGTCATCTATATTCCTATGAATCCAGCCAGGCAAGCATTTAAGCAAGGCCACTAATGCCTTTGGGCATTAGTCTTTGGGTACCATACAAAGAAAGAAGAAGAGCTGTCTAACGGTTCTCAGAGTGGGTGAAGTCCTGATATTTTCCAATACTCAGAACATACAAGTGCATTACCACCACCAAAGCCATGACATTATATGATAGGTGAGGAAATCAAGCAGCCATGCCTCAACTTTCCTACTAAGTGCAACATATTGTGATACGGTAGGAAAGCAACATGTCTGGCCCAGCCTTTAGGCTTGAGCCAATAGCAAAACAACAATTTAAACGTGAGTGGAAAAGGGATAAGGTTTGGCCAGATGTAGAAAACAGCTTAACCCTAAAAATTTATTCACTACCCTGTGCTTAGAAAAAGTAATTTTGTCATGTGTTACTTACTCATACTTCCATAACTTTCTCCAGACTCTTACCTCTACACTCTCTCAGACTTTCCCTGACCTGTTCTCAGTATTTTGTAATAATAAAAGCCACTACTGATACCAAATGAGATCTGCATACAGAAGTTCCAGGTGCTGTGTTTATTATCCTTGATAAGTCTTTTCATAGCTGTTTGCAAACATGCAATACACAGCTGAGATCTGCTTAAACTGCCAACAGTTATGGATTGGGCACGCTCATTATACATACCATTGCAATGTACTTTCTGCATTGTCCTCATGTGACCAAGTCCAGACCTCATCAGAGTTTATATCTTGCAGTCCTAGCCATGTTTTTTCTCTAACAAACTTTTGTATCCACTCCTACAATTGAAATCAGGATGAGGAATAAAAACAGAAATAGCCAGGTAGTACTGATTTTTAAAAGCAGTGAAAGTGTTTTCACAATTAATGAAAAAATTATCACTTTGTTCTCATTCCAGCTGCAAATGTTGCTTCTGATATTAAATTGGTGTTGGGTTATCTTGTGCAGGTATCATTAAAGCAGTTGGAAATTATATGATTTTAGTACTCGGATAAACAATGAGCAGAGTTGAGTTCTGGATCTCCAGTACCTATTGTATTTATTATGAGGACTGCCTATTCAACTGTGATATACAAGCTCTTTAAAACCTCTTTGTAGCTTGGGTCAAAGATATCTCAAGGACCACTTTTCCCCACCTGAATCTGCCCAAATGTTAAGATTTTTAACAGAGGCTGTCCTTTGTGTCCTGCACCTGAAAGAAGACAACTGCTGGAAGAGTAGTTCCAGTTCTCTCCTCAATTGTCATTGATTGGCAGCCATTTCATCTGGCTGCAACAGAGGAAGAGATGGGAAGAACAACACCCTCTGTGGACTGTGCAGAGGGACCAGCTTCAGTTGGCTCCTCCTTGCCCTCAAACAGGTCATTAAAGTAACTTTGTAAGTTTAAGACGTTGTAAGTGCTAGATTTTGTTTTTCCTAGTCCCTCATCTCTTCTCCTCTCATGCTGCATCTTTTAGACAGGAAGCCTGCAGGGAGGGAATATGCTGCCTATTGTTGAACTTATCTAAGCCACCCTGGAAGCCTTTTGGAGAATTTTTGTGCAAAATTAGACATTAACATGTGTATCACTTACTGAGCCAGGAAGGACAAACATAAATCAGATGCTCATTCAACTCATCATTCAGTTATGTATACCTTGGTGTTCTCCATGCCACTGCTCATCCCCAGCCATATTAGGCTTACAAAGAAACACAATGGAATGGAAAGGTACATTAAGGCATGAATCAAATAGTAATATAGAAGTGGGCACTTTTATCCAGTAGGGCCAAGTTGATCTATTCTTGCTGGTGTTATTGTTTGAAATACATGTGGTAGCTCTTGTTCCTTTGTCTGATGGATGTGGCCTATCTCCTTGCTCCTACAATCCCAGGGAAACTAGCAGCTGGAGCACTCTTCCTTCCAGAAAGGATGGGAGGAAATAAGCTCCCTTCAGCTGCTGCTTCTCTGGCCAACGGATGGGCTTGATTGGTCTTACTCTTACCCTTATCCCAATTATCTTTCTGAGAGGCAGGGGGAGCAGCCTCCTAGTGGCCTTTGGTCCCCTGGCCAACAGCAGAAACCAGAATGTGCTGCCCTTCAGCTGTGCAGTCCCTGAGCAATAGTGGCATGGATTAAAACCCTCTGCCAGCAATTCAACAGTGGGAACAAAATTCTTTGGACCAGCAAAGCACCATGAATGACTGGGAAGGAGCAAGCAAAGCTGAACAATGTGTTGCAGAGCAGAAGTTAAGAAGAAGTTACATGACAGTGTGTGTGTACCTGGCTATGGTATGTACTGGCAATAGCAAGGGCCAGTAAAACAGCTTGCAGAAGTAAGCTGGTATAAAGTTTTTCAGGCCAGTAACTTGTAGGTTTGTTCATAAGGCTGAGGTAACATGAGATCTGGGCATTCTGCATTTAGGTCCACACATGAAATGTTTCCCTCTAAAAAGGTGGGGGGGGGGTTGAGGGCAGAAGTGAATGTGTGAAACAAGCTTTCAGGCAGAGAATCCAGATGAATATTGCCTTCTATGTATGACATGTAGAGGAGCATGTACTAATTCACCATGTGGACAGGTATGAACCAGCCTTCTCAGGCCTTACCATTTAAAAAAAATGATAATTGAGGTTCTGGGGATTCTTACAGCAATTCTTTGCAACAGCATCACTAAAGGAACTTGCATCAGCTTGGAAAGAATAACATAAAAGTGTAGAAACATTTTTTTACTGTACAGTGCCTGCAATATTAATAAAAAGTACAGCATTCTTTTGAATTGTGATACTTCTACATAGGTGCTAAAGTTCTGGAAGTACAGGCCAATTAAGACAAGAGTCACTAATGGTAAAATAGCCATACCAGATCATCTTGGTCTTCAATCCATAGAAGTTCAGCAGCCCTAAAACGACTGCAGGAAGAATTGGCCTCTTCCCACTGTTTTTCAGCACCAATACGGACTGAGAAATAGTAACAGTATCTGTTCCAGTAGCGCCATTTACCCATATCTGGACATCTCTGGCTGACTGTGCCTTTAAAAACAGATGCACAAAAAGCCACTTCATACTCATGCCAAACCAAATATGCAAAACATTTACCGTACCCTATGCAAACAGAAACTTTCCAGTCTCAAGCAATTCACTCTCATGATATCAACAAAAAAAAAAAATAGGGATGGCCTGTAGAAAAAGACAGAAAAACTACATTTTCCAGAGTTCTGTGGATTTGGTAAAGATTAGCTCAAATTCAGATTGGGGTGGGGGGGAATAGCTCCTCTTATTCCAATCCAAAGAGAATCCAGGGGGTGCCAATCACTAGTTTCCACAACTATTATGATTCACTGGGGCAGAAATATGTATCTGATCTGTGAACAACATACTGCATAATATTTATTCTGCTTGGAGGCTTTTCCCAATTCATTGCAATGTAGAAGTCATATTCAGAGAATGATTCTGGATACAGAACTGGCTAAACTAGGCACGAAATTTGTGTGTAATCAACTCTGAAAGGATGAGCAGGCGCTCAAACAGTGCTAGTGCAGCCACTCTTAAAGCATGGTCCTAGTCTCCATCATTCAAAGGATGTTACTAAGAGCATGAATATGTGCTCTGAACTGCTAAGCAACTACAAGACAAAATATGCACCAGGGCACATGGGGAAACAGCAGTGTTCTGTTTCATTTCCATTAAAATGATCCTGAAAACAGAGAAGCATTTAGGGATATTTTGAAGACCCGCTTCAGCCACAGAACAAAGGCAGCAATATTTCATATAAACTAAATTTATATATTTTTGTTTGTTTTTTAAGCTTACTTTCTGAACACCTCTCTATAGAGGATGTGTCTCTGCAGAAGGCTTTCTCATCACAAAAACCAGTCAACATGTTACAAAGGGCATTATCTCTGCATAGTGGACATTCTTCTCCACATCCATACCCGTAACGTCCTGTTGAACAAGCTAGAGTGCAGAGAATTTAAATATTTTTAAAGTAACAAAGCTGGCTTGGGCATCTATGTATGACAAAAATATTCCAAGCAACAAATACACAGGCAAACATATAGGGAGGTATTCAACATAGTATTAAGGAGATCATTTTGTCAGCACAAGAATTTCTGCTTGCCTGATGGAACGAGTTCTCCTCTCCTCCTCCCATGTACTGTTCTAGGGCTTATCCTGACCTCCCCATGAGCAAATTTGGGGGAACATGGTGGAGAAGCCACATCATGCTATCGGAAGTCACTGCATGGGCTTTCACTAGCTGGACTGGTCAGCTGAATCCAGCCCTAATAAATTCTTTTTTCACAGCAAGATCCAGTGTTTTACCACAGCAAAATGCTTTACCATGGACAAACTACTAATTACAGTCATACCTTAGATCTCAACACCTTGGCTCCTGAACAAATCAGCTCCTGAACGATTGAAACCTAGAAGTGTTCTGGTTTTCGAACAATTTTTGGAAGCCAAATGTTCGGCACGGCTTCCAAATGGCTGCAGGATGCTCCTACAGCCAATCAGAAGCTGTGCCTTGGTTTTCAAATGGTTTCAGGACTCAAAACGGTTTTCGAATGGTTCAGGGAGTTCTGTTCAAGAACCAAGGTACAACTGTACTGCACAACCCTCTTGTTAACAGTAAAAAGAGTCAATAACCAGTGAGTGGGTATCCCTAAGAAAATTCTGCCACACCAAGCAGCCCAACTGGGACCTGTAAAGAGACCATGACCTAAAGAAGGCTCAACCCTCAAGCTGAAAAATTCTGTTTCAGAAAGAAGTAGATAAGCACTAAAGGTAAAGGAACCCCTGACCATTAGGTCCAGTCGCGGACAACTCTGGGGTTGCAGCGTTCATCTTGCTCTATAGGCTGAGGGAGCCGGCGTACAGCTTCCGGGTCATGTGGTCAGCATGACTAAGCCGCTTCTGGCGAACCAGAGCAGCGCACGGAAATGCCGTTTACCTTCCCGCTGGAGCAGCACCTATTTATCTACTTGCACTTTGGCGTGCTTTTGAACTGCTAGGTTGGCAGGAGCTGGGACCTAGCAAAGGGAGCTCACCCCGTCGCATCGATTTGAACCACCGACCTTCTGATTGGCAAGCCCTAGGGCTCTGTGGTTTAGACCACAGCGCCAGCCTAAACTGTATATAAATTACATCAGTGTTAAATTCTGAATCATCACTTTAGCTTATGGATTTATATCCATTCTGGATGCTTTGTCTTAGCCTGTGTGAAATAAATCACAGAGTGATGTACTAACAGGGTTGAGCAGAGAATGCATGAGTTGAACTATTCAAAACATCCTGGGATCTCTGCCTTTCTTATCTGTGCTGATTATTAAAACCTGGATGTGTTCCCAACACTTTCAGGTGCTTCAAACTCAAAAGCTAAGCAGCATTTTCTCATTCTGAGCTGAACACAGAACAGTAAGTAAAAAATCATATCACTACAGTGAGAGCAACTGGAGCCGGCTCAGCATTGTTTTAAAGCAGCAATCAAATAGAAAACATAAAAAGACCTGAGTATTACTGTGACAGTTGCAAAGCAGGTAAATTGTATAAAAGTTCCAATAAACCCCTAGAATATAATAGGATGTATGACTGCCCTGAGATAGCCACAGAATAGCAACAAAATATATGGGTCATTTGTGAGGAAAATTCTGTGGTCCTCCATAACAACATGGAGACACTGTAGGCAACACAACCCTAAAAGAGTAATATAAGCATATGGATATTTAGCACCTTTGATACAGAAGAAATACAAAGTGCAATAACTTAATTTATCACCCAAGTGCTAAGCAACAAGATAAATAGAAATTTACAAGAAGAAAAATACAGAATCAAACATGTTAGGCAATGTAACAGTTAAGGCTGTAAAATATCAAAATGCTGGCAAGGCAATACTATATCTGCCAGCTCCAGTTTCCACAGCTTACCGGTACTATATCTCTTGGGCCTTTATTTAACCTCCCATTCCAATTACATTCTACTACATTTGTCTTTTATTTTCTACTATGCTCCCTCTTCTTCAGTTTGTCTATCTTGGTCAATTCACTTTTCTCCATTTCTCTCTTTGTCTCCTAGGCTGTGCGTGCTCTCTCACTAGCGCTCTCTCTCTCGCTCTCTCTCTCTCTCTCTCTCTCTCTCTCACACACACACACACAATGCATGTAAGTATTGTATCACCAAGTTATCATATTTCCCTCTCCCCCAATTTGGTTTGCTTCCTATGCTTCCTAGCTCAATAGCTCTTAGACCAGTAGTTCTCAAACTGTGTGCCAAGTCCCATGGTATAATATGAGGGTACCCCTCAAAAGCATGTTAGCACTTTTTGAATGGCTACTGGAATGCATCGGGATGGGTTGGAACCTGCAGGCTTCAATATAAAAAAAAAATGCTCTCAAGTTTATTATTTAGCAGGATACTGAGCCACCTCAATGTAACATGGGGTACAACTAGCATGGTTCCTCCAGATGATCTCAGTGTTTGGGCTGGGATATTAGGGTGCAGACACTCCTTATGGTAACCTGGACTCAACCTGTTCAGGGCTTTGGCTATTGACCTAATATATGAACCCGGCCCAGTATTATATAGGCAGCCAGTCCAGATGTTTTAGCAGAGGTGCCATATGCTGTTGGCTTTCTGACCCCATCTGCAGTCTAACTGACGCTTTCTTCATCAGCTGGAGCTTCCAGAGTAGGGCAGTACTACATACAGTGCATTACAGTAATCCAGACTTGAAGTTACCAATTCATGGACTAGTGGCCAAGTTATCCCAATCCAAATACGGGCGTAGCTGGTGTACTAGGTGAAACTGCTAGGGACATTTGGGCCTCTTGTATCTAGGTGTATCTAGTTACAGACCTGCTCCTTTAGGAGTGCAACCCCATCCACAAATTTTGTTGGCTCCCACCCCCACAAGGTATCACTTTATAGGAAAAAACCCTAAGTTTGGTCAATCTTTAAGCTCCACTGGTTCTGATCCTTCACAATATTTCCAGGACATTTCAAACTTCTATTTGGAGCTATTATAGCTCAGAATTTTGAATCTTTACTCAGCATCCCACCTATTAAAACAGCAATTTCCAGTGCACCAAACAACTATAAAAACAGAAATGATCCTTACCGGTCTTCAAGTGAAATACATGATGCCTCAAACCTGATACCATTTCCATTCCTGTGACAAGAAAATGTTTGTCTGGCCAGCTACTTATTCCAGTACAGTTCTCTCTTAATATACAATAGAATCTCGCTTCATCAAAGTTTTTGTACACAGCCAGGGGGTGAACAGCCAGCATTATTTTCCCAGGGTAATCAATGAAAATGTCAGGACCAACTTTTTTTAAAAAGAAGAGACAATTTAATAACATGATTATAATTTAGTAACAAGATTACTGACAGCAAATATAGCAAGAATTGCTGACATAAGGTGAAAGAAAGCAAATTTAGGAATCTTAGTCACTACAATTAATCATACTTACTCTGGGCAAATTCAGATTCATAATCATAAAACAGAGCAAAAGGTTAAGTGATCCTACAATGAGCATTTATATTGTATAACAATCAAATATTCCAATCAGTACCTATTTCTTTTTCACAAACATAGAAATGTTGTTCATTGCATGGCAATGCAATAAGTTTGCCTCCTCTATCCATCATAGCACATCCATTTGCTGTGGCAAGAAACTCAAATAACCTGATAAAAATACAAAAAATAAGCTGGTAGAATTAACAATGCAGTTTTTTAATACTCTCTGCCTTACAAAATTTTAAAAAAAACAAAACAAACTGAATATCCCATACATTTCTGTACTCTTTACAGCAGTGTTCCTGAGAATGCAGAACCAATCTGTTTACTTTAGAGGGCGCCTTTATAATGTTGTATGCTGTCTAATTACCGGTAAAAGCAAACAGGAAACTTTTCTAGAATATGTAGAAAAAACTGAAATCTAAAAGCAGAATGCAAACAAAAAGCAGATGGCATAGAAATTAGGGACATCTCTGAGAGTCCAGTTCCCAAATTAAAACAGAACGGATGGAACAATAGCTCAACACTAAACATAGCAGTGTGGTGTCACAGGAAAGTGGGACCAACTGCCTTTATATTAC
This sequence comes from Lacerta agilis, assembly GCF_009819535.1. Lineage (NCBI taxonomy): Eukaryota > Metazoa > Chordata > Lepidosauria > Squamata > Lacertidae > Lacerta > Lacerta agilis. The sequence continues at coordinate 50,197,768 of NC_046313.1, forward strand.
TGAACAGAACAAAAATCCAGTTATATTGATATACAGGCAGCCCCCAGTTTACGCATGTTCAATATGTGCGCGACCATGTCTATGCACATCATGCCGAACGTGAAAGTGACCTGGAAATGCCATAAAGACATCACTGAAAGGGTGGAATGGAGGCAAAGGCAGAACAAGCTGTTTGCAGGTTTTTTCAACGGTTTTCTTTGGTACGCAAAATGTTAATGGGAGGCGACCTGTAAATTGGGAGGGGAGATCTCCCTAAACCTAAGAAATTAATAAATGTCAGAATCTAGCTAATATTTGGATAAGAAATGGAAAATGCAACCTGCTGAACTGTGCCAGATGAGGAATCCCTGGGTTGGTGCTTGCTAACTAGGTGCAGAGCCATTAAAAACCAACAGTGGGCCATTAAGGATTTTGGCAATACAAATGAACTGTCCTCTCCACCACCCATCCTGGTTCTGAGTGGACAGAGGCAGGACAATTAACAGGTGATGGGGAGGGGTGACTAGAAAAAGAGTAATTTCATAGGAGGCTTGGGTGAGAGGCGTGCTGGGAAAGAGAACAAAGGCCAGACCCCGAGAACTGCTGGGCAGGCAGAACCAACTTGGCTGCTGTCTGGAAGAGGCTGCATTAAGAGACAAGGGGCCATGACTAATTGCTGCTTTGGAACGAAGCTTGCTGAAGCTATGGGGGGGGGTGAGAGACACTCTTAGGACAAAATGTTCTGCACCCCCTCCATTTTAGATTTCCAGGGGTAAATGTGTTAATAAAAAATATTTCTTAAAGACACTAGCCTCCACTGTCTTTCCAATGGAAATACAACCCTGGGTTATCTCCTGGAACCCCTAGAATCTCACACCGCACATGGAGATTATGTTGACATGTAACAATATTATTCCATTCAAACAAAACTGAAGGAAGGCAGTCACAAAAGAATGGGAAAATAATGTATATCTTCCAGAGAAGAACTCTCTCCGTCAGTCTGTAGGCCTTACCTTCCAAAATGCTTCTCATCACCAAATCCTTCTTTAGCATCCTCTTCTGATGACAATTTGAGAGTTATAACTGAGCAAGAGTGCTATTAAAAACAACGCTCAATAGGTACTATGGAAGTAACTATGGAACTATGCTCTTTTCCTGCAACTGCTGAAATTGAATGCTTACCAGGAGTAGAGTGATGGATCAACAGCTTCTCGACCACCACTCCATTTCCATATAATCCCTTCCTGTAGCAAACCAATCCAACTCTGAGTTTCCAGCATGTTAGTAAGCCACTTCTAGAAAAAGAAATATCTTTTAAAAACAGTTTATTGAATTTAAGACCTGAACAAATCTCTGGAATCTGTATTGGGATGGATAGAATTCAACAGGTACTGTTGGTTGATGACAGATGCAAGCTACAGAACCCTGCTAGACAAAGGATCCTTGGGGTGGCTTATGCAGTCATTAAAAGACAAAGGTGTTGATTGCCATCCATTAGCACATCATTAGCACATTTCTCAGGACTGTGAAAGACAGGGGTAGTCAAGGTGATAGGGAGCATGTTGTGCTCACATGAAAAATAGAATTGTGCATGCACACGAAAGCTCATACCAAGAACATACTTAGTTGCTACTGGAAGGAATTTTTTATTTTATTTTGTTATGAAAAAAAATGGGCCTCTAAAAATGTTCTTGGGATAGGGATGAGTTGTTTGGAGCAGGGATGTGCTGGGAAGAAGGAGGGGAACAAAAGCCAGAAATGATCTTGGCAGACTGACTGAGGCTTGGGCTCCAGCGCTGCACTGCTGTGGGGAACACGCCCCTCTTGCAATGACTCCTTCCATCTAAGTTCAGGTGTAAATATGTGAATAAAGCATATTCTTAAAGCTACAACAGCTTCCGCTGCGTCTTGATTCTCAAAGGAGCACGGACCCTGGTTGGGCACCTAGAACTGCTTGGCAGTCAGCAGGGTAGTGCTCAGCCTTTGTAACAATACTTAAAACACCGGTACAGGAGGAGTTACAGCTCTTCAGCCATGTACTTCAAGCCTTGATGGTAAACAGATTGATACAAGCAATTTTCCTCCCACTATTCCCTAGATTGCTTTTTAGCTAGTTTACTCAAATGCAGCAATTGCATTTTTTAGCTAGTTTACTCAAATGCAGCCATTGCAGTAGACTCATCTTGATGTTATTAGGGCCAGTTTATCAGTGGGCTGGTAAATTTTTTAAAGGAACTGATGTAACTGATGAATTGTTGTTGTTCAGTCGTGTCCCGACTCTTCGTGACCCCATGGACCAGAGCACGCCAGGCACCCCTATCCTCCACTGCCTCTCGCAGTTTGGCCAAACTCATGCCAGTCGCTTCGAGAACACTGTCCAACCATCTCATCCTCTGTCGTCCCCTTCTCCTTGTGCCCTCCATGAAGAAAACTCCATGGACAAAGACAACTGATGAATTAACCTAAACCAATTAAAGGGAGGAAATGCTACTCATCACAGCACCTATCCACTGGGCTTGATATAGCAGGACTCTCAAGGTACAAATCTACTTTGTTTTATTCTTGAGAGGGAGTACTATTAATTTCCTTTAGTTCTTAGCCATCCAGCTAGCCTTTTCCCTCCCTCTATTGTACCTTAGTGCATGTATGTATGCATGCACATACATACAGTACCTAGCTTGGCTAGAGAACTGTCCAGGCCCTGCTCACCAGTCTCCCAAATGATCTACCAGCCAGTCCCATTTCTGAAGCTTACATGCCTTCCACACCCTTCTACCTTTTTGACTTGAGCAATAGGGAGAGAAAACCATCTTCAGTGGGTCAGATTTGGCTTCAGTCTAATTGATTACATATCTGATCAAATGTAAAAAGTTGCAGTGCATTGAACCTAAATTAGTCAGTTTAAAATGTACTTATGCCTGTTCTTTTCAATGATCTGATGTGTATCTGATTGGGTTTATGTGTTTTTGAAATATTTCCAGTTCCTTTTACTGAAAATAGGAAGGTAGCCTAAACTGAAACTAGCAATGTTTCAAACCTTTTACAGTATGTCTTTTTGTAGTCTCAAATTTATCCCTGCACTAAACTACAATACCTTTTCTTTTTCACTGTCAATCTTGACAAGGTTGACATCCTTGTAGTATGAACACCGTACGCTTGCCTGTGCGTGCTGCTCTTTCCTTTCCTTTTCAAAATAATAGCAGTGTCCATCATACCACCACCATGGGGCATTCTGTGGACATTTTGGATTCATGATGCCTGAAATGAAGAAAATATAAGGAAACTAATCTCTTATGTCAAGTGAGAACTGAACCTTTCTCTATAGTTTAGGATAATATCCTTGATTGGATTTCTCCTCCAACTTGCTCCAAAAGACAGGCATGCCATCTGTGGTGGGAACCTAGCATCTTGCCTGCTCTAATAAAGCAGCTTCAGGCACTGCTCTGCTTCTCTCTGTTGTTATTCTTATTCTTAAGAGGTGAGTGTGTGATCTTTCCACGGTATTTCACACATAACTAGTGCAATTACTCCATCTTCCAATGAGGGGAGATTTTTGGTTATGTTCCGTCTTCCCAGGATTTTTCCATTGTTTGTTTGTTTGTCCTCTTGCTTGTAGACATAAATGCACCCCTTCCTTGTGACAATGGTTCTGTTTGTTTTCTTCTTAGAATATAACCACTACCAAAGTTCTGCAAATGTCTAAATGTTGGTCTTCAGATTTGGCTTCACTAGTGGCTATTTTAGCTATTTCTAATATCATCAGAGAAAGAAGACAGGCCGACTCAACTGCCCTCCAGTAAGGTTATTTATTCTTTTCCATACAGCCTTAGCTATATCACATGCTAAACTAAAGCATCATGGCCAACTCCGCAGTGCAGCAGCTTTTAGTACTCCAAGTGACAGGAACACATTCTGACAGATATTCAGTGAGTTAGACAACAGTCCTTTATGTATTTACTTGAGAGTAAGCTTCACTGAACTCAGTATGCCTAAATTTTGATTAAACATGAGTAGGATTGGCAGTGCTAGTTTACCAGAACAGGTCACAAACAATCTTGCAGAAACTAGAGGTGTGCCAAACCATTCGTTTTATTTTCATTAATATTTTCATCATGAAGCAAAGGCTCATGTATAATGCAGATATTCTGAAGCAAAAGCTGGTGTGCAATGTTTGCCGTTATACTATTTTCTGATGTTTCACAACTGTACACCCTTTTCTTCATTCATAAGCACTACCAATTACACATATCAAATTTGCACTGAACAGAATCATGCTATTAACATGTTTTTTGCTTCACATTAGCATCTGTTTGCATTTACTTTCCAGTGCTTTTCTACTGAAGTTCATACTGTGTCTAGCCTTTTGTTTTATAGGGCCAAATGAGCTGCCTCCAGAGATATGTAGTTTTAGTCATCATGCCTTGTCTCTAAGCCTGTCTCAAATACGTTTCCTTAAAAACAGCACCAACAAATCTCATAAGGATTTTGTAGCAACATTGCCACATTGTATCTGTTTTTAAATAAGCATCTTTTTGTATTTTCTATTGTTTTCTGTCATGGAGACAAATGAGCTCATCTAGCAAATACTGTATACAAATTGATCCTTTTTAGTTTTGAGAGATTGCACAAACAAGAAAACTTCTATTTTGGAAATAAGAAGGGTAGAGGGTGTTGTGGGTAAAAAAGTTAATGCAGATTGCACATGCTGGAGAACATATATTAACATGTTACAAGGAAAAATCTAAGGATGGCATTAAAAAAAAACCAACTACCGGTACTTAGTTATTTGAGCAAGTGGCCTGATGTGCATTTCATTCTGCTGTAGTTTTACACTTTGTTGAATTCAGTGGAAATACCCTTAACCTCACCTATAAATTAGTCAGTTATTTGCCATGGTTCTACCAATGCTTAAAGTCAACCAAAATTTTCCATAGAAAGACAGCTCCACCCTTGCAAAATAAATATTCTAGATTTTCATTTCTGCTATATAGACAAACAAACAAACAAACAAACACACACACACACACATAAATCTGTTCAAAGTAATACTGTACCTAATTCACACAGTTCACCTTTGAACTGGCCAATACACTGCATCCTTTCTGGGCACTTGCCATTTACTGAATTACACCTGAATCCTCCATAGCATTTTTTACAATCAGATGCACAGTTATAACCATAGAAACGAAAGTCACATTCTGTGTAGAGAATCAGATAAAATTATTACACACTTAAAACAAAATTTTACAAAACCTCAGAGAAAGCTGAGACAAGCAACCAAATGACATCACCATCTAGCTGGCTTCTGCACCATCTAGCTGATCTAAATGTTAATATGCAAAAGGGGTCATGGGAAATAGGGGAGTTGAGGAACTTGAAGCATCTGACATTAATAAAGATGAAGGCTGATGTAACTGCTTATCTCATTTTTTTAAAAAAAAACCCAAAGATCACTTAAGATGAATTCCACCATTCCCAGTGAGAAAGCATATCAAACCATTGTAGAGTGGGAAAGGGCAGTATGGAGAAAACAAATAATCCTGGTTGACTCATAACACAGACACATAGATCTTAACCTAAAGGCTGTGCCTAAAGCTTTATGCAGTTACTATGCTTTGCTTGCCTGCACCATACACAGTGGTACCTCGGGTTAAGTACGCTTCAGATTAAGTACGCTTCAGATTAAGTACGCTTCAGGTTAGGAACTCCGCTTAAGAACAGAAATCGTGCTCTGGCGGCGCAGCAGCAGCAGGAGGTCCCATTAGCTAAAGTGGTGCTTCAGGTTAAGTACGCTTCAGGTTAAGAATGGACCTCCGAAACGAATTAAGTACTTAACCCGAGGTACCACTGTACTTAATTCTCAGAGTTGTTTAAAAATCAACCCCTCTTCCCAGGAATTCTGGAGAACTGTAGCTCTGTGAGGGGAATAGGGGTCTCCTAACAACTCTCAGCACCCTTAACAAATTACAGTTCTCAAGATACCATGAGGAAGATATGGCTGTTTTAAGTCATATGATTCCACTTCAAATGCATCATGCAGACAGGATCTCAGACTGCTGTGAAGCTAAACTAGGGAGGAGGTTGGAAGAGAGAAACAGAAGGTAGGAACAAGTCATAATAATGTAAATGAGTAAGTAAAGACTTCCAATTAAGATCAAGCAATACAGTACATGAGTGAAAGGAAGTAAAGACTAAGTGAGCAGAGTCTGAACGACCAGTCCCTAAAACAAAGAAAAACAGGATAATCATATATGGGGAAATTATTGCTTTTCTAAGTCTCCTCCATTTATATATGGGCCTATGGCTGTAAATAAACATCTATCTATCTATCTACTCCATTTAGATTGCAGGACTTAAAATCTCTTCCTTGAATCTTGGGGAGGGGGGAATACTTTTTTTAAAGGGGATCAATCCCTGTTGCAGGTAATTATACTGCACCCCACATAATACAGTTCTTTGAATGTTCATGTCATGTCTTTTGGGGAAATCACTGCATAAGGTCACTGCAACTGTGATGAACTGGGTTCCAAGATGTCAGGGTAGAGTTAGAAAAAGAGTTAGAATGTTCACAGAGGCAAGGGTTAAGTTATGACTCCAACTCGGGGGAGGGGAGGTACAAGCCAGTCCTCACTAGGGGGTTAGAAAAAGAGCGGGGGGGGGAGCCTTTTGAGAGTTGCTGGTCAGGGGAGAAGCAGAGCTCAGAAGGTATCTGAACTGAATGACTCTGTGGAGTGATAGTTGAAGTTAAGAACTATTTATTAATACTGTTTGTGAATTCTTAATAAAAATTATAAAAGACCAAGAGACGTTTGTGTGGTAATGTGAAGAGGAATCGACCAGCCTTGACACAAAAGTTTTAAATTTCTAAACTCTCTCAAATGTGTGTATTTCTTGATTTTATTTAATAAATGTGTTTTCTGGTCCTATGTCGAGAAAAACACACTTATGGCCAGGCTTAAAAAGTCCATGTATGACAGTCCACATGTGCACTAGAGGCTTTTCATACATTGCCACTATCCATTTTAGTCACAAGAACCCCTAAAATGGGTAGTTAATATAGTAGAGAGATGCAGCAAGAAATGAGAACTTGCGAACTTCCCCCTGGCTTCCATATATGTGCATAAAAGTACTTTCTGCATGGGGCTCTTTAGATCCTGATCTATGAGTTTTGAATGTAAGCGAGATACGGCTTTGGCTAAGACATGAAATCTAAATCTGGGGAATGAAATAGAATTACATTTTACAGCTCATATTTAAAATGGGAGCTATTTAGATTACAGTAGGAACAAATATGCAAGCTTTTCAAACTAAATCAAAACTTGAATAGTGAAGAAAAATGAAAGATCCCTATAAGACCCACAACACTTTGCAAATATTTTTAAAGTACTAGTGCATTTTAAAAGCTGTTTACTAGTTTTTATTTCAGGCGCACAAACATACCACGTCTTATGTATGAAGTTGCAGTTTCATCATAAGTAACAATTATATCAACACCTCTTGTTCTTCTGTAGTATCGGTAATCTTTCACTATTCCTGTGCAGATGGGATCATTTAAGCAGTCTAATGCAGCGGTGGAAAAGGAGGTATAAAAGTGAGGTTCTAATGGTCCTGACAAAAACTGGTCAGTAAAGACATCAAAAAGGTTTTCCACTGAGGTGAAAAGAAAAAAGAGGGAGGGGGCAGGAATTGTCTTTACTATTCATTCTAATAGAAATATGCTTTGAATAATTCTCAAATAAAGTTTACAAGACATTTTTTTTATCCAGCTATGTTGTTTTACCTCAGAGTTCTTCTGTGGGTTACTTTTCTTTTACAGACCTAGATAGTCAATTGTTTGGCAGTGCAACACCCTCAGCCCCCCACACTGAGCGTTCAGAACATATACAAGCCAGAGATACTCTAAGCGGAACTCCATGTCCTAGCAGAAGGGGCAAGGGTAAAATGTAAATCTCTGTCTTAGGTGTTTACATAGCAATGTGTTGGGCTCACCCACTGTTTCACAATATAGAGTAAGACTTCTTACTCATTTACTGTATATTCTGGCGTATAAGACTACTTTTTAATCCAGGAAAATCTTCTCAAAAGCCGGGGGTCATCTTATACGCCGGGTGGAGAATCTGCAGTCAAGTATATCTCAAACTCTGTATTTTAACTGGAAAAGTTGGGGGTCTTCTTATACGCTCAGTTGTCTTATACGCTGGAAAATACGGTAGCTTAAGAGTGTGAATGTGCTAGATATAACTGCTGTACCTACACGACATAAAGATCAATAGAAATATATTACTTCACATTAGTTACTCCTTTAGCTAATGTATATTTTCTTTCATGGAATGAACCATTCTTTTGGGGTAGTACACCAGGGTCCAGAAAGGTCTTTTTCATGAGTGGACGTGCCACTGCCCCTTTCTTTTAAAATATTTTCACTGTAGAATTTTGAACCTATGACAATTCAATATTACATTTCTTATACAATAAGATAATAGTGCAATCATAAAGAGGGGAAAGAAAAGTGGAGAGAAACAGATCTATATACATAAAAATCTAAATTATTGTGAATTGACTATAAGGTGAAAAACCATCATTTACATTGTCATTCCACAATTATATATAGGCAATTTCTCAATAAATTTATTTTCCTGATTGTTATATATTGTGTTCCTCTTGTACATTAACCTTATAATAAGACTAATTTGTCAAATTTTCCTCAACCATTCCTCTATAGTAGAGGGATCTTTGTTTTTCCATTTTTGAGTCATACTATATATTAAACCCACTTTAATTCTTTTGCACCTCCAGCACTGCTTATTTTGGCTATAAATTTTGCCAGTATTATGTAGTTAGATACTATTGGAATAGTAGTTTGAAACTGTTTTCTTTCATATTCACACCTAATAGTATTTTGGGGATATTTTTTGAATTCCAAATGCAACAGAGATAATGTTGCAGCTAATTTTTGTTGGTAATAATCCATTTTTTATTTCTTTTGTCTTTGATGTCAGCTGTAGGGTAATTAGAAATAATCTATTCAAGAATTTGAGTTATGAGACTGAGATTAAAAAGTGTTTATTAGCAGGATGGTAAAAGCTCCACATCTATTAAGTGATTTTCTCCATCATTTTCTTTAAAATTTTGGTAATACTCTCCAGACATTACTTAGGACCTGCCAATTATAGATGATACAGCTCCATTAGTCTCTGCCAACAGTCACTCCCCTTTCTGCATGGTTTTTCATTAAGTTGTTTAGGGATTTAATGAAATTTATTTGATTATTTATCAGTGCATAGACATAGATCAGAGAATGTGTATATTGAATTATGACCCCTTCTGAGTATTAATACCACCCCCCCTTTCAAATCAGTGGTTCCACATGGTCAGCACCCCTCATCCCTGACCTGAACAAACAAGCCATGATGGGCACAGACAGGTGGTCTTCATGGAACTGGATTAAGTCCCAGCTAAAACTTCCAACCAGAGACTGTTTTCAAGTTTAATTGCCCCCACCCAGGCAAATATCCAAGACAGCTTCCCCTCCTGCAACCACAATACAAAGCTAGACCTACTGGAAGAGCCTTTTTGAGTTCTCTGTATCAATATTGTGTGCCAAAATTTTAAGTTTTGCAAAAGAGGGCATACTGCCCACGGTCAAGGATCCAAACACTGCAGTGATTTGTCAAAAATGACTTTGTAGAAAGCATATTCCATTCAAAAGCACTCTGAAAAAGAACAGCCTGTTTCCTTCCTTTTTATTCTGTACTATAGTCCTCTACAAGTTTTGGCAAAGGAGTGTACATTCTGCACCTCCTAGTGCCAGCATGTGTACCCAATACTGTATGGCTCATCTATACTAATTCTGCAAATACAGCAGATCTTGTCCAATACAGTAATGTTTCTGTTAGAAATTGTAGAAATACATTTTTTCACTAACTTGAGTTCTCCATTAACTCATGTGTTTCCAAATTGCAATATGTGGAATGTGGAAGGAGTGATACACTGGTAATTCTCCTAAACATTCCATAACAATGTATTTGAAAGAGGAGGGTATCATTGAGCAGAATGTCCAGCAGCAATGTTCATCCCAGGATTGGCCACCTCAGTGCTCTCTGGCAAGTGTAGATCATCTGTTGGAGCATATGCCTTCCAAAGGATGCTTCCTCAGAGATACAAGTGTCAGAGCTCTATAAGTCTTTCCAAAATACATTTTGGAAGTCCTCCAAATGTCCAATGTGTGCCACTCCTTTTCTTTGTGGGACATACAGCAAGGAAGGAAGGAAGGAAAACATCAGATTTTATGCCTGACAGAAGGCAAAGTTGACATTAGGTATAAACATTGGTTTTGTTTGCAGAACTTTCAAGAGAACCAAGAGATCCAGAGTTCTGAGACCCTTCTTGCTGGCATTTTAAAGTGTATAATATATATGGAGCCTCAAAGCTGATCAGTGCTTGCAAATCATGTGAAGGTGCCACAACAGAAATCTGTGCACTTGATATTAGAGAAGTGAGTCTCCCCTAAATATGCACTTCAAACTGGAATGGGAGGAGGCAGGACTCCTCCACCCTTCTTCAAAACTGTGGACATTGCTTATGCCTGTCTCAAAACTGTGTAGCTTGAGCTACGACTACCTTGAGATCAGCCAAGGTTGCAGATGCACCCATCTATCGTCACAATCTTCCGCCTCCCAGATCAGGTGTGGGGAGCCTTTGGCCCTCCAAATGTTGCTGAACTACAACTCTCATCAGTCCTAGCAAGCATGGCCAATGGCCAGACATAATGGCAGTTATGGTTCAGCAACATCTGGAGAGCCAAAGGTTCCCCAGGCCTCTCCCAGATGGTCATGTACAAGCTCATCTACACCTCACTCTTCACTCAATGAAGAGTAGATCTTTTAAAACAGTAGTTACACCTCAGGTTGTGTTCGCTGCGGGTTGCGTTCGTCACGGGATACGAACGCACCGAACGCAGAAGTACCAGAACAGGTTACTTCCGGGTTTGGCACTTTGCACATGCGCAGAAGTGCTAAATCACAATTTGTGCATGTGCAGAATAGCCGAATCACGCTGCGCACATGTGCATATACAGCGCTTCAGGTTGCGGACCTTTCAGGTTGCGAACGGGGTTCCGGAACGGATCCCATTCACAACCAAAGGTACCACTGTACACACTCTGGCTGAGAATTGTCCAGCACTACTCTGGGCATTCTTAATTCCGTTGGGAGGTCTTTTGGCATCTCAGGCATGGAAGCTATCAGGGGCAAATGATAGGGAAGCTCCTTAGGACCATCTAGATGGCCTGTGCAGTTGGTTTGTAGACCCCTATCACACCTGATATTCATTTGTGTATCACATGATTCACAGCTTGCTTCATCCCACATGATAAAGGGTACCTATGCAGTCTCGTGCCTCACCATGAACGGAGAAAAGAAATCTGATTAACTTGAACAGCTCACCTTGATATAATTAAAATCAAAATTATAAGCAAGTATTTAGGGAAGTTTTTAATGTTTGATGTTTTATTGTGCTTTTAATATTCTGCTGGGAGCAGCCCAGTTGGGCAGGGTATAAATAATAAATTTATTAACTATTTATTATTATTATTATTATTATTATTATTATTACTTTTATTATTATTATAACATAATTTTTCTTCTTCATCACCTTCAGAACTCTACGGTGCAGTTTACCTTCAATTCTCTTGCAAATCAATTTGTGTTTTTCCTCACAATTTAGTCTCAGAGCAGTTTTGTTTACTGAATTAAGACCCACACATCTTCCAACTGGGCTCCCTTTTAGTTCCAACCTGTAAGAAAAAGACATGACTGATTAACTGGTATAAACACAGATATGCACATTTCTGTTACATCTTATAAAAAACTTTTCAGACACGTTACAGATCACAACAACAATAAACCAGGAGCAGCCAGAGGAGGGGTGGCACCAGGCTCCTGGCCTCCAACAGAGTTGCTGCAGCTTACTGGGAGGGAGAGGGGCATTCTGCAGGGAGAATTGACTCCTCAGCCACACAGCACCAACCTTCCTATTTGTGTTTCACCAGCATTTCACGACATTTCTTTTTAAACATGACTTTGATTCTGTTGTTGCTTAATTTATATGCCATTTTCATTTTGAGAATAAATGAATTTAATGTATTTATTATTAGCTCTGGATTTCTGTGCTCTTTTTTTTTACAAAAAATTATTGGTTTTCCACATCAAAAAACAACAAATACAACAGAAAAACAACAAACAATAACAATCATTCAAAGAAAAAACAAATACTACAAACTACATCAACATAATGAAAGAAAACAAAGACATACCTTACACACAAGAACACCAACTCTCCAACTATTAATTATAATCTTATTCCGAATCCAATTAAGGGGGACTTCCCCCGTTCTCTCTCCTGCGTTCAGTTCGAATTTACTTTAGTAACTTTTCTATTTAATTTATCAAATCATTCACCTATAATCATAACTTTCATAATTTTCATTTCAACATCTTATATCTTTTAACTTCAAAATCTAAAAAAAAACAACTTCATATTGCAAATCTTAACTTCTTATAACCTTTTCTATCTCTTATTCCCATAAAACTGCTGCACTTATTACTCTAATTCATACCTTACAAAGTATTAAATCAACACAATCTCATAAAAACAATCCAGGTATTTCTTCTTCCAAGTCCATTTTTACTCTCTGACGTCGGGGTACTGTGGTAAGCCTTCCTAGTTAATCATACATATTCTTTCACCCTATCCCTCTTCTTGCCATTTTCTCTCCTCCCATCACAGTCACCCCCCAGCCTTCCCCCCAGTCTTTTTCCCAACCATAGTCCAGAATGTCTTCTTTTCCTTGATATCCAAAAACAGAGGCATTGTCCCAAAGGATCTTTGCAGAACTCTTCGAAGGAAGTAGTACATCACCGACAAGCATCTCCAATTCAGACTTCAGATCATATTGTGATTGTAATTCCCAAAATTGTTGTTCCTGCTTTCCTGGGCTCCCACCCCAGAAAGCCGATATAACTTCACGATAAAGAGCCCCTGACCTCCCACGTCGACAGGGCTTTTCTTCTTTTTGGAGTTGCGTCTTTTCCCCTTCAGATAAAATCCCTGAGGATCGCTCTTTAATTATTCCTTTGAGTTCATTGGCCATGTTCTTCAAAGCAGTTCCAATCTCAGAAAATCTTTCGGTGACATTCTGGTTTAAAAGTTCTAGTTTCAAAAGAATTGTCCTTTGTCCTAAAGTCATTGCTGGGTCAGGAGACATTATAAAAGTGAAACCAAAGAGGGCAGAAGTAGGCAGGAAACAACAAAGTTCAGTACTTTTCCATCTTGAAATCTCAGGTTACAGCCGCCATTTCCCCCTGATCAGAGTGCAAAAAGTTTTCACTTTATATTCCACGTTCTCAAGAGGATATATCTCAAGATTCTCAGTCCACCCCTAACTGGGGTTTCTTAGCAGTTTAAGCTCAAAATCAGCAAAAACATTTGTATCAGCCAAAAGTAGCAACAGCCAGATACAGTTGTCACATTCCTCTTGTTGCAAGGGAGAGAAATGGACCTCCTTTTTAACGGTTCTCCCCGACAGCCAAATAAATCAAATTTTGCTGCCAATTAAACTCCGTACTTACAGCTTACGGGTTTCTTCTTGTTTTTAGTCCAAGGCAGGAACGAGGCGCTCAAATATCGCATAGCTTCCCTGGTTGGGGACAGCCTCCACAGCCCCGCGCTGCTACCCATTCACTCGGGCGACCCTTTTACAAGGGAAGCCCGAGAATGGAGCAGCGCAGTGGGGCCCGCTGGAGAGCCCAAACCGTGGGACGCTCTTCCCGCAGCTTACCGGAGCCCGCCGTGCGGTTGCAGGACTCCTGGCCTCCAGGGAAGCCGGGGCTGTCTCGCAGCCGAGACAACCCCCAGCCGCCGATAATGGCGTCCTCGCCGGAAGTCCGGATTTCTATGCTCTTTCTGCCTTTGCTTTTTTGTTCTTTGAGGTAATGATTTTAGATATTATTTTTGCTTTCATTGTTGTGTTACAGTTCGCTGGAGTTGTTTACAGTTCTAGACTTCCACAATGGTAAACTGATTCCTGTTTTTAACATTTTTATGGTTTATTGTATGATTTTATGCTTCTATTGTTGTAAGCTGCTTTGATTTTTTATGATATAGCAGTACACAAATACATAAATACATAACAAAACTGAGAAAAATAGTTTTACTGAAGATGAAAATAGTAATATTGAAATGCAGATTAGAAACAATGAAACTAAAATTGACAGAAACACTTATGAATGGTACCAATGTAATGCTTTAGCAGCTGATTTCATATTTGACCAAATCCATATGGATTTTTGCTTCCTGCTATTCAGCCCAGTCCACAAAATGTCATGAGGGGTTGCAGAGGTCAACCAGTCCTGCCAAAATACAAGAGACATTAAAACAATTTGGGATGCAACAATATTTGATGGCTATATTAGCCTTCTGCTGAATTTTACAAGGTCATAGTAGAGCTAACTGTACTTTAAACCACATAAAAGGAACTCCCCCAAGCCCTGGGATACAGGCCCTGGCAAAGGCTCCTGTAAGCTTCTGCTGGAAAAGATGGCTTCCTACCTCTTCTGAGATAACATAGATAGGATCCCTATCCCCAAGCTGGCAGAATTTTAACAAGCTGGCAGCAACTGCATGACAAGACAGGCTCCAATGCCTGGAGTTTGTGTTTGGCTCTGGCTCATAGCAAAAATGGGATTTCCATTTTCCCAAGTTCCCAAACTAGGACATTTTGTTTTTGAATTCTCTCAGTTTCAATATTTGCTGGTGTTGCTCGGCATTACTATCAATTTCTAGCACAAGAGGGCAGCATCCACAAGTCAAATGCTGGGTACAAACACATTCTCCACCCCCCCAGCCCAATAATTCAACATACTTTAAACTTTATACAGTTCTTCTTGAATAGGAAGCTCAGTTCTATTTAATCTCAGGTTCAATCTGTTAACTGGGTTTAGCAAACAAAGCTGTTTCCACACACACCATGCTACAAATAGCAATTCAGTTTATTCCAAACAAAATTAAGCCCAATCATGTTCATAACTCACAAAGAACTTTCTAGAGCTATACAATACTTGTGAAATAAATACCTCACCTCTTGTATGAACATACTTTTATGTAATAAACTAGCAACAAGAGCCAGATATTGCAAGAATTTGTCTAATAACTTTCTGAATAAAACACCTTATGATTTAAAGCGAGACCTCTTGAAGACCTGCCTAAGACTCAAAAACATAGTGGGACTCAGAAGCAAGTCCTACTGAATTGAATGAGGCTTACCCCAAGGGAAATTTGCAGCTTTACTCTCTCTTGGAGAAGAGAGACACACTGTGTTGTTGGCGCTGATAAGCAGACACCCCTGACATTATAAAAGCAAAGAGAAATGCGGACCAGGGTGGAGAAAAATAGTGTCAAAGACAACCACAGCACCTCTGAAAAGAGAACTAGTTGGAAGAATGAGCCAGAAGGAACACTGGCATAAATCAGACCTGCCCACAAAGTTAGGGATATTTGATTTAGTCAGGGAAACCTAATTAGCAAAGACCTTCACTTTAAAGTGTATGTGGTGCAGGGAAAGAGACTAACAGCACCATGGGACTCGAACCAGACTGGGGCTGTGTCTTTTGATGCTGCTGCCACAGCACAACCATCACACTCATAACTGTTTTTAAAACACAGTAGGTTGTGGTAATGACAAGTGCAAATATCAGAAAGCCAAACCAATGCCAAAACTGTGCAGATATTCTGTTAAAAATTTACAAACCCTGCTTTTAACTGAAGATATTTCAAAATAGTAACAAATATATATATACAGCCATATAGATCTCCATTATTTGTGTTTTGCCATAGGGATGTGTAAATACCATTTCACTTTTGCTTTCAATCCATACAAGGTCTGTACTTCTGAATCTTCTGCAAAGTTTCCGAGAATCTGCCCAGCTGATGCTGACATTGCTGAAGTAATAGCAGCCCTTTCCCCAATATTTCCAACCAGAAAATCGTGGACACCATGCACTGTTCATAGCTAACCAAAACACAAATAAACAACAGATAACATTCCAGTCTGTATGCTGTAATAAGATTTGTCACAACATGCAAGGACCACAATGCAGACGCAAAACTAGGCTTTATTTCACCCGGGTCAAAGACCCAGTTTGGCAGCCCCCCACATGCATTTGCCTACACACACACAGAGGCTGAGAGCCTCAGTGGTGCCCCTCTGGAGGCTTCACTTGAGGCAAAAAAGGCTAGCCTCCTCCATAGCTACGGCTCTGTACAATGCATGCCTATAATATGGGTTTTGCTGTTATGCAAAAGCAAATAGTTCACCTAGGATCCACTCAAATTTCTCCCCAGATTTCTCTGTTTTAAATTGCCTGATTGTATTTGCAGAAGGGGACAACTGCATTCCCAACCCACTAATCTGTGTGTGTGTGTGTGTGTGTGTGTGTTGTTGTTGTTTTTTTTTGCAGACTTTAGACTTATCCACACTTCTGCTTGTCTCGTGTCTAGAAAGCATAGGTCCGAAAGGTTTTCGACTTGTTCCATGCTTTCTAGGCACAGGTCCAAGTGGTGAGGGGTTTCTTTTGGTCCCACCGCTTTCCCAAGGAAAACCTGCTATTTACCACTGAATCAGAATAAACATGAATCTATATTCATGAGTTTATATTTAGTTTTGCATGGTAGAAAGAGTTCTTCTCTGCTCCCAATTCATCCCCTACTAGCTTTGTTCAGGTACCTCGATCACAAATAGTAGGTGAGTCCTGAGCTCTACAAGAATGAAAATTATCACAAACTCCAGTGTATGGATTGCATAATTCATCACCATAACATCCGCTGCAAACAGAGGAACAGTTCTTTCCAAAGTAACCCAAGGAGCAATCTATGAAAAATAATAAAAAGGACATAACAATAATCATATTTGCCTTCCACAGTTCTCTGTTCCTTCTCCTGGTCATCTAATACTTAGGTTTTATTTATTTCATTTCAGAAATTATAAACATTATACAGAGAATACCCAAGTAGTGTACAGAATATCCATTCCTCTTTCTCTTTTATGCCAAGCTCTCTCAAACCTTTTCTTCACATTATCAAAATACTTTCCACAAAGATTCTGCTCTTGAAATGAGAATAAAACATGCAAGCTATCAAAATGAATATTTGCTCAAAATGCAGCATTTTAGTTTTACATTTATATTTCTTTCAGCTGAAACTTAATGCCTTTTTCATTTAGGGCAAAGAACTCACATTCTGATTACATCTCAGAATGCTCAGTCCCTAGTTCTAAAAACTGTATCAGTCAGTTTTTCTGTTATCACATAATGCATAATACAGTACTGTGAGCTGCAATCTACAGAATGTTTGGCCAACCTGATTTGACATATGCTGCAGACCAGCGCTCTTCACTTTTTAGCAATACAGTTCCTCTAGCAACCGCATAGGCATTATTCCAGGTAGTGATCCCTGTACATTGTTCTCTAAGCTCCAAGCAAGCTGCCTTTGCAGAAATCAAATCTGCATGTACTTGAGATACAGAGCCTGGTGGTGATAGAAGCACCTTTCCCCTGTGTTCCTGATACCGGTCAACAGCTGTAATAGGAAAAAGAATCCACACAGTAATCCAACCAGTTTAAATTAGTTGCACAAAATTGCCAGACTCACACTAGAAGCAATTCCAAATATATATTAAAAGTGTGCAAATACCAGTTAGGATTTGGCACATATCTTTACTTCAAGCATCATGTAACACTGTAGGCGTTTATCATTACTATGAAGTAATAGCAGCAAGTATGGGTGGAACAGTTATTCAACTTTACATATCACAAGAATTATCAACTCCCACAGAGTCAACAATGGCAAGGTGTTCAGCTAAATGGTCTATAGATGAGCCCTGTTGAGATTTAGCTTGTTGTCCTATGTGGAAGATTTATCTTATTTTTAGTCGATTGATTGCAATGCTCCCTACGAGGTGGTATTTGGCATGTTGGTGGCTGGGTTAACTGCCCACAGGGTGAGAGTTTGTTGGTGGAGAAGGGCTTAAATTAGAGGTGGGGAGAGGGTGTTTGCATTGCTCCAGGTGTGAGAAGGGTTGGAAATTACTGGGGTTGAGCTTTTCACCTGCTGACTTGTACATAGGCACTGGTTGTTAAATGGAATTGAGTGGACGGAGTGAAGTGGTGCATGCATGAAGTGTATGATTCTTGAGTGACTCAGCATAACAGTTGGTTCCTGAATTCCAGATTTGTATTTTTATATATAAAGACACCTAGTTTTGTAATATTTACGATACTATTTCTTGACGTATTTTTTATATGATTTGTTTTTGTTTTTTACTTATGTATACTGTGTGGATATATTTACTCCTTAATTACAAAATATACTCATGTATAAGCCGACTTTTCCAGCACATTTTTAATGCTGAAAACCCCCCCTCGGCTTATACTCAAGTGAGGGTTTGCTGCTGCTACTCGTGCCACCACCGCTCTGCCAAGTGCGGCTCCTATGCCTGCCCTTGCGAGTGGCAGAGGCTGTTGTCGGCGGAGGAATGAGCAGCCAGAAAGCAGCCCTTTCGGGCTGCTTTCTCCTCCGCCGCCTTTGCCACCCTAGGCATTTCCTACCCTAGGCTTATACTCAAGTCAATAAGTTTTCCCAGTTTTTGTGGTAAAATTAGGTGCCTCGGCTTATATTAGGGTCGGCTTATACTCCAGTATATACGGTATCTTATTTAAAATGTATCATATATTAATCGCAGTTGGATTGAATGTGGAATGTGTATGTAATGTATTTTGAGCCAAATTCAACTAACTGGTCTGGTCCTACTAGTGGAATCTCATGTGAAGACTTCTGGTAGCACACCAGGGCTTTCCCCGCCTCCCTTCCTCACACATGCCTCAGCTGGCTCTAGGAGGGTCAGGGAAACACGCAGAACAATTAGTAGAGCGAGGATGGGAGAGATTGTTCCATCAGACATACAGGAAATGCTTGAACTGACAGAATGTTTTGAAAGGAACAATGTTGAATTCCTCCCTTTGATTTCTGTTGAGATGTAAACCGCTTAGTGGTTTTCTGAAATATTAAGTGATATACCAGTTCAATAAATGAACAAGCAACCAAACAATAGATTTCTCTGAATATGCAGGCAAACCATAAGAATCACAAATATGAAAGGGACCTAGAAATCATTTATACTTACTCCCTGCTCTAAATTTATTCCTTGTAATTCAACTGTGCAATAAAATCTGAATTTGATTATTTCATCATATACCATGCTAGCAGGTTAGGAAAAAGCTAACCACTTGAATATCTGTCTGGAAATCACAGATAAATTGAAAAAAATAATGAATTAAAAACCTGTAAAAACCAAACTCACCTGTATTTCGCTTGCAGATCCAATGGGCCTTTTCATTGCAATGCAAAGCAACCAACTGACGTTTGGAAACTTTCACACAATGCACAGTATTTGGCTGGGCTGGGGACGATAGCTGAAGCCTTCCCAATTAGATTTTAATACAACAAAAATGAAAAATTACACGACGTAACAGTGAAAACATGACTGCAAAAATATGCTCTTTCAAAATACTGATGTCAGAGATCACACTGATATTGTAATGTCTTCTGTCTCCAGTGTATTGCCCTTCCTCCTGGTAATTAAGGGCTTTTCCAGATGTATGCCCTCTGAGCTCCTGGTTAAGTGGAATGCCCCAGGATAACCACTGGGCCCTCCAACACAGAAAGAATTATAAAAGGGTTCTCTCTGGGAACTTAAAGACTTTGCATGAAAACAGTTGAATTCATGGCTCTGACTATGGCATGCCTGCTGGTTTCTTGGTCCCCTCTAACAATGGCCTACAACACGGTCCTATTCTATGGAAATATTCTATGGAAAAATAAGAAAAGTTTTGTGAATGCCAATGCTAATAGGCCTTGTTGCCACATTAAAAAGGGGGGGCTGTTGCTGAAACATTCTGGCTTACCATAGTCCTATGTCCCTCAGCATCTTTTTACTGTTTTTTTCATTATTATTATTCTCTGTTTACCTATGTATCTCCCCATGATATCAGTAACACAAAATCCCAATACACAGGATGATTGGAATATATAAGTGGTAAAAGAAAGAAAAAAATACACTTGCATAGTTACAAACACCCCTGACACAATCTTATCAGAGGAAAACAAATCATACTTCAATTGTGTTTTTTCATGTTCACATCTTACCAAGGAAGCCTCATATTTGCTGGTGTACCTTCTGACCATGAAAAAGTGTTAATATTTTCCAAGTTATTCAATCCAGTCCAAAAATCATCCAAAGGTAAAGCTAAGATCCAGTTCTGTGGAAAAACAATGGCAAAGTTTAAGATACTTTGACATACAAACCGTATCGGCAAAAACATATTCACCTGGACCTCACATCTCTTTTATTTATTTTATAATTTATCTTCTCTAATACTTTTTATGATCCTACCTTCCAAGCCTTCCTAGATATTACATCCCTTAAATAATGTTATTTCTACTTGTACAGTACACTGAGCATTAGTTCAAAGATACTAACGTTCCTGAAATTCATAAGAAAACATTTGTTGGCTCAAAGAAGTTAAATGATTTGTGATATCATATGGGAGTACAGAGAAAAAGATCAAGAAGTTCTTGTTGCTCAGCTGTTTCCAAGTGAGAACAAATCTGGTGTGAACAACTAGTAGTTATCGTCTACACTTGAGTTACAGTAAAACCATTTCCGATTTTATCAGGTTTCATTGATGTAACTCAAAAAGAGCGTCATTTGCTCATCTGTTGTGTAATTCATATCTCAGACTGTAATATAAACTGCAATACTGTCAAATGTCTTGTTACCTAGGATTTGCTGGTTTCTCTGTAACTTAATAACCTGGTTGGCCACTTAGAGAACAAGATGCTGGACTAGGTGAGCCTGTTCCAGTATAGCTCACCTGGTACCTATCTTAATGTCATTGTGGTGCTAGGTAAACACACTTTTGCAGGCCTTTTATTCTGTTCCTGTTTTAAATTTGCTTCATCTGATCCATCATTGTAATGCTGCTTGTATTTTATTGGTTGTATCCAATGGTACTATTCTGTTTCAAGAAGACTCTGACATAGTAGAGGTGTCTATAAACAGAATGTGGGTAGGAAAGTTTTGCTAACCCCTTCCGTCAACAGCCCCTTTGCTCCTCCATTCTGGGTAAATTTCCAGAATAGTGTGTAAGTGCTGCAGTGGACTGTAGGGATATTTTAAAAAGAAATGTAGAGGGATGCCAATACCCTTTTAAATGTGTTGTGGAAGGGGGGATTATTGGTTTGGTTTTGCTCTTATTTTTATTATGTAGGTCTTTAAAAAAAATACATATTGTATTTTTATGTTGTGAACCGCCCTAAGATCTACAGATGAAGGGTGGTAAACAAATTTAATAAATAATAATAATAATAATACATGCACTTCAGTAGGTTGATAAGCCTTCTGTTTACTGTATTGTTGGGGGGGGGGGTTATAACTGGATTTTTATATACTTATTGTTGTAACCCTGCCCTGATTGTTGGTCTCTCAAGATACAATTTTTAATTAATTAATGTGAATTTGTGGACTATACTAGGTAAATGCAATATCTGTTTGGGCAGAAAGGGTCCTCAATGTATACATACAAAAAGTAAATATATATGCAACTTACCATTTCCTGACTACTAGTAAATGATACTAATTCTGTAAAGCTGTATCTCTTGCAAAATTTTAGCGCTTCTGTCCAAGTCCCTGTATTATTTGCCTCTAGACAATAACAATTTCCATTCCAGTAGTGCCAGCAGGGTGCTTCAGGACAATTCAGTCTGAATCTAGCTTTAGATGGGAAAAGTAGTAATTTAATTATTATATTCTAACTTAAATTGAAGACTGTCTGTAATTTATTGCTGCCCTTATTCCTCTTGAAACTTCTAAGTTCTGCCTCCATCTAGAAGAGTCTTCAGTCACCAAGCCAGAATAGAGAACACTGTACATTCTGCAACTATTGCATCCTGACTCTGACTTCACACCCATCTTGATAAAACTTAGAAAGGGTGAGTGGGTTGCTTGTTTCAACAGAAAATTAAAAAATAGAAACATGCAAAAAGCAGTTACGCGAGAAAAAGAAATGTTATTTTATTACACTTATATTAATTCTAGCTAAAGCAAGTCAACATCCAATTCTAACCCTGCCTGTATATTTAGAAGCAAGTTTCTTATAAGAGATAAGGCAGGAAAGAAAAGCAACAACATTGTTTTTTGGTGAGCCCAGAAACAACACAAGTAAATGCTTAATCCTCACTTTTCCCCTGTATGTGTCTCTACACAATCATATGTGCAACAATTGTTGTCAGAGTTAGACACGACTAAACAACAACAATTGTTGCACATATGATTGTATGTAAGCACAGGCACACATTTTATTCTAATTTTTTTGTCTCCTATAGCTGCTCAGTTGATTACCTTGAAGTTGCAGCCCCTCTACCCGTCTATATAAATATTATGTGTATTAGTCATCCAGCATTAACCACTTTTATATCACCTTGATTTCAAATGAAAAAATTAAGCATAAACTTAAACTGTTAACAAAAAAATCTAAGTGCAGAAATCCACTATCTAAATCTAAAAACAAACCTTTTGGGATGTTCAGAAGCTTCTGTATTTGTGCAGAGGGCCCCAGTTCTAACAGTCAATACAGGTGCCTTCAAGGGAGTCTTCTAATGCAAGGGTAGGCAACCTAAGGCCCGTGGGCCGGGTGCGTCCCAATCGCCTTCTCAATCCAGCCCATGGGCGGTACAGGAATCAGCGTGTTTTTACGTGTGTAGAATGTGTGCGTTTATTTAAAATGCATCTCTAGGTTATTTGTGGTGCCTGCCTGGTGTTTTTACATGAGTAGAATGTGTGCTTTTATTTAAAATGCATCTCTGGGTTATTTGTGGGGCATAGGAATTCGTTCAATTTTTTTTTTCCAAAATATAGTCCGGCCCACCACATAGTTTGAGGGACAGTGGACCGGCCCACAGCTGAAAAAGGTTGCTGACCCCTGTTCTAATGCATGCCTTGTCCCATTATCCCAGGGAGCTCAAAGCTACCACTGGCCACTCAGCTTCACAACAATAATAGCCTTTTCCATGCCAGAGAGGACAAAGAAAATTAATGGGCTATTTTCCCACTTTTTTCTGTTGGTTGCTCTTGCCAAGAGCTGGAATAGGAAAGAACACTGCTGCCAAAGAGAGAGAAATTAAGAACTGCCTCTGCAGCTAGTTCTTTGTTCTCTCTGGCAAAGAGAAGCTGGAGCAGCTTTGAGGTGAGTGAGCAAGAGTAACAGGGGATATCAGCTTGCCCAAAATGTAAAACAAGGTGCAGGTTGGAAAGAGAATTTCTAGGCATGGGAAATAGTACTGGTGTTGGAAGTTGAGCCAGTTCACAGAAGCTCATACATGCGGCATGGTTCACTAATGTGTGAACCAACCTTAAGATACTTCATTTACAGCTTTCATTTATTTACTTCAGAACCTATAAACACACTCAAAATTTAAGGGACTCATATAATCTACATATAATATAATCTGCCCAAAATGTAAAACAAGGTGCAGGTTGGAAAGAGAATTTCTAGGCATGGGAAATAGTACTGGTGTTGGAAGTTGAGCCAGTTCACAGAAGCTCATACATGCGGCATGGTTCACTAATGTGTGAACCAACCTTAAGATACTTCATTTACAGCTTTCATTTATTTACTTCAGAACCTATAAACACACTCAAAATTTAAGGGACTCATATAATCTACTTTTGATGCATCTTAACAACGCAAACTGTGTGGAGCATTAAAAGCTGTGTGTGTCTACATGATGTGTTCTCGATTGAATCATGTGATCTGCAGTTTGGAATCCTTGTCTATTACTGTATTTCTACAACACCTTTGCCTGCCTATGAAAACCATATCCACTGAAGAAGCAGAGGCGTGAATTTTCCGAAAAATTTAGAACTGAGTTTCCCCCCAATGCATATTAGGGTAATTTGCACTAGGAAACAGTTTGCAACAGACAAATTTCTGATGACTTAAAAACTGATCTAATTTTGCATGTTTATTTCACTTTAATTTAGAAAACAAAGCTAAAAAATCTTTCATTATGTCATCTTAGACAACAAAGACCTATTCCTTCTCCATATGAGCCCACTCGCCACCTGAAATTTAATCAACAGGTTTTATTGTCTACCTTCTTTATGGAAGTATAGGATGGTAAAGGCTAAGGGTTGTATCCAGAAAAGTTGTCTATTTAGCACAAGGACTTCTACTTGTGCAACAGAACTTCTCTGTCCTCTCTTCTCCCCATATGCCCCCACAATCTGTTCCAGAGTTGGGGGAAACCCAAAGCAAACTGGGATGTGTGCATGGGTGTAGCCAAGGGGGGCAACTGCCCCTCTGGATCAATAAAAATAAATAAAAATACTTAACTGAGGTTCTGCCCCCCCTAAAAAAAACAACACCTGGCTACTCCTGTGTGTGTGTGTGTGTGTGTGTGTGAGAGAGAGAGAGAGAGAGAGAGAGAGAGAGAGAGAGAGAGAGAGAGAGAGAAGGTGGAAAAGTTCTGTTGTGCAAGTGTTAAATTCCTTCCACTAACATAATTACTTCATTGGACACAATCCTAAGAAAAATCTAAGCATTCTACGTCCTGGCCCAAACTAAACACACAAAACTGAACACAGAAAGAATTCCCTTAAGAACAACTCACTTTGCCTTTATTTTGGGGTTGTTGTTTTTTTAAGAAATGAGTGGGGCAAGTGGAAAACCGCTTGAACTCGTGCTTTCTAGGCACAAGCAGAAGTGTGGGTGGAGCCTAGCCTTTACCTCTTCCAGGATATTCCACCCCTTCACCTCTCCCACAGAGAGCCAACATCCTGTGACTATATAACACCGCAGAAACTACTTAATCACGAATGTGGTCTGCCCTGACTAGCAGAGGCTCTCTAGGATTTCACATCTCCCCCAGCCCTACCTAGAGATGCCAGGGGTGAAAACTAGGACCTTCTGGTGCAACGCAGGTGTTCAACCTCCGTCTTCCTTGGGTGCTTCTGCCCCCACTCCCCTTATAGTGACAAAAACTGCTAAGGGCACAAGACAGGTGTGTGTGTGTGCTCTGGATCTGCTAACCCAGCCTTGGGCAGCTGCTGGAAAGGAAAGGGCAGAGGTAAAATCACCTCAGGTACAGGCACCAAATACAGTTCAAGCCTTTCCCCAATGGACGGGATGGGGCTGGATCTCTGCTGCTGTGGCTGTTTTTATTTGCATTGCTTGCGACGGCAACACCTGTTCGCAGCGCAACCTTCGTTTACCTGCATCCCATGTGTCGCCAGGCAGCAAGCGCACGTGCAACAGGAGCAGCGAAAGGAGAAGCAGCTCGGGCGCCATGAGAGCGCCTTTGCTGCTGCTGCTGCAGATGCTGCGAGAGGCTCTTGTGGCTCCTTCCCACCGTGGGCGGAGTCGGCGCCAGAGTTCAACCGTCCTCCTCTCGCGCCTCGATGACAGTTCTGCTCACGCTCTCGGTCCCGCGCGCAGGAGCCGACTTCCCGCCCCCGAATCCCCTCCGCCAATCCCCTTCCCCTCCTGCCCCCCTTCCTTATAACGTTAGACTCAGACAATTCTCCTTTCAGGTCCCTCCGCCGCCAATCCCTGTTGTCTTATTATACACGCACAGCGATTTCTTGCCAATGTATCCCCATTCTCCTCCTCAGGGATTTTCCTTTCCCAAACCATTCCCCTGGCAACCCTCCATGCCCCATAATGCCCAAGAGCATTCACTGACGTGAAAATGATTGCAGTGTAAGAGGACCAGAGAGACTCAGCTAAAGCTATCAGGGTAATATTCATAGAATAAGAGCATTGTAGAGTTGAAAGGGACTCCGAAGGTCATTTCGTCCAACCCCCTGCAATGGAGCAATCTCAACTAAGGCAGTGTATGACAGATCCATTCCAACCTCTGCTTAAAAATCTCCAATGAAGGAGAGACCATCACCTTTGAGAGAGTCCATTTCTGATGTTTAGTTGGGATTTTGTGTGTGTGTGTAACTTGAAGCCATTGGTTCATGTCCTACCCAGTGGGCGTAGCAAGGTCAGGTAGTACCAGGTGCAGAAAATTTCTTGTCACCCCCCCCACACACATTGAAATTATTAAAATATAAATAAAAATAAGATACAGTTGCAAGTGCAATTTTCTGGTTTATTTACTTAACATTGCGAGCATAAGCACTTAAAACCTGTTTTTGACAATGGGAATTTATTATGAATGAATTCTTTTACTTAATTTTGCTATTTTGCATCCTACTGTTGATGTGGACTGCCTCCAAGTTCTGATAGAGGAGCCTCACCTTTCAGGAGGAGCCAGGTCCAGGTGTGTGTGGGGGGGGGGTTGCCACGGTGACAATGACTTGCCCTCCTTTGTGACATCTCTTGCTTTTCCCTTAAAAGCCACTGACTTGTACCGGTAAGTGGCCATTCTGGGTTAGTAGTGAGGAGAGAGGAGTTGGTGGTGGTTGGAGAAGATAAGGAGAGGTGTTCATTTGATTGTTATTGTTATTTGATCTATTACTTTTATTTGATTCATTTGATTTTATTTATTTTTATTTTATTTATTATTTTACTTTTTATTTTAACATTTTTATTTTACTTTTTTATTTTGTTTTTTGTTCTTTATTTTCATATTTTTTGTTTTACATTCTTATTTTGGGCACATTTTGTATATATTTTGTATATATTTATTTTGTGCATAGAGGAGTAGTTAGGCGTAAGTGTCGAGTTAGGCTTAGGGCTGAGGTTGGGGTTGGGATCAGAGCAGGGGCGTAGGAAGGCTCCTCGGTACCCGGGGCGGCGACCGGAGGAACCCCTGGGGGCGGGGCATTGTGACGTCACGTTATGACGTCACGACGCAACGTCACTGCGGCTCCAGTCCCGGCAGTGGGAAAAAAGTCCTTAAAAAAAAGCAAAGCGAAGGCAAGCAGGTTGCTTGCCTTGCCTTTTCTTTTTTTAAAAAGGGCTTCTCTCCCCGCTGCTGTGAGGAGCCGCCCACAGGGGCGAGGGGGGCCAGCGAGGAGGGGGGGGGGTATCACCCTTGTGACACTCCTCCTCCTGGCTGGCCGCCCCGGAAGCGGGGAGAAAAGTCCTTTTAAAAAAGCACCCTGCTTGCATTGGCTTTTCTTTTTTTTAAAGGGTTTTTCTCCCCGCTGCTGGGCAGAGCCGCCACAGGCACGAGGGGCGGGGCGGGCCAGCGAGGATGGGGTGTCACCCTTGTGAAAAGCGTGACACCCCTCCTCCTCGCTGGCTGCCCCGGCAGCTCTGCCCCAGCAACGGGGAGGAAAAAAAGGAAAAGCAGGCGCCAGCGGCTGGCTAAGCCAGCAAGCACGGCGCTGCCGATTGTGGGGGGCGGTGCCCCCACCCCAAGTGTCACCCCCACTCCAGGGTGCTGCCCAGGGTGGCACTCCCCCCCCGCCCCCCTCGCTACGCCCCTGGATCAGAGTTAGGCTTGGGTGGGCATTTTTGATAGCTAGTTTAGAGAGAAGAGTGGGAATTTTTCGTGAACAAAATGTACAGACTATAAGTAGGATTCTTTCCCTTTCTCTTGGTCTCCTGGGGGCGGGGTGTGAGTCTTGGGGTCCCCTGCACAGCCTTAGCTGTCTGGAAATCTTCTCTGACCAGTCTTCTCCAGAGAGCTCAGCTCCTCCACACTTTCCCTGTCTTCCCCTTTTATCTTCCCTCTCATCATTTACATTTACTAGGACATTCCTAGCCCACTTTCCTCCCAAGAACTCAAGGTGGCCTTCATGGTTCTCCCTGCCACCAATTGTTATCTTCACAGCAGTCCTTCAAAGTAGGCTAGGCTGGCCCAAGGTCCACCAGGAAGCTTCATGGCTGAGTGGGTCCAGGTCCTCCTAGTCCAGCCCTCCAACCACTACACCTCTGTCTGGCTCCATTTTGCATCTCTCCAGCTGCCCTACAACATCGGCCTTCTCCCCCTTCCTGGGAGTATCTCTGACTCCAAGGAAGATTCCAGCACTTTCCTCGTGTTCTGCTCCTTTTCTGGGACAGCTTGATGCTTGGAGGACCCTCCTAGGGGTCTCCTCCCTCTCCAGGAAGGGCAGGGCTGTCCTAAGAAGATGAGGCAGAGCAGCCCTTTAACAGCTGGCAATGCTTTTCCTTCCTTTGGGCTGGAGCTCTTGAACCCTTGGGGCCTCCTTTCTCTCTCTGCCAGCCCTTAGTGGTCTGGACCGCCTCTTTCCAGCTCTGGTGCTGCCCTTTCAGGTCACTGAACTGCAGAGAGATGGAAGGAATTGGGCCAGATGCCCCTCCTCACACACAAACATCCCCCAAGAATCGGGGCTGCTGGCTTCTGAGTCACTCTCTCTGCTTGTCTCTTTGAGGTTCAGGTGCTTAAGATGCCTGATCAGCCGCAGCAACAGGGTGACCCCCCTGCAATGCCCAGAGCAGCCCGTGGCATCAGGTGAGCAAATGGCCTTCCTTGGACAGAGGAGGGCAGGAATGGGCTAGGGGGACAGCTAGTCAAAAGATGCACAGAGCCAGATGGCTGGATCTGACCCAAGGTCCATCTGGGCCAGCGTCTGGAACCCCCCTCCCCCAGTGACCACACCATTTTGTGGGGTCTGATAGAGGAAGCAGGGGGGGCTGGGGTGTCCCTCCCCTGAAGTAGGACTTAGAATCCAGGAGAAAACTATTGGAATAGCCTTGCCAGGGGCTCAGGGATGTGCTGGGGTTCCACATCACTTTCCTAGGGGTGAGTATTGGATAAAACGAGAGCAGGGAGTGGATCCCTCAGACCTGCCCCCTGCTGCCCAAGCTCTTTGCCCCCCTACTCTGCACTCTCAGATGCAGGGGGGAGCCCCGCCCCCTGCAAAGAACTGACAGCCTGACTTTTCCATTTCAGCTGCTGGAGTAAGATCAGCTGTACCTCCTGGAGGTCATCCAGAACTGCCAGACAGCTTGGCTCAGGGGGCTCTGAACCCTGAAGTACTCCAAGCAGGAGATGGCCCAAGCCATTATGGTGAGTGATGGGTGGTGTGGGGGATCCCATGGGGAGGGAGGGGCAGAGAGGGGCTTTGCGGAAGGGCTTGTGCATCTGCCAGAGAGGAGGACCCTTCTGGCTTAGGGCATGGGGTTGCCAATCCCCTGGAAAGACAAGCCTGGCATTTGGGGTCGGAGCCGTCCTCCAGAGACCCCTGGAAGGAGCTAACTTTCCTCCTCTGCTCTCTTCCAGGACATATCTGACCACTTGGAGCGCTTCAGGGATCACCCCCTGAGCCTGGCCCTGGCCTTGGAGGCCCTCCTCCAGCTGAGGTGAGTGGGTGGGGTTGCAGGGAGTGGGTGGGGGGCAGAACTCCAGGGGGAGCTCCGGGTGGGCAAGAGCAGGCAGGAGGGAGAAAGTGGCAAGGGAGACTTGGAGGAGGCAAGTTTCCCTTTCTCTCTCCAGCTTCATGAGACCCAATTTCAGCTGCGATATGGTCAGTGCTATCCTGCATAGGACAATGGAGGCTGTTCTTGGGGCGCAGAAAAGGAGGAGGACAAAGAGGTATGTCTTTTGCTTTGACTTCCCTTTGCACAGCTCTTTCTTCTTCTCACACCCTTGCAAGATTTAACCCACCACTCAACCTTTCTTCTCTCTTTTCCCGCAGGAACTGAAGCGGCACTTCCAGAGCCTGCTGGGGGGTGTCTCCTTCTAGAAGCCCCCAATGCTGGCACCCTTCTCCAGCTGCTCACTGTAAGTGTCCTGATGGCATCCGGAGTGGTTTTAGGGTTGCCGCCCGTCCCTTACCCAACAGACTGTCCCATTTCTGGGGCACAGAATCCCCAGTCTTGTTTGGCCCCCAATTTAGCCCAAGCCCCAAACTGGAAACCATTATGGTTCGGGAGTGCCAGGGACTCCATGGTGGGGGCAGCGAAGGGCCACTTTGGCCCAGACTTGGCCCTGACTCTGAGACACTCTTTCTTCCCACAGGACCTCCGATATGATGCCCTTTGGGGAAGTGAGGAGGAAAGGAAACTAGCGGCCAGCAGCATTTCCCTGCTGCTGGCTGGTTCACGAAGATTCCCCCACCTCAGAGTAAGTATATTGCCTTCTTATATTCATTTCTTTGGTTGCTTCCACCCCCCCCAAGAGCACACACCCCAGTGACTTTTAACACAGAAGATGTGGTGTGTGTCCCTGGGTGCCAGGATGAGGCCTGAGGCTTTTTTTTGCCCCTTTCCTGGTGCTGTCCTTCCACCTCTTCCCAGGAGGCTACAGGGCCCAGTGAGGTCCTCTGAGGCAAGGGATTGGGCCCAAGCCATAGGGAGACCCATCCTTCCTGGCATGGGGCTGCTTCTGTGCTCTCTTGCACCCATCCAGGGTGGGGTTCGTAGTGTCATCTGACCCAGATTTTTTTTCCTTTGCAGAAGACAGTAATTCGGCCAGAGCTGGCCTTCTTCCGGCAAAATCTGAAAGAAGGTAAGCCCCACACCTTGGGGACAGCGAACTCCCTTGTCCCATGTTTTCCCAAGACACACCTCCCAGGTCTTCTTGCTGGGAGTCCTACAGGACCTGCTTCCTGCCTGGCAGGCCTTTCCCACCTGGCCTGGGAAGGCAGCGCCCAGACTGACTCCAGCTACAAAAAGCGGAGAGGGCTGAACAGATTTTGGGTTGGGGTCTTTTTGAGGGGTGGTTCTTGTTTCCTTTGCCCTCCATGGCCTCTCTGCCCAGCAGTCTCACTGCCTGAGCTGACAGAGCTGGTCTCGCAGGCAGAATTGAGGACTCCCCGATTGCTGGCGCTGGCGGACTTAGAAATCTGTGCTGAGGCAGCTGGCTCTGTGGTGGCTCAGGACTTCCTGGCTGCCATGATGGCCATGGGGCTATCCCAACAGGACAGGCAGGTGGCCGGCCATACTGGGCAGGAGAAGGGTGATTAAAATAGGGGGATCTTTACTCCAAACCCTGAGATATAGGTGAAGTATCTGGAAATATGGTTAACAGCGAAAAACTCCAATATATTTCAAGATAATTATGTAGAGACATGGAAAGATATAGGGGAAAATATTGAGTTATGGGGAAGAATGAAACTCTCTCTAATGGGAATAATTTTGGTTATAAACATGAATATTTTGCCTAATTTTATTTCAGACCGCTTCAATAGTAGGCGGAACAAGATGCTTCAAAGAATAGCAAAAATATATTTCTAGGTTTGTCTGGCAAGGGAAGAAACTGAGAATTACATATAAAATTTTAATAGATATAAAATAAAGAGGTGGAATTTAATTGCCAGACGTACGGTTGTATGATGAGGCGGCTTGCCTCCCCTTCTCCCCCAAACTGCGCTGCAGTGAATCAGGCCAGAGTCCAGCTTGCCACACACCCTCTGGAGCAGGAGAAAACAAGCTTGCTCCATCTTCCACATGACAACCCTTGAGATATTTGAACTTGGTTATCTTATCTCCACTCAGTCTCTTCTTATCGAGGCTAGACATACCCAATTTCCTCAACTGTTCCTCATAAGGTTTGGTTTCCAGATCCTTTATCATCTTGGTTGCCCTCCTCTACTATACACAGAAACATTTACCTTATTTTTGAGTGACCAAATTGTGCTTCCAAATAGACTGGGACCACTCAAGCTCGGTTCAAGGGGGAATCATATTGACAATAAAGGGAGAAAACAGGGTTCAGAATAGCATAATGAAAATAATTAATGTTTATCCATTATTTTAGGGGAAAGAACTTATCATGCCAAGGATAAATGCACATTTTGTTTTTCTAAAATGACATTTTCTACAGTGAAGTTAATAAATGGCAGATTTCATATTTTAAGTGTGGTATTGCAATCTGTTGTTTTGAATAACATTGCCAAGAAGATCTGCCAATGCCTTTTCTAATTATTGGTGATTAGATGAATTACTAATAGGGCAATCCTATCATTTTACTAGAAAGGGGTAACCAGGAAATTTGTTTATTTGCTACATTTAAGTACCATCTTTCTGTAAAACCATTCAAGGTGGTTTACATTTTATAATAACAAAGGTAAAATCAAAGCCCCCTGATTCAAAAGTAAAATAAGTAAATTTTGGTACTGACCCCTTCATTGGTCACATCATGACCCAGTGTGGAGTGGTCACTGCAGGAGAGATGTAGAGCCAGTAGAAGGGACATACTGTCTCCCTCTGATTTTTTAAAACCTTTAAATATTATAAAATGTGTAATAAAGAGAAAAAAGAACTTGCAAAGTTCATCAAATACAATATTTGTAAGCAGTGCTTTGGTTTTTTTTGTGTGTGGCAAAAATAATAATACTCATATTGATAAAAAATATGCTGCATTTAGAGTAATAATTCCATCAGAGTTCATTCCCACAACTATTTTCAGCCGGACAAGGATGAGGAGTCCTCACAAACACTGATTTACAAGTATCTTTTAAAAAACTATCCTAAAACATCTGGCCATTATGTTTCTGAAACAGTTTAAAGATGTTTTGAATTAGTATTGTATTTATGCCATTTTTGGCCTATTCCTGGCAATTGTAAATTGCTGGTTTTAAGTATGCCAGTTTGAAGGGCCTATGGTTAGCTGTCAGTCTTTATAATTTATGTAATATTCCCTTCAAAACAACAGGATGACCTCATCCATTGTGAATCAGCTAAATGTGAGTTGTAAGGCAGAGGCTATTCAACAGGGAATATCATCACGACATAAACAGTTACTTCATTCAGAAAGGATAAGAAAATACTGTAGTTCACTTCTTGACAGAAACATGTTCAGTGGTCATCATTAAACAGGAGGGTGGCATTTGAGCAATTTTAATCAATAACTGAAAAACTGCAGCAGCTTCAACTTTTAATCAACTTAAACCAAAAATTAATCCATAGATCAATCAACTAAAGCATTAATAAACATTGATTTATGAAAAGCTATATGAACACTTGTTTATGTGCAATGAATTGGTTAGTTGAACTGATATTTTCCTTGCATTTAAGAGTCACATTAAATGCACTTAAGAATCAGCTTTCTGGATCAGACCAAAGACCGTCCTTTTTCCAGTAGTGGCCAACTATCTCCTGCCATGTGCCACCAGCATCTAATAGCAATGTGAATTGCCTTTGAACATAGAGGTTTAATTGTTAGCTATTGTACATGATAGCCTCTAATAGACCAGTGGTGGTGTGTGTGTATGTGTTACAACAGAGGGAGGGGAAAGGAAGAAGCAAGAGTCACATACAGCAGAGAGAGGGGATAGCTAGCCCCTTTAAATCTAAGGCTAAACATTGATTTGATTCTAAAAAACAACAACAATTCAGCTGTTATTTTGTTGCACTTTTTATATAAGATGGAACAGAAATTATTGTGTCTGCATTAGTATTCCAATGAAGAGAGGCTGTGATAAAGAATGTGACTGCTGGCCTCCTGACTCCACAATGATGCTGCCAATGATGTATTGGGAGCTGACTCCGATTGCACCATTTTCGACATAGCCTCAGATGGCACGAAGAAAGCAGACAGAAAGGCAATTCACAATGTGGGCATAATGTTGCTACTTTCCCAGGGAGCTAGGTTATATCTTTGCATTGCAGAATGATTCCAGGTAAGTACACATTTTCCCTTCATTTTATTCAGAACAAGGCAGCGACTACACACAGATCTGCATTTGTTAATTAAAAAAGAAAAAGAAAATCTTGAACCTCTTTCTCATTTTATCTCTCTCATTTTTTTGATGGGGCGACGTGTCTATCTGCAGGATTTGAGAACCTCATGCAAGATGTGCTGTGGTGCTTCAGTCAAGTGAAAGGAACTATTGACACAGGGGTCACAGAAGGTGGGTTTACTTTTCCTTTTGTTCTTGAAATGAAAAGGAACTTGTTTTCTTGCACTAACTGCTTATTCAATGATGATTTTGTTTCGTGGTGATAACTTATGCTGCAAACAGGTAGCAATGATGTGTCTTTTTCTAAAAAAGATATGTTTTATGGAAGCCTCAATTAGCCTGTCACTAAAATGGGAGCATGAACCTTTCTGCAATTGCAGAAATCCTTCTCCCCACATTCTTTTTTTGAGTGGGGGGCAGGTTAATTTACTTCTTTTTCTTCGTGTTGACTATATTAGCATATTAACTACTGCACTGTATACAATTTATTGCATTTCTTATCATAAGATATGGAAAAGAGAGAGTACTAAAAAGTGATCTGGAGTGATGGGCATTGCAGCACTCAATGATCCTATTTGTTCCTAGTAGTTCTGGGACCTTTCACAGTCAAATCATGTCCTTCTCTCTTTCTGCGCTACTCACAATAAAAGTGAAATATGCCGTCTGTTTTGGGAACAAACTTGAAAGGATAACTGTGCTGGTCTTTGCATACACACCCCTTTAAACAACTGATGAAATATATGCTCCTAAAAGGGAGAAAGTTTCTACCCACAAGGGTATACATTCCAGATGATTTGTAGGGCAAGGGAGGCTTTCCTTCACAATACACTCAGAGTGGAAGTTGTTTTTCCCCCAGAACCAACTCTTTCTCGCACTAACTATTTCTATCTCAACCTGTCTGCCTACCTATCTCCCAACCTCTATTCCAACCCACTTCAACCAACTGTCTCTCAAATCCTCTCCTTTTAAATGCTCCCTCCTGGAACCACGGCCAATCAGAGGCTGCCATTCATTAACCATTTGCTGGCAGGGAAAGAAAGGGGGGGGGAGAAACACTTGTTGATCCAACTAATCCAGCAAAACCAACTTTTCCGTCACATGTCCCACCACTGAACATCATTGTGTAGGCAAGGTTGCACACACCAGCCTCGACGCAGCAATGGGCAGGAACTGAGAAACATTTTGGGGGTTTGTTTCAATTTGCAAATACACTTTAAACCACATTACAAACTTTTGCATCTCAATTAAATAAACATATATACCGCCTATTTGTCCCTTTGTCTATCTAAAGGTTTCGTGACAGGGCATCCACAATTGCCTTATCCTTCCTTCTGCCCCATTCATAATAAGGTTTAAGCATTGGAAAACAATGTCCACCTTCCAAGTTTAAACCAACCAAATAGTCTACATTGGAGAGTCTACCAACGACACGGAAGGCTTCGGCTTCTGCAGTCAGACCAAATCACACTTTTACACCTCTCTTTAAATGTGAAGTAATCAGAGGTTTCATCCTCTCTGAGATCTGAGTATATTTCACTCAAAATTTCACATATCTGAGGGTGCAAGTACAGCATCCAGTTTCCCTCAGGAATGTTTAAGTCTTTACAAGTCCATTCAAAACTAAATAGAAATGCCTGCACATCATCACCTTTTACATACTTTTTATAGGCTATTGGTTGAGGAAAAATCTCCACACACCCCCCCAACATTGGTTGCAGCAGTTCTGCCCTCAGCTTAATTTCCTCCATTTTTAAAAGAAACATACAGTATCTTTTTCATGGGCCATCTTGGCCTCCCTTTCTCTGTATTATTGGGCTAATCTGGCATCTCTTTCTTTCTCTTTTTCCTCATGAGCTAGTCTGCTCTCTCTCTCTCTCTCTGCCATAGCTCTCTCAGTCTGTATCTGTGCTAGCTGAATGTCTTTTTCTTTCTCTGCTTCAACTTTAGCCAATTCTAATCTTAGTCTCATCATCTCTAATTCAGTATTAGGATTCTCCTCAGATGCAGTAGCTCCCTGCACTGGGTCATCCCGAATCTCTTTGGCTTGATGCTTGCTGGTCATTTTCTGACAGAATTTTTTTCTCCTTTTAATAAAATAACTTCACTACTTTATTAAACTGGTCGTTCTGTGTCTCTGACTACGTTTCTGTCTGGGTTTAAACTTCGGATCATGGCGCTGCCACCAATTAATATGCGACGGGCGCGACAGCACTTTTCCCTCTCATGTCGTTGGGCCCGCTCTCACTTATATAAATTGCCCCCTACCTCACTGAACAACCCTTTATCTGAAGGTTTCTTTTCCTTTCCTCTTAAAATTCTAGCCCAGAGTATCCTGCAGGAGACCTTTGTGAGGGGATATTTAGTAAGCTGGAGTCTCAGGCAGGTTTTCTTTAAATAAAAAAGATTTATTTACAGCAAGATAGTATATAACACAAATGGATTAAACTTAGGTTACTTCAGGCATACAGTACGATTACACTTTAATTCGTCCTCAGTTGTTTTTGCGTTATAGGTTTGGTTCCTTTATACGGTGATACTTTCTTTCAGTAATCCACGCCCTTTAACAATCCTGCTCCTGAGGTACTTTAAGCAATAGACCAAAGGGCTCTCCACACCCCCTCCCTTCACTGGGTTTGGGAGTTTCTTCTTTTCCTTAGAAGAATCTCTCCCCTCCAGACTACATTTGAGTCTCAAGTAGGTTGTTCCTTTCCAGCTCCTACTTCTCCTGGCTCAACCTCTACCTCCCAGTAAAATTCTGGTCTATTCCTCCTGCAGGACACCACAATCTGTCCTTCACAATACACTTAGAGTGGAAGTCGTGCCCCCCCCCAACCAACTCTTTCTACCTCAACCTGACTCCTAACCTGTCTCCCTACCTATCTCCCAACCTCTATTCCAACCCACTTCAACCAACCCTCTCAACCAACTGTCTCTCAAATCTTCTCCTTTTAAATTCTTCCTCCTGGAACCACAGCCAATCAGAGGCTGCCTTTCATTATCCTTTGTTGGCAGGGGAAAAAAGAAAAAAAAAGAAACACTTGTTGAGCCAACAGGTCCAGCAAAACCAACTTTTTCGTCACAATGGCCCTTCTCATCTCCTCTGTTGCAAGCCTGAAGTGGTGAGAGCTGGAAGCTGAAATGAGGTTTCTCTTATTGCTGGCTTGCTGGAGTTTGAGGAAGGCCACCTTTTTGGCACAGTTTCTACTTGCATTACAGAGGACAAGAATGTTAATCAATGTATATCATTCACCACAGGCTATACATCTATATTAATTTTGGGTGGAATTCAACATTGCTGTAAGGCAATTTTTCCATCAGCACAAGCATTTCTGCTTGCCCGATTTAATAATATCTGTGTGCTGTTCTGGGGATCTTCCAATCCCCAAGAGCTGATTTGAAGGGTGCAGGGGGGAGGAGACAGGGGGAACTCTATTGCACTATGGGAACTCATTGTACTTGTTACTGCTAGCACACCTATTCAGCCCTTCATGACATGTTTGGACAACTGGGGCACAAATAAAACTATTATGAGTAAGACTAGGTATGCACCTTCTAGAGTACTGGGGATCCAAGCCAGAGATATTTGACCCTACTGTATTCCCCTGCTGTTGTTTTGTGTTTTCCACTGGATATCTTTGATTTCCTACTTTCAGTTTCCAGGGTGGAGGGGAGGCCTCACTGTGCACTCTGCACATTTACTATGAGTTTAGGGGATGAGTCCTTCCCCCAATTTCACCCACACCTCAGAGAATCCTGGGATGATTTCAGGTTGTTTGAGGCATTGCATTTCTATTGTCCTAATATTGACAATAATCCTTTCTGGGCACATGAGGCAAGTCAGCACCATGGAAAGTTCCAAAGGCTATAAAGGGGCAGGCCTCTGGTTTGGAACTGAGCACTTCTCCTTTCTGAAAAATCCTTCCAGGCATGTTGCCTACATTGATGGGTTGGCATGAGGATGCAAGTTCTTTGAGTGAAGGGGATTAATTCCTCAGCCAGGGCAGGATCCGAAGGTAGGGACTCAAGCCCATTCAGTCTAGATTCTAGCATTAGATTCTTCTTTCCATGCTGCTGCTCTGTTGGATCCAGCCACACCTCCACTGGAGTCAGATACTAGCCTGCTTGCTCAGAATGGGGTCCCATTCTGCTTAGGGTTCAAAACCTCTCTGAAGATACCTGCAACAAGCTTCCACTATTGCAACAGTTGCATGGGGTCCTTTGTTCCACAACTTTTAAACTCTGCCATCTGCTAGTGTAAGGGCTCTTGTGTTAGCAGACAACCCTTCATTTTTTAGTGATTTATGCATGCTAAATCAGAAATAGTTCCTATGAGCTTCCAGTATAATGTATATATGTATACAACTTTGTAACATATTACTGACAGCTGGGAATCAAGCCTTTAAAATCTTGGATACCTTGGATATCTGACTCTACGATATCATTGGATTTGGCTGCGAGCCCAACTTCGTTGGCTTCTTTTTACGTTGCTTGCTAATTGCTTTCACAGTTTGCATTCTGCCGTTTGCATAGAAAGTAAAGTGCTATTAGTTAATGCAACCTAAAATTTCAGCCTAAATAATTAAATAAGAGCCAGCTACCATGAGACTATGGCTATTTTTGTGCATATGGTTTAAAGTAGAGTGAATTTACTCCAAGGGAAAGCTAATCCACCAATTATATATACTGCAGCTTGGGTTGGAGGGAGAGGACAGGCAATGCTTAGGGGAGCAAATTTAAATCAATATATGTGTTCTAGCGTAGACCAATAACCATGGGTGTAGCCAAGGGGGAGGGCAGGGGGCAGCTGCCCCACTAAATCAAGTATATCAACAAAAATACTTGACTGAGGTTCTCCCTCCACACCAAAAAAACCATAAATCCTGGCTATGTCCATGCCAACCCCCGCCCCCATATATTTCAGATTAAAGCTAAAACCAAACCATTTCAGTGTTGAACTGGAACAGTTATTGAGACCCTGTGTCTTGGAAACCAACCCTTTATTTATTTATTTTTATTCATATTACTCTTGAAGACAAATGTACATACAGTATTTTTCTTTATGCTTTCTTCCAATACTACTTCCTCTTATAATCCAGTTTTCAAATATATATTTCAAGCTATTTCCCCTAAACAATGGCAAAAACAACGTCTTAGGGAAGTCCTTCTTAGCATTTTCCATTTATCAAATACAGTAGGTAATTTCAAAGCTGACAGTGCTAAACAAATGAGATTCAAGCAGTGATAATTTCCTTGAATTGACATTACACATTTATTTGTCAGGAAAGCTGGAGGCAATGCTCTGAGTAGTACTGAAAAAGGGAAAAGCGATTGAATGAATATAATTTCATATCCAGGTTTATATAAAATATTTAAGATAATCTGTGTGAAGTACTAAGTGCCAATTCAAGAAGCATTAATACTTGGTTTATTGCATACTTATTCTTTCAATCACATTTCTACTTATGCACGCAGCTACTAAGCACATTCCTGTTTGTGTCGAGAAAGCCCAGAAAATGTTCAATCAGCATGTCCTGGATCATGAACTGTAGTATTCAAGAGAGTGATGAGTTCCTTAGGGTCAAACTACATGCAATATTAATTGTATGTAAGCAATTAGCATGCATGGTTTTGAAATGTTAAATCTCTGCAATGAGGAAGAAGATGCAAGTTTGGAACTATGGCACACTGTGATGGGAGTAGCCTCCCCTCATCCCAACATCACCCCCAAAGCCATTAGAACCAGGAAGAGAAGTCCCATGGGCATATTGATCTTTCTGAGCAAATACCAGGGATAAACCAATGTAATTGTGATAAAATCCTTTCTAGAATATCTTTAAAATAGTACTATGGAACTAATATCACTAACCCACCTGGGTGTGAAGATTATTTAAGAAATTACAGTCGTACCTCGGAAGTTGAACGCCTTGCGACTCAAACATTTTGGCTCCTGAACGCCGCAAACCCGGAAGTCAGTGTTCCAGTTTGTGAACATTCTTTGGAACCGGAACATCCAACAGGGCTTCTGCAGCTTCTGATTGGCTGCAGGAGCTTCCTGGAACAGATTCCGTTCGACTTCCGAGGTACGACAGTATATACAAAACTTTGGGTGTGTGAAGTAAATATCAGCACAAAACTGTGATGCTAAAAGTAATTGAGAATGCAACCCCTATGTACATTTCTGCAAAGACAAGGTGGAGGCTGGTTATAACCATAGCTGTCAACTTTCCCTTTTTTGCGGGAAATTCCCTTATTCCAGCGCCGTTTCCCATTGCAAAAAAAAAAAAAGTAAGGTTGACAGCTCTGGTTATAACATTTGACCAAAGTGTACTGTAGATCCTTGATTTTATGCTTCTTCCCTCTCCTGAAGCCCAACCCTATTCTTGTTAACTGGAAGACATATCACCAGTTCCAAGGGAACAAGTCACACAGGACTTAATTTTGAGCACACAAGGCTGGATATGCACTGTTCGCCAGCTGTCCTATGACACTTTCCTAGGAGTAAACCTCATGAAATACAGCAGGGATTACTTCTGAGTAAACATACAGGGGCTCGCGCTGCACAGCTGCAGTCCTCTGTGCCCTAACTTGGAAACAGGTCCTACTTTACATCCATGAACTCAGATTCTCCAGTTAACCTAGTTCCCTCCCCAAAATCTAAACAACTTTTACCGGTAGCCATGTTGTGCTATAAGCCATTCCAGCACCAGCACCAGCACCCCAAAATATAAAGGGAGCGGTGGGAAGGGCGGACAGCTCCTTTTCGACCAGCCAAGCACCTTTAAACGTGCGGAGGAATTTCCTTTTCTGTAACAGGTTCTGTTTCCCCGCCCCCCCCCCCATTTCCTCGTTCCCCCGGCACTGCGGATAAAACGTCTTTTGATTTCCAGGGCTCTCCGCAGAGTCCGGGACGCGATCCCGCGCCCTGCGCTGCCTGCTGAGCAAAGCGAGGCGCGAGACGCCCTCCCGCCGCCTCGCCTCGCGCGTGTGTTTACAGGCGGGAGGGTCTTAGTCAGCAAATCCTGCTCCGATGCGCCACAGCCAATGAGGAACCTCGCTCGGCCTGCTGGCCGGGGGGCTTCGGAGTTGGCGCTGCTGGGCGCGGGCAGAAATGCGAGGCGGCTCTCGCGGGCGCTGATGGCAAAATGGGGTCCGGCTGCCGCCGAGGCGCTTTCGCTCCCGCCGCCCTGCAGGTCTGCCGGGAGGGCAGCCGCGATGCGCCGTCCTCCACCATGTAGCCTCCCTCGCCACCAGCCTGAGGATCTCTCCTCCTCCTCCTCATGGATTGAGGAGGCTACGTTCAGCCCTCATTTCTTCATATTTGTCGCCGGAAGATGAAATGCTTCTCCCGTTACCTGCCTTACCTCTTCAGACCTCCGAACACCATCCTCTCTTCCAGCTGCCACACGGAAGGTACAGGTCGGAGAGGAGCGCCGGCGGGATGGTGGGTGGGACGCGAGGTGCGGATCACAGCCGAGGGGAGGGGAAAGAGGGAAAGTGGGAGGAGAGCCTGCCCTCCCCGCCGCTCCGTTCTCCTCCTCCCTGTCTCTGCTGACATTGCCTTTTGCAGCCAGTGCATGCCCGGGGCGAGCGAGGGGGGGGGGGGTGTGCGCCAGCAAAAAAGCTTGCCTTGCGACAAGATTTGAGGAATCAGTGGGGCCTGGGTGGGGGGCGGCCCGATATTCCCAGCGAGTCAGCCATTTATCAAGGAGAATGGTGCAAAACATTACAGCATCAGCAAAGGTCTTCTGGACTGCAGGACTGTGATCCCACACACCTTAGTTACTTCCTTTACAGGCCGGGTTTCCATCGAAAACATATTTTACATCGTGCAAATCTGTTTGCAGATTGGGGAGACGGTGGGAGGTTAGCTGTGCAGATCAGGTATTATATGCAATCAGTTTTGCCAAGGTTTAAACTTGAGAAGACTGGAAGGGAAAGCACAGTATGTTCAGGATTCTGGAGCCTGGGAGAATGCTAAGAACTTTTGCCATTCTGGGGCAAGATTTTCTACTACAGTACTGTACTAGTTTGCATGATCTGCTGTCAGGAATTTTTATGAATTGCCATTGATGCCACACTCTAATAACAGATATAGAGTGTACAGGAAGTAAGCGTGGAGGTAGTCAGGATTTTTGTTTGGAGGGGGGCAGAAACTGAGTTTGCTATATACTGTATTTTTATTGATTATGGGGTGGGCAGCTGCTCCTCCCTACCCCCCCCCCCGCTACACTCATTGAAGTAATACTGAGACTGTCATACTCTATAAAGATAGAAGGGGGAGAACCACATTTTCTTTAGTCATAATAGAAGGCGCTTGCAAGAAGAATCTAAGTTCTAAAACTTGCAAGCAGTGTTAGAGATTCCCCCCCCCCCAGAGTGTAGAATTTGTTTCTTTCCATGTAGCTGAGAGTAGAAGCTCTCCCTATGAGAGTTTTAATGAGTGTTTAAGACTTTAAGTATTGCAGAGATTGATGCTGTCAAGACTCAGTTGCATAGCTAATACAAGGAATGCAAGCAGACCATAGCGTATAATTACAGCTAATTAAATGTTAAAGCAGCAATAAGTAGAACTATGAGCACAATCCAATAGTGAGTTGTCTTTAATCTTTACATCTAGTTCCCGGCGTGCACAGCGGGAGGATGGCGGACTTTAACATCTTTGCTATCTATCACGAGTTAATTTGGCGGCTGCGATGGGAGTAAGCAGCCTCCCACCTCCCCGGGACGACGGGGAGGGCTGCCTTTGCCCGCGGTACTCCTTAACCCGCTTTGGGTCCTTCGGGACCGGTGGGGGAGTCTGGGCACATAGGGCTCGTTTTCAGATGCAGCTCCTGGAGCCGGCCCCGTTCGTGCACGCTCCCTTTAATTGGATATATAAATTTGTTTAAAGATTTTGGGCATGTCTCGGACAAAGGAGT
This sequence comes from Lacerta agilis, assembly GCF_009819535.1. Classification (NCBI taxonomy): domain Eukaryota; kingdom Metazoa; phylum Chordata; class Lepidosauria; order Squamata; family Lacertidae; genus Lacerta; species Lacerta agilis. Next base: position 50,240,377 of record NC_046313.1, read on the forward strand.
GGGAAGAATGTTGCTAACTGCAGCCCTGAGTGATTAAGAATGAAGATTGGAAGAAGATGCGGACTTTACATTGGTATGTGAAGGAGGGAAAAGAAGGGGGGGTAAGCTCTGGAATCTCCGTTTGTTTTGCCTCAATATCTACTTAACACGGGCGAAACCTCCCCCTAGAAAATCCACTTTCACAGGCAAATGGCAAGTGGACTTTAAAGACAGAATGGAAATTAGAATGGAAATTACAAAAATAAACTGTGTGGAGGTGAAACTTGATCTGGACTTGACTCAACAGAAATGGAGGATCCTCGGCTGGCTGTGACGCAGCTAGAATTAACTGCCGAGTGCTGATGATAGCCTGTGGAGCTGTACACCACTTCAAAGGGAGAAGCCGGATTTGATGGACGATTGATAGTGGAATTTACGAGGGTCTGGCCCTCCCGGAAAGGAGGGGGGACGGCTCACAGGGGAAGAAATTGGTGTGTCGCAGTTTGATTTACAAGTTTGATTTATGAGAGACTTTCAAGATGGCGTCAGCCGAAATGCGATATTGGGAGAGGATGGCTTTTTCCACACAGAGACATTATTTACTATAAGAGTGTCTGCTTGCTGGCATTTATCAGAGGCTGTGAAAATATTGACTTTATGAAGCAACTGGAAAAGATCATAAGAAAGCGCTCCGGAGTCCGAGACATGGGGAATTCACAAGTTAAAAATTTGGCATAATTGGAATTGTTATAATTGGAATTGTATAATTAATTTGGCATTGTAATTTGTTTGGTAATTGGAAATATATGTTGGAAAATCAATAAATATGTTTAAAAAAAAAAAAATAATCTTTACATCTAAAGACACTTTAGTTTAGCTTGGTAATTTATGACTAGAAGATGGAAGTAAATGATAGGCAATAGATTGGCCTCTAATTGTCCCCATATTGGCCATCCAAGTATTTAATTTTTTTAAGTGTTTGAACAGGTTACTAGGGTCACATGGGGCATTATTCTAACCCAATAGACTGTTTTTATAGTGGGGAACCTTTTTTCAGCCTGAGGGCCGTGTTCCTTCTTGATAACATTGGGGGGAGGTGCATGCCAGTGGTGGGCAGGCCTAGAAGCCAAATGTGATTGCGGCAAAGGATGTGACGGATCTTTGACCAGTAGGCTGCATTCCAGCCACACAAAAGCCACAGGTTTCTCTATCCCCCAACACACATTTATTTATTTAATAAAAGTTAAAATTCTGAAACATTAAAACTACCTCGGCTTGGTAGGCTTGTCTAAACAAGCATGTTTTTAACAGCGTACAGTGAAGGTGCCTGCTTGCTCTCAATAGGCAGGGAGTTCCACTGCCACATGAAGCAGCCAAGTTCTTACAGATGTGGAACAGATATTACGTGGCTCGCAAATCAACAACCATTGCAGATCTGTGAGCACAGGTGTTGCAGTAGTGTAGCTAGGGGAGACGAGGGTGGGGTGCTCCCAGCAGCACTTATCTTTGGGGTTGGCACACTGGAGCCCAAGATGGCGTGCAAGCCCCAAGCACCCCAGAGCCCAGTGCATCACTCCCAAAAGCAGCATGGCTCGCAGTGGCCAGAGGGTGGCCGGCAAGGATGCAAGCAGCATGCACTGACTCCGTGAGCGGTGCTGGGCCTGCATCATGCCCAAGCCACCATGTTTCTCCCGGGTGTCCTCTTTTCTTTTTTCTTTTTTGCAGCCATTTATCTTGTGCTTAAGAGAAGCTTCCCCATTCTTTCAGAATTCTCAAATGAGACCTTCACTGATGTTCGGCACTATGTAAATTAGTTTATAATTGATTAATCAATTCAGTTGTTAAAAGCAGGAACGCTAATCAATTCCACCATCTTTAATCAGATCCTAACAACAAAAATGACCTTAAAATAATACCCAATTTTCTTCAAATAGTACAATCTGTTTTGTTCCCAAACCATATTTCAGAATGACCATCTTATGTATATTGCGTTCTAGCCATATCTACTCTAAAAACATTGTTCATTTTTGGTTAGACAAGCATACCCAGATGCTTAGAAAGTTGAAGTAATTTTAATCTGTTTTAGTGCAGAGAGATACAGTATACTGTAGTCCAGCAACAGCTGGAGAGTAACACGTTCCTCATTCCTGCTCCATTGTTTTTCTTGTTTGCCAGTAAAGATATGGAATCAAACAAACACTTATTAGATTATTATTTTTTAATTAAGCTCAGGAAGTTTGGTGAGTCATTTGGATTAGACTATTAGACACCCAGGTCATTGTGGTTGCTCATGTATGGAAGGATTCATAATATGACGTTAGGACAAACAGAAAACTGGGAAGTCTAGTTTAGAGAAATAAATGTTTCAAGTTGATATGTAAGGTAACGTGTGCCATACAAATCCAAGGGAATTCTGGAAGAAGAGCTTAGCCGTCTGGTGGTTTCTTAATAAGGGGGGGAGGGAACCTTTTGTTTAATTCTTTCATCTAACTCGCTAAGTCGTTATTCATAAACTCAGATATTGTAAGCAAAGTAATACTAGGCTGAATTATGAAGTGACATGTTTGAATGGCTTTGATGGCAGCTCTTAGCAATCTCTGTAGACCTAATTAAAGGCATATAATGATGACTCCCCTTCCCCAAGCCGTGGCACGAGTGGAAGATGTTGTACTTTCAGAAGAATATACCAGCCCAACAGACTGGAGGAGATACCATACTCATGTAGATAGGGAGAACATAATGATACCCTTTTTGGTCTTTGCTCTTATTACAACAATATAAAAATGGCATGTCATAAAAATGACATCTGTTAAAACAATTAATATTCTATGTGTCCACACTGCTGAATTCTCGAAATCAGAAAATGGAGGTGGAAAAAGACCACCAACACCCGGTGCTTACATCAATCCTGCCCTATGAGTTTGGTCTTTGCCTTTTGTTCATGCCAGAAGAGATACACAACATGGTAATTGCCTGATTTGCTTGTGATCACCTATTTGGTTAGTCAGTCTCTTTGAATCCTTTATGGCTTCATTCTGAATAAGCATGGCTAGGACTGGATTTCCTGTATCCTAAGATAATACCAGGATAATACAAGGAATAAATGGATTCACTTTCAGCTCTTTTTATACCTCTGGAGTTTTTATCACAGCAGCTTAAAATAGCTTCCATGTTATCCTTAAGTGCACAAAATGTGCTTCTGTTCCTTTTGTGTGTGCAAAATGCAAAGGAGCGAAATGAAAGGTAATCAAAATGGCACATGGTGTTTAATGCTTTCCTAGACTAGTTTAAGCCCCACTGAGAACAGTGGGACTTCTGTAGGTTTAGGGTGATATAAAAGTAGAATACAAAATATAAAGCAAATCCAGAGATAAAGCAACAGCAAATCAAATTAAACCCAAAAACAAGCACTTTCAGTTCAAGTATACAAGGACATTCCTTTGGCTGGATCATGGCCATTAATAATACCAAATTGCTTTTTACACGCAGGCTTTATCAACAGCCATAATTTTATTTTCTATAACATGTCTTGAACCACAGCATGAAAATGAACTGTAAGCATTAAATCAATTTAGTGTCAGATTAAACCTGGGATTTAGAAAAATATGCCATATTTATTTTCAGTAAGTGCCTGACCTCTCCAAGGGTAAAAAGCACATTATGATCACAGTGCAGAATAGGACCTGAGGACATAAACCATCCAAAGTGCAGTTTTTACCTGAAGGTCAGTGAGGTTTACTTCTGAATAAACATGCCTAGGCTCACCTACACAAATTCCGCTTATTTCATTGAAAGAGATTTACAGGACAATTATAGGCATGCATACACTGTAATGCCTAATAAAGGCTTGGTGAAGTAAGCAAGTAAGGCATGTGTACAGCAGTTAGAAATAAAATCTTCTAAGCTCAGTGGGTTTTACTCTCAGGTATAGGTGGGTTATAGGATTGCTGCCCTTAGCACATGCTTAATTCTCAGTTGAAATGAGTGGGACAAAACTGATTAACTTCAATTGGAATTGTCACCAAGTCTTTGAACAACTAGATTTACCGTATATTACAAATGCTATTGCTGTGGCCATTGCCTTAAACTGAAGACAGGTGTCTTGTAGCCCCTAAGCTAGAACTGGCTTCCGGATGCAATTTTATGTTTATTCATTTAGTAGCTTTGTATACCACTGTTTGACTGGCAGCTCACAACATTTATAAATGCAGTGGGTACATGAAGAACAACCACAACTGAATCCATCCCAGCAGCAAGTGTCTGGTGCCGTCTTCTGTCTCCCACTCTGTTGTGTTCATTCCCACTTGGCTTATCTGACCTCTGGGTTTCCTACCAATTTTAAATCGAGGTGCGTTAAACATTTGGTTTGAAAGGAAAGGGTTTTCAAAAGTTTTGTGTGAGAGGGAAGGAAAGTTTACGCAACATTAGAAGATTAGAATAGAGCCTCCCCTCGCCACCCCAAAGAGAGAAACTTTTAATCCAGCAGTTCTGCTTACTTTGCCCAACCAATTGTTTCTGCATCTGATAAATATTCCCTAATAAGATATCCAGTGGGCAGTCCTTATGTAAATATAGCTTCAGTTGGTGGAGGTGTTTCAGGAATTTATTCCAGTTTGTAGCTGCCTGTTCCCAGAAGCCTCAGAGTGGGTAACAGTATTAAAAAATCAATTAAAAACAAACCATAATAACTTGAATTATAGAATCTATGTTAAAATAAAATGAGTGTAAAATGTTGCTTGCTTTTGTTATTCCTAGCCAGTGATTTCTCTCTGCCCTACCCCCTGCATTAAATAGAGAGGTCTTGTAGTGCTTTTTCAGGAAATTCCTGTCAGCTTTTCTTATTTTAAAAGGGCCTTTCTTTCCGCTGCCGGGCGGAGCCTCCCGCAGGCGCGAGGGGCGGGACGGGCCAGTGAGGATGGGGTGTTACCCTTGTGACAAGCGTGACACCCCTCCTCATCGCTGGCCGCCCCGGCAGTGGGGAGAAAAGCCCTTTAATAATAATAAAAAAGGAAAGCAGGCACCGGCAGCTGGCTAAGCCAGCAAGCAAGCCAGCCACCGTGCACCAAGCGATGCTTTCGGTGCCGCCAATCACAGGGGGCGGTGCCCACCACCCCAAGTGTCACCCCCACCACAGGGGGCGGCCCGCCCCCTCGCTACGCCCCTGCTTGAATGAGGGTCAGGGGTGCCGCAGGCAACGCTGGCCTCTGTCCCTCTTTCCTTCCCTCCCTCCTCTGATGCCCTCTTGCCTCTCTGCCTCCAAAAGGCTTGCACAGCTGTTTATTGCCGCAGCCCTGGCTATAAGCTCCACATGGAAATGGTGGCTCTGGGAGGCACCGCTTTTTGGGGTGGGGTGGGGCAGCTCAGAGACCAGGGATGGCAGCAGCAGCTACCCAGAGGACTCCCAAGGAGAGGGGAGAGGAGGCTGAGGGAAGACTCCACAAGGGAGGGTGTTTGAAAAGGGTGAGAGGCTACCAGCTCTGCAGACAAGGGGTGATATACCGGTAATTGGGCTCCTGAGCCCCACAGGGGTGCCGCAGAAAGAAAGTAGTTGGTTAAGGGAGCCATGGACTCAAAAAGGTTGAAAACATCTGGCCTACGCTTTCATAGGTTCCCCTTAGCTTTCTTTTGCAGGTGGCTGTGCAGTGAGGGCTGTTGCTGCAATCATATTGAAGCCACAAACCCTGGTGTACAGAGGCTCTCTCCATTAATAATAGACAACACTTTCCATCCATGTTTGGGAGAGACAAGAACTCCAGACACATGCCAAGAACCAACTGTGCTCCTGATCCAACTGCACTTGCCTTTGCTTGGCCATTTCAAGCATACACACCTCAATTTGGTCATTGATTAGCACTGGAAGAGACATATGTCTCCCTTCCATCTGGTACTGTCCTACCAGTAAACTGATCAGAGTGCATACACAACCATGTATATGGTAACAACTATTCTTGTGCCCAAATGTAAACAAGTTAAGAACAAAGTGACCCATTCACAATTGCTGTCACTGATAATAGTGTTTTATATGTTGTAGATGGGTGTGTGTGTGTCAGTCTGAATGATACCCATGAATCCCTTCCAAACCTGTGACCCTGTGTATATTAGTTTACATTTTAGAATCTGTAACAGGAACCTGCTGAACCAGTCAGACCAGTTTATTTGTAAGATAATGAATGGCCTGGTGCATTTAACAATATTTTGCTGTCTATATCATGCTACTTTAATACCTGTAGTGGTGGGGGGTGGACGGACCCACAGCCACATTTCCCATCTCTGAACAGATATGTATGTCCGTTTATTTATTTATTTATTTCATAAAATGTATATACCCGGTACTGCTTAACTGTAAATAAAAACCCTCAAAGCAGTTTGCAAAAAATATAAAACAATAAACTTGTCAATAAGAAGAATTAATAACAATTTGCCAACTGTGGACAGCATGCATTTGATGAAATAAGCTCCAGTCTACAAAACCTTGTTATCCAATAAATGTACCGGTGTTGGTCTTTAAGGTGCCACAGTACTCTTTCTTGGTTTTTATATAATCTTCTGTATTCTGATCATGCTTCTTGACATCTCTCTGTATCGTCCAGTTAAGCCGCTCAATACTACAGAAAAATCTGTCCAGAAACCTTCAATAGAGTATAGTCTTCTGCTTCATTTTGCCTGTCAAATGTGTCTTTAAAAAACCCAACAACCTTACAGATTAATCAATAAAGGCACAGGGGAGCTGGTGGGGAAGCTCAAAGACACACAAGAAATGAGAAGCTTTCAGCTGAGATGGTGAGCTGATAAGAGAAATATCCAAGAAATCTGTTTCAGACCTTAAGACAACACAGGCAAGCAGAAGCAGTAATGTAATATATATATATATATGTGACATAATTGTGCAACCTGAATTTACCAGTGTGTGATTGCAACTATTTTAGGGTGGAATTCAAACTAGAAGTGCTTAGAGAAGCTGGGACTGCAGAAAGAAGCCTCAACAGAGGAGAGAGTATAAATTGTCTTTCCTGCCCTCTCCATGGCTGCTATCATCACAGACAGCTATTGAATCTGGGTGGGGGAGGGAAGACTAAAACCCTCAGAGAAGAAAAGGGCATGGATAAGTAGAAATGACTGTGAAGGGGTAAGACTAGCTTGGTAAGACAGGACAAGGACCAGACTGGTAAAAGCAAAGTGAAGAAGGCGAAATAGTCTTTTTTGAGTGTGGTAGGGGATTGAGCTGTGTTTCAGCCATGCCTTTTGTCCCAGAAGCCCTGCTCCCCTCTTTCTCATAATTATAAGGATGTGGGGCCAGCCAAACTGGTGCACTTGTTCAGTCAGGGGTGATCGAATGCCACTCTGTGCATGCTGGAGACAGCTTCCTTTCTTAGTACATCGCTGTCTAGGATTCAGGCATGACACAAAATAAGCTTGAGGAGTGTGAAATTGGCAAGGGAGAGCACAAACCATGAGCTCCCTATAGTGTGAAGGAAGTAGGATGTTTTTAAGAGTGGAGGCTGGCTAAAAAACAAGATAATGCTGGAGAAACATGGAATGGGCCTGTTCTTCACAACAAGTAATAAAATGGTTGTTAATATTGGAACTTCCCTGCTTCCTAGTGGAGAAGGGAGAGTGTTCATAAGTCATTCATGGTAAAGGAGAGGGATGCAGAAGTGATATATTGAATCATAGCTCTAGAATGGAAAACAGATGATTTTAATAGGCAATTGTGTTTAATTAATTTAAGGGTGTCTCATTAGATGACATCATCAGCCTCTTTATTTGCCCATTATTATCCAGCTCTACCTGTTAGTACACTTGCCAACATTTTGATCAAAAACCCATTGCTTCTTTGGGAAACTACAATTTGATTTACAAGATAAATAAAATGTGTAATTGACTCAAGGTGCACAAATATCCAGGGAAATTGCATAAACCGAGACAAACCAGATGTAAATATATGATCTTTTTTAACACTTAAATGTCAGGACTGATTTAATAATTATTTGGGATTCCCCACCCCCACCACCCATAGTCTCTAGCTATAATTTGCTGTCTGCTGGGTTGCACCACTTGATGGCTCACTCTGAAAGTATGATGGTGTGGCGTTCACACAGAGTCCCCGGTCGTTCCACGGACTATTGACCATGTACCACCACGGCTTATCCCTTCCACTGCCACCAACCAGGTTTCCCCGGTTGAGGTTTCAGACTCAGTCAGGTTGTAACATATTAACAAAGATTCCAGTTTATTGTGAACGCAAACAAGTTTTAAATACTTAATCCGATTCTCTCTCCCCTCTGTCTCTAACTCAGGGGTTCCCAAACTAAGGCCCGGGGGCTGGATGCGGCCCAATCGCCTTCTAAATGCGGCCCGCGGACGGCCCGGGAATCAGCGTGTTTTTACATGAGTAGAATGTGTGTTTTTATTTAAAATGCATCTCTGGGTTATTTGTGGGGAAAGGAATTCGTTCATTTTTTTTTCCAAAATATAGTCCGCCCCCCCCCCAAGGTCTGAGGGACAGTGGACTTGGCCCCCTGCTGAAAAAGTTTGCTGACCCCTGCTCTAACTCACTCTGACTCCTATGCCTCCCACCCACAAGAAATCAACCGAACCAACTGTCTCTCTTTTTCCAACTGCTTTCCCCCAACTGTCTAAACCTCTGGCTAAGCCTTTTAAAAACAGGTAGGCTCCACCTCTGGGCTTTTCTATTGGTCTACCTATTAACCCTTTCTCTCCCCCTGTACAGATATTTCCAAAAGAATGGGCAAACGCCACAGATGGATACTTTGCTTTCTAGCTCTTGACCAATCTGTGCTGACACCTTAAGGCAGGGATGTTCAACTTCCAAGAGACTGCGATCTACTCCCACTATAAAAACACTGGCAGTGATCTACCCATTGGATTGTCCAGATTTGAGCTTTTTTGAGCTTTTTTTTGGGGGGGAGGGCAATCCATCAGGATCACGGGATCAACTAGGAACGCCCTGCCATAAGGGATCCACCAAGTCAAGCAGCTGCCATTTTCACTTTGCACAAAACACACATTATGGATAGAGCAATGTGATAAAAGACATCCAGTGTGCTGTAGTGATTAGTGGATGTTCAGTCCAAAATGTCTGGAGGGCAACAGGTTGGGAAAGGCTGGGTCATAGTCTTGGATGAGAAGTGGAAAGACTATGAGTAGTATCAGTGATGTCATTGCACAGGGAAGAGAACTTATTCTCACTCAACAGAACTCCCCTCCCTTTCTTCCCTATGCACATCCCATAACCCCAAATCTGCTCTTGGTTTCCCTCCAACCCACCAGAGAAGATATGTGTGTGTGTGTGTGTGTGTGTGTGTGTGTGTGTGTGTGTATGTATGTGCAAACTGAACACGGAGAGAAGAGGGAGGGGAAGCCGAAGCTTTATTGCATGAGTGGACATTATTCCGCTTATGAGGTGACTTCGTTGGATTCAACTCTGCGAGCTTTGTCCATAAAGCTCACTGGGTGACCTTAGGTCAGTCATTGTCTCTTAGCTTTGCCCTACCTCACAGGGATTTTTTTGAGCCTCAAATGGGAGGAGAGGGCCATGTTCCCTGCTCCAAGCTCCCTAGGGGAAAGGAAGGATTTAAGACTTGTTGTTGTTGTTGTTGTTGTTGATGATGATGATAAAATATGTGATTTGGCAGGCAGCCCTGCTAAACGCAGAAAGAAGCCGGTGATGTGGCTTCCTGACTGTGGCAGACACACACCATAAGTTCACCTCACAGCACACTTTTGGCTGGCATGTGAGTTTTACTTCAAGTGCCCTCAGCTGTTCTTCATTTGTCTTCTTAGAAAACATTATTCTTATGAATTGCTTTGATCGTGGAGCGGCAGTTATTTAAATATTTATGGCCATTTTTCTCCAGTACTGAGCAGAAAACACTAGAGGGCAGTTTAATAAATGGACGGAAGACAGTCAGCTGAATGTTTATCTATGTTAGAAAAATATAAATGTTCTTTTAAGGGTTTTAAACAATTGGAGGCATTGGCACCCCAGAATCCTTTCTCTGGCATCAACTGTAGCCTTCAAATGGAAACAAGCAATTGATTGTTTTCTGAAGCTCATTTGAGAGCTAGTATTTTTCAGAAGGCAGTGCTGAGTGGCACAGCCTCAGATTCTCCTTAGGCTTTGAAAGAATTATTATTATTATTATTATTATTATTATTATTATTATTATTATTTATATATTGAACTTATTATCCCACTCTTCCTCCCAAAGGAGTCTAGGGCAAGATACACACCCTCAATTAAAAACAAAAAACCTAAAACAGTTAAATCATTTAAGAAACAGTTACAGTTAAACACATATTACATCCAGTGATTTCAGTGTTGCCAGGAACAGTATTCCTTCAGCCACCAGGCAATATTTAGGTCTGGCCATCATGTGTGTGTGGTAATCTTTATGTATAGATTACAAGTTCAGAAGTAATTATTATTTAAATAAAAATACAAGACATCTCATCCTAGTGGGCTGCTCAGTCTGCTGAATGGTGATGGTGTCCTGAGTTAGCTCTTGTTGACCCTGTTTATTTCTATGAGTACAGAAGTGTAAGACCTGGCTTTTTCTTCACAGTCAGTGAAGATGGTTCTTTGCGTAAGGCAAAGGGTAAAGTAGCAAACAAAAGATCAGGAAGATGAATTCCCTTGTTACGCAAGAGAGCTAACTTAAAGCAGAAGCTTTTATAGAAGTTGGGCACTATCATCTGGCCAAGCCTGCTGTATCATGTTGCTGTTCAAGAGGCTTATTTGGCTCTTTGTTGTCCTTTTCTGCCAAAGTTTGGTAGTGGTATAATTTAATCTGTCTCAGGCTCCATGTTCAGGACCTGCTCCCTATAGAGTCTGGTAGCCTTGGGACTGGTAAGGCAAGGCAGGGAGGCCAACCAGAACCAACTAATTCTGATGTTGTCCCTATCCTCCTATTGGCTGAACTCTACAAAGGCTAAGGTAGAGGGTGCTGACAGACAGTGCCACCTTGTGGACAGGTTGTAAGGAAGGAGGCAGGTGGGACCTGGCTGAGGATGGACTGTGCTTGTTGGAGGGATGCCCCATTTGTCCTAATGGACCAGCTTTCACTGCCTACTCCAGACTTCATATAGTTTGCAACCTGAATAATAAACCCTTTGAATTCACTTGCCACAATGAATTCACTTGCCACAATGGTAGATGCTCACATCTTAAGCCCTGTGTGATCTCCCCACATGCTCCCCCGATGGGCGTGATAGAAACGTGTGCTTTAGAAGGTAGGGAATTGGTGTGTGTGTGTGTGTCAATATTTCTAATAAGAAATGAGACAGGAGGTGTGGTAGTCTAAATATTTCTCACTCCATGTTGTGAACCTGCAATCTTACAGCGTGCCACTCGCATATAATGACTGGGCTTACTGATCATCCTGTTTTAAATATTTCTCTATTAAAAGCAACGAAGAGCAGTTGTTTTTCTAAAGAAAATGAGAAAAAGAGCCATGGGTATGATATTCAAGTTCCAGGGAAATCTAATTCAGCTTCCTGTTCTCACAATGGCCAGACAGATGCGCAATGAGAAGCCTGCAAGCAGAACCCGAATAGGAGAGCACTCTTTCCACTTGTGAGTCCCAGCAACTGGTATATTCAGACTAGGTATACTGCCTCCAACAGCTGAGGTAGAAAAGAAAGGATGGCATTAAACTTCTTTCTAATTGTTGGAAGGTTTTATCTCTTTAATAGTGTGTAAACCTTTATGCAAAAATCCTGAACTAGAATGCTGAACCTTAACAGATACCGTGCAATCTGTGTTTACTACTTTGAGCAAATAACTGTATCAAATCCTGCAAAACAACTGTCGGTCTGGATGCACCCTCAGGGCCTATTTCATCTGATTAAGGATTCCAAGAGAGAACACAACTCTTTTGTGAAATCATTAAAGCACTGATGTTTTATGAAGTCTTCCCATCTGATTGAAGCACAGGGGAACTTGCACTAGTGGATATTATTGGCTGTAAATTAAGGGGCAGTGGCAGACCCAGAGACAGGAATGAAAATGGTTGGAAAAGTGCCAGGTTTGAAAGCTGAGCTTAGATGTGAAACTCTTTTGCAGTATCGGTTCATTCTGCCTAGAGGAAGAATGCAGTGCAGGAATCTCATCTTTGAAAACAGACATTTGTGTTTGTGTGTTTCCTCCTAAGTACAATTTCAATGTTCCCATTTGTCTGGAGGGAGGAAAGGACAGTTCCAGGGGAAGAGGTTGCTCTACAGCAGATGCTGTTGGGCTTTCAACTTCCTCCAGCCCCAGCCAACTTGGCCAATTGTCGGGATAGAGGGGAGTCCAGCAGCATCTGGAGGCTCCAAGGTTTCCCCATGCTTGCTGTCCATCATTCTGTCCTTTCCATAATGGAGTGAGTTGGATGATAGAAACTGATAGCTCTTGACTGAGTTTTTATTGAACAATTCATGCATAAATAAAGGCTTGGCAGCATAATTACTCTGCATCACACAGCCAGTGCCTAATATACTTTTATGTTTAATCACAGTAGGTTGTTGTTCAGTGGCTATTGTTTTAAAATACATACCCAGTGCTTTATGGAATGTTGTTGTTGTTTTGCAATAAGGATTTAATCACTTCAATTTCCAATCTACAGTGTTTTCAAAATACTCAGTACATATAGTTGATATGTGATGTTGTGGAATAACCTCTTAGAAATAAAAGCCATCTTAACAGATGTTGGATAATGGTAGTTCACTCTTTTGCAATAAACATCCAAAAAGCAAATTAAGGGAGACAAAGGATTGAGGTTATGTAATCAAGTAATCAAGGTCAGAATTTCTCTAAAGCCTGCTGGTTCTTTCCCCTTCTTTCTCCTTCTGTCTTCTTCACAAGCAATATGCCTTTAAACTGCCACTTCCCATTCCAACTGCAGAATTATGCCCTTGCAATGCACATGTAGAAGCCAGTTTCCCACAGTATGTGGACAAAGAAACTGTGTGGTGGGAAGAGCGAATGGTAGATTCCAGCACCACCACCCCACTATTGCCGTCCCACCCTAGTTGTGAAATTGCAGCACAGAGAAGCAGTTCCTAAATCATGCATGAAGAAGGCTTGAACTCACGTCCCTAACTAGAACTCTTATTATACCGTCACAAACTCTGGGTCACATGATCAAAGACTACCTCTTTTATCCAGGTTCTGCTTACAAGAAAGCGGAATGTATAGCCTGCAAAAGAGAGTTCCCCCTGGTAACAGCAGCCCTATCAGTCAGTAACCAGTCAAAAGGTCATCATAACAGAAAAATAGGTAGGCCAGCCTGAGAGAGATGGGTTATGGGGAAACCAGTGAAGCTCACAATTGATCAGGAATTTCAGTAAATATGGGCCAGATTCAAGCCTAACAATTTATGCATTGTATCAGGAACGTGTGTTTGGCTTTTTAGGCACAGAGTGCTGGGCTTATGCCCTCGTTTATAGCAACAGAAGCTCTGCCACTTCCTTAATTTGGGTAAGAACTTTTCTGTGATCTGAAGTGGGTCATCCCATCAATAAAAGAAAGGAGTGAGCTTCTTACCGGCTAAGATTAGCAGTGGTATTAAATGAAGAAAAGTGAAAAAACCCTCTTTGCTAAGAACAATTAAGTGTGTAGCCGTTAGCTCAGTTGGTAGAGCATGAGACTTTTAATCTCAGAGTCGTGGGTTTGATCCCCACGTTGGGCAAAGATTCCTGCAATGCAGAGGTTGGACTAGATGACCTTCATGGTGCCTTCATACTCTACGATTGTATGAGTCTATGATCACACTTGTGTGTGTGTGTGCTGACTCTTCGAATTCCTATTTCTGGCTTCAGAAAAAAGAATTTTGAAAGTGCACAGAATTAGTTGCTGACCTTGCCAAACAAAACAAAATGGAGTCTGCTGAACAGAAGGAAGTACTTTATATTATTATTATTATTATTATTATTGTTATTGTTATTGTTATTATTATTATTATTTTGTCTTGGTGTCATGCAGCTGTTCTGCAGAGTCTTGCTTAGCAGCATTTGTTCGGCTGTGCTACATAAGAAATCCACAAGGTGGTGGTGTTCATTAACATGCTGCGATGATCTAGTAGTCTATCCTTGCCACCCTCCAAATACCTCAATTGTTCTTTGTTAGCAGCATTCTGCCAAAAGGAAAGGCAAGCCTTCTGCAGTTTTTGTAAGAAGCTAAAGAAAACAAACCATCTATTTTTCCATTACTGTTTTAATGTGGAATAGCAACTTTTTAACAAGGGGGATATATATATATATATATATATATATATATATATATATATATATATATATGAGAGAGAGAATGAAGGAAAATCTATTGTGCCTGAAATAAATTAACCAATTTGTAAACATGACACTTCCTGCATTTTCATCTTTAAAACATTAGCCCGTAGGGCAAATGATTAGCATTTTCCCTTGACACTGGCATCGATACCTTAGCTGACTTGGCTGAGCCAATAAATGCTTTGGCTCTTGCAAGAAGTTCATTTTAATGGCTGAGCACTGTTAGAAAGGACTCGCTGCTGCTGAGGGGAGCAGGAAGTGTGGAGAGCCCATTAATGTGCACACAATATATTGGCAGCTCATTTAATAAGGCAAACAAACAAGGCTACCTTTAATCGCAAGAGCTGGCCTAGAGAGGCTGCAGCAAGCGAGCAAAACCCCCGCTGTGAAAATGTTTTCAGAAAAGTGCTCTGAACAGAAACATTACTATGACTTGTCAATATTGCTCTTTCAGGGAAAATAACAGCATTCATGCATTTTGTATAAGGAAGGCAGATCAAACAGATGATCAAAGCCATTTTATTATGTATAAGCTCTCCTCCTGTGTTGTTTTTAATGTCAGATGCTTAGGCACTCTAAGAATGGGCTCATTTTCCCATGGTTATGACCAATGGCATCTTTCTATACTGCCAAGGAAACAGCAAAGTCTTTTAAAGGTTGTGATTTCTCTTTCGCATCCACTCAAGTAAGTGCGAATCTTTTCTGGTGGTTTTGGTTTGGGGTATTTAAAACATGGACTGAAGATACATTTCTATCTATGCATTTGTATTAAGAAGTAAGCCTTACTGATTGACTTGTTCCTGGGTAAGTATATGCAGGATTGCAGTCCTACTCATCCTTCCTTTCACCTGTTGACATCCCATAGTTTTAAAGTGACATCTTTTACCCATGATCTCTCCACAGACAGGAGACTTTTTCTGTGGTTCTTTGGAGCGGATGTCTAGGCTGAGTTGTTTCTGACAGTTTTATGCTGGAACAAAGAGATTCCTTCCTTCTTTCTTTCTTTCTTTCTTAAAAAGGTCCCATGCATTGTGAGAAATATCTAGAAGAGCACTTCCCAAAATGATGCAGTGCTGAAATCTAGAGTGGTCCCAGTGCCCTCTGCTGTATGTTCTCCGCGGCACAAAGTCAGCAATACCCAGACAGTCAATTGCTGCACCAGCACATGCCTAGTCAGCATTCCATCCGGCCTTTTGCAAGAGTCTGCTTGAAAAGCAAAGCCTCGTTTTACCTCTGAAGCTTGGCAGTTTCCATGCTTCTGAGTCACACAGCAGTGAACGTTAGGGCCTTTCGAGATACCACTTCCTCTGTGGCGAAGGTTTTGCTCCATGCAATGGCGCACATGGGGAGAATAACGTTTGCACGAACCTTGCCATGTGTACAGCCCCCTGTGCTGAACTGTAATAATGGGGAGCATCAAACATCTGCTTGCTGGTTCTGTCTGCCTCAGCACGACCAGCATGAGCGTGCAGCTGCTACCATATGGGCTATAGCTGCACACGTTGGAACAGGGTTCTCCCAGCTTCTGGTGCCACTACAAACAAGGGTTTTCCTGTGGTCTGTGTGAGGGCAAAATGAAACTTAGACTCTGTTTGATCTTTGCGGCTCGGACCACTTGCTTGTAGGGTCTATTCAACCCAACAGCAAAAAGTAGGGTACATAATTCATTTTTGTAGTTCCAATGCCCCTGGAAAAGGAGAGCTTCCACTAAAGGCGTAGAAATATCAGTTGGGTTTTTGCATGCATTCCAAGTGGTTGGAAACTCCTGCCAAAGATTAGTGGATTTGGTTAAACAGTATGGGAAGGTATCTTAAGGCCCTAAAATTCCAAGGTGAAATGTGGTCCTTTCATTTCATTTATGCTTAAGTGGTATTCAAATTTTGTTAAATATATAATTTTTTTCTTAGTGGCTGAGATCTTTATTCCTGATAGCCCTATTTGAGTGATCTGGTCATGTATAAACCCTACACAAGTGAGCATGAGGGCATTAAGCTCTGTCCCCACATTGCCGTCTCTCCACTTGCCCTGCTCATATGTAGGGTTTGCACAAAAGCAAAGACCTGGATAGGATTTATGTCCTCTTATGGCTCAAATATCAACTCTCTCATACTATCTGTGTACACATTTTGTGCAACAATGGGATGTGGAGAGGCTCCCCCCCCCGCCATTTGCCCTTAAATTGTGGCATATACCCATGAAGAAACATTGATCTCAAACGTTTGGAGGGAAGTAAAAATACATTTTTGACCAAATTTATAGTGGTTCAGGTAAGTACACATTATGCATGAGAGTAGAGCAATTAAACAAAATATTCCAAAAAATAATAATATTTATATTGATTCAGTGTTATTATATATTCTGCTGTCAACCTACTATGTGTTTTAGTAGCTGCAGCCCAGAATTTAGCTGTTTTTCTTTTCTCAAACTAAACCTGGTATCTATTAACATTAAGTTTTGAATTTAAAGCTTCCTGTGTAAGCTTAAAGCAGTGGTCAGATGAATGCTTCACATAATACGCAGTAAAAAAAAATGCATTGGGGGAAAAATACACAAATTAAATTTTCTAGTTCTTCAGACCTGCATGGACATTGACACCCAGCAGCACAAATGGTTCCGATAAGTTATCTTCTAGCATCACACTTTTCTTCATCTAATTGTAAAAATGATCTCTATGGTGTTGCCCTTAAAAAAAAAATACCATGGCATGCCCTGATATCCAGGAAAAGAGAAGTATAGAAAGCCAAATGAGATTAAACACAATTCCTGCTACTGTGCATGAGAATTCCGTAATGCAGGCTGTGTAATGCAGCATGAGCTCTAATTAGTTTCTGGCTATAAACAGGCACCTATGAATGTCATCACAATGTGCCATTGGAGACTGAAATCAAACCCTACAGTTGGCAGAGGTCCCTGTCCTCTGAGGTGAAAGTGATTCTGCACTGGAGGCAGAACTGTGTGCTTTAAACACTATCCAGCAGAGGGCCAGAGCATTGAAGTACTGCAATCAGGTTGCTATTTGTGTGGCTCCTTTAATTTGTGTACTGGTTGACTCTTTCAGCATTTGAAACAGTAATGCACGTATTAAAACTAATTGCAGAGAGGGAGGTTAAAATGCCTTTTACCATTATGATTGCACAAAGCTACTTGTAGGGGATGGAAAACCTTTTGTCTGACTTACCAAGCCCCTGAGTTATAAAAAGGGCTTGGCTTTCTTAATTTCTAAAAGGTAAAGGTAAAGGGACCCCTGACAGTTAAGTCCAGTCGCGAACGACTCTGGGGTTGTGGCGCTCATCTCGCTTTACTGGCCAAGGGAGCCGACGTTTGTCCGCAGACAGTTTTTCCAGGTCATGTGGCCAGCATGACTAAGCCGCTTCTGGTGAAACCAGAGCAGCGCACGGAAACGCCATTTACCTTCCCGCCAGAGCAGTACCTATTTATCTACTTGTACTTTGATGTGCTTTCGAGCAAGGAATGGGATTCGAACTGCCAACCTTCCAATCAGCAAGCCCAAGGCTCAGTGGTTTAAACCACAGAGCCACCTGCGTCCTACCTTCTTAATCTCTGGCTTTCCCCAAATCTCTCAGAAACTATTGTTAGAATCTGATGTCCAATAAGCAGCTGTGGGCACAGCTAAAAGCCTTATTCCTATCCTAAAACTCGCACCTGAAGATACCTGGAAAAGCTACTAATACCAGTTTCACAAAAATCTGGGTTCAGTTGACAAGAATGTAGGAAAGGCTTGCTTGTAAAACTGTAGGAATTCATCCCTAATGCATGGAAGATGAAGCTGTGGCCCTCCAGATGCTGGTGGACTCCCAGTGCCCATAATCTCTGATCACTGGGCCACACCGTCTGGGAGTCCATCAACAAATGGAGGTCACAGTTTCCCCATCCCTGATCTAAGGGATGTGTCCTTCAATGTAATGATAATGCTTATCAGACAAATCTTAGGTTTTTGTGACACTGATTACTGTATGCTGCATTTTACAGAAGAGCAGAAGCAAGAGACAGGTCTCTGCGCTGATGAACTTACAAATGTACTTGTGGACCAGGTGTGAGGGACCTTTGGTGCTACAGGTGTTGCTGGTGTGGCCGTTGTCCATGCTTGCTGGAGCTGATGCGAGTTCTCGTCCAGAAACATCTGGGGGCTGTGGAGGGCAGAGAAAGGACTCATAGGAAGAATAGGCAAAGGCAACCTGACAGGCTTATGTTTCTTTCTTTTTTTGCCATATTTCCTTTCTTTGACACTATGTGTATTAATCTGGAATGAAATGATTCCCCAATAAACTAAGAAAAAAAATCAGCAAAATTTTGCTAACATTTTGTAATGTTGAGCATTTTTAACTCCCTGTTTTAATTCTCTCTCTTTCTCCATAGCTGTGTCTGTATCCTTTGGTTTAGTCACCTCTGCCTAGTACATAAAAATAGGAATCAGGATATTAATTGTGAGAATGAGAATGTGATTCAGGTCAGAACAAGCCCTGCCCTATTTTCCATGTGCAAATGCATGTGTCCTCGTTAAACTTTCCAATTGTAGCATCGACTGTTTGATATCAATCTAACACAAGGCTTTCTCCTTTGCACTTTGAATGATTTTCTAATTTGGATTAGAATGAGAAACAGACTGCCATGGGCTAATCTAGCTATATTTGGAAAGCAAATGTATTATCAGCTTTATAAAATCTATGGCAGGTTTATTCATAATCAGCAATTCCATTCAAATGCAAGTTCATGGCTCTTAGTAATAAATTTTCCAGTACACAACTCAGCATGCTTTTTCCCCCCTCACGTGACTCAGCGGGGCTCTGCTTGATGTAATTTTTTTTACACTGACCATTGTTTGCACAGTGCATGGACTGAAATATTACTTATCATTTACATTAGTGGTTCCCTGGTGACTGCTGCCTGCTTTATCTGTAATTTTTGACACCGCAGAGATTCATCACTGTTGTGCTTCCTCCCGCCGCCAATTCCACAGCCCACGTAGATCTAAGCTGCATTCAGATTTGCTTCTGATTTCCTATCTAATCAGTGAGGAAAAGAGCCTTATTGCTAATGACTGTACATAGCTGCGGATGGATGGCTTCCCTCTCAGCATTGTGCTTGCATTTGTTGGGATGGGGAGCAAGGGGTGAGGACGGTTGGCAGTGAGAGTTAATTGTTGGACTTGGAAGCCATAGGGACAGAGGTGGTGGGGCTCATTACCCACTCATTCCAGGATCTGAAGGGAGCAGCCAAGGGCCAATTCATGCTGCAAAATTCTTTCATAAAACTGTGTATGCGAGTACACAGTTGTGTGGGGGAAAGGATAACATGAGCCAGGCTGGAGACCAGCAAGCCAGCAACCAAATACTGTGACCACAATTACACTTTCAACTTCACCTCCCACCCAACCATGGATGTTTGTTATGGTTCCTTGTGTATGTAGTTTGGCTCACGCTAACCTTTTTCTATGTGGCTGTGCTTCCATATATTCAGGAAAGAATTTAGAAGATTGAATAGTAATGCAATGAGCAAATGTATCATAAGTGCTGATATAGGAACAGTGAAAATGCTCTGAAATATAGCTGGGGTTGTCAGTGTGGAACCCTTGAGGACTTCCCTTGGAACCCACAAATCCTCTAAGCCTCTTCCACTCACTCCTCTCATTGTCAAAGGGTAGCAAGTGTGGTCAAAACAACAATCAAATCTTAGATTACTTCTGTGTCCGCAGATGTGTTCTGGGATTTGTTGGTGTGTGCGTTTGTTTGTCCTCTTCTGATAAAGCCATGAAGATTCGTGAAGATCTGCGTCATGAACCAATGTATATATAGTGCTGGCCATCTCTAGATCTATGATTTATTTGTTTTTGTAACTGTGCTATCACTGTTGTAAGCTTTAATATGATGGTGGCTGAGGGTGGGGACTCCATCTAAAATGCAAGTTCAAGAGGAGCCATTTTAATTCTACTGAATCCAACTTGGAGAGAAGCAACCACACAGGGCAGTACCCACTTCCCTCACTCAAAATTCTGAATGGGTCCTTGGGCCCAAAAAGTTTATTAACCCCAGTATATATGTTCATTCTTGGTGTACAGTGAAATGAGCTGACATATATGCCCAGCACATGTTTCAGTGCAAGTGGATGTTTGTTTCTTGTACCGCTGGACTGCAGTAGAATGTATAAGATGACCTGATAGAATGGGGAACAGAGTTTCTGTACCTTTCAGTTGTTGGCTAGAAGCAGGTACTTGAGCAGCTTTGTTTTGCTGGTTTGAAAAAAGAAAAGTGTAGAAATTACCTCTCTTTTTATAACTTTATTTTTCTTTTATAACAAATAAACATTTCAACAATAACAACAAAAATAAACCATTCTCACATATCAAACTTCATCTTCCCTCCCCCTCTTTCAGTGGTTTGGTGGATTTACCCTCTTTTTTTTTCTTCTGCATATCCCAATTAACTCTACAGTATTTATAATTTTCCTCATCTATCTCATGTATGTTTTAGAAACTGCAATTTTTTGCAATAACACTGCTAATGTCTTCATTTGTTTACAGTTTGTTTGTAAATTCATTATATATCATTTCCCAGTAAGCTTTAACCTTATTAGAAGACCACCACATATGGAAGAAAGGTACATTCCTTCCCTTTACATTTCCAACATATATTTGATTTTAATTTGTACATTTTTGCCAATCTACTTGGTGTTAGATACCATCTGTATAACATTTTCATATACCGTAGTTTTCTCTTAAACCATAACATGCTGTAAATTTTATGTCCATGTTTCACAGTCTTTCCCATGGCTCCATTTCTATGTTATGACCAATATCTATTGCCCAATGTATCATTGGAGATCTCACTTGTTCATCTTTTGTCTCCCTTTCCAATACAACTTATACATTTTAGACATCACCTTAACATTATAATCTAGCAGGTCTCTCTCTAGTTGAGATACTTGTTCTCCAAACCCCCATTTACTATCCTTTTTGAATACTTCATTCAAATTATAATAATATATCCACATTGCTAACATTCCTGATAAATCCTTAAACTCTTTTAATTTAAGTTCTCCACCTTCCTCTTTTCACAGATTTCTATAAGTTACCCAGTTTTCCATCATGATGTTCTTCATTGCTATAGCTTCTACTGGTGAAAGCCATAGTGGTTTTTGGTCTCCAATAAGTTTTTATATTTATCCCATACTCTATACAAATTTTTCCTAATTATATGGTTTGTAAATCCTTTATGTACTTTTGCCTTTTCATGCCACAAATATGTGTGCAAGCCATATATGTTATCATGACCTTCCAAATCTAAAAAATATGGATTCTTCAATAACAACCATTCCTTCAAGCAGCACAGACAGGAAGCTTCATAATATAATCTCATAATATGATCTCCAATCACTGGTAATGATTGAAACAAAAATAACATCTTTGGAAATACAGTGGTACCTCGGGTTACATACTCTTCCGGTTACATACGCTTCAGGTTACATACTCCACTAACCCAGAAATAATGCTTCAGGTTAAGAACTTTGCTTCAGAATAAGAACAGAAATTGTGCTCTGGTGGTGCAGCGGGAGGTCCCATTAGCTAAAGTGCTGCTTCAGGTTAAGAACAGTTTCAGGTTAAGAATGGACCTCTGGAACGAATTAAGTGCGTAACCAGAGATAGAAGAAGAAGAAGAAGAGTTTGGATTTGATATCCCGCTTTTCACTACCTGAAGGAGTCTCAAAGCGGCTAACATTCTCCTTTCCCTTCCTCCCCCACAACAAACACTCTGTGAGGTGAGTGGGGCTGAGAGACTTCAAAGAAGTGTGACTAGCCCAAGGTCACCCAGCAGCTGCATGTGGAGGAGTGGAGACACAAACCTGGTTCCCCAGATTATGAGTCTACCGCTCTTAACCACTATACCACACTGGCGTACCACCACTGTACATTCATTTTTATGGTCGACACACTACCCAGTAATGAAAGTTTCATTTTATTGCTTATTTGTAAATTTCTTTTTATATCCTCCCAAGTTTTCAAGTAGTTATCTTTATACAACTTTATATTACCACTTCTGTTTCACTATTAAGAGTGCAGGAGCCCTGTTGTCCTTTGCAGCCTAAACATCAAAGGATTTGCATGCACATTTAAAAATTGCAAATTGGGTACACCATGAAGGAATCTCACGTCTGCTTACCCATGTGCTCACATGCATGCTGGCACATGTGGCTTTTAATTTCTGGGTCATTTTGTAATACATATTTCAAAGCTATGGCTAAAATATTCTCACTGTGACTCCAGACATGCAGAACTCCACTTACAAAAAGAGTCCTGGATATACTTATATATACGGTATATATTTTCTACTCTCCCTCTCCAGTCATACCTGGTCCAGTCAAAAATATAAACAGTTAATACAATAAACAGGCTATGCTGTTCTCAGAAAAAGCTGCCTGCTGATTGAAGTTCACGGGGTGCCCTATACACAGGACTAATCAATATGTTTGAGATGGAGCTAATCCAAGGAAGAATGGTAAGTAACCTTTGTTGCTATTTTTAGCCTGAAAGGTGAATGAGTCCTTTTTCCAAGATAAAATGTATTTGAATTAAATAGTAACTTTTTTAAAAGGCCATTCTTCCAGCAGATGCTTTCAAAATTGCCAAAGCAACAAACATCTCTTCTTGCCTTAAGAAATCGGTTTTTAAAATGGTCAATGAACCCATTGCATGCATGATTCCTTGCTATTTATTCTGCTGTCCCCCCTCACCCTACAGTATGGCAAACAGATCTTCCCAGACAGCAATTACCTCCATGCTAAAGGCCATATGCTAAGGAGTCTTGAATGCCTGCTTCTCCCACTAACGTCACTAGGAGCTCATTATCTCTCAGTATTTGATCTGAAATTCCTCCAAGGCATTCTGTAGCAAGCCTGCGAGTTTTCTACTAAGTTTTAATAGGGGCCATATCTGAAATCATTCTCTTGAAAAATGGAAACCAACAGCAATAGGACAGAGCATGGAGAATGGTGTATTTGTGTGTGTACATCTCCCTCCCCACAATAGTTTGATGATCTGGACATCTGTGGCAGAACATTGCACTTAATGCTGAAGATTGCGTACATAAGCCTGATAAGTTACATAGGTTCCTTGACTGCAACTTGCTTGTTTATGTTACCCAGATGGATAACAGCCAAATCTTGCCCCAGTATTGCAGTAGAAGGGGGAGGAAGCAGAGACACTTGGAAGTGGGTCCCCCGCAATATAATCCTGCCAGAGCAAAGCAAAACTCTGTAGGGTGGCGTGGGACAACCTGCTGAGTGGCACACTTTATTGCTCCTCTGAGCTCGAGCAACCTACATGCTCCGCCATCTGCCGCCTTAATGCTCACTGCTGTGCAGACAACATATGTGCCAGCAGGAGGAGGTGGAGAAGGGAGGGGGGGGCTAAATACGTTGCTTCTTGTGAAGACCCCATTCCCTTGGGGGACACGGTGAGTGAGTCAATATATTAGACAGACATGGCTCCTTGCGCTCTCTTGGGTGTGATGGAAAAGGAAGCATTTCTGGCAGTCGCAATGCAAGGCAACGCTGCACAGAGAGATTTTTAGCTGCCTAAACTCCACCCTTTTTGCTTATTCCCAGTTTGTTAAGTTGGGACATCCTGTGATAGACAGGTAGATCACAGTGAATATTAAACAGTCCCTGGAGACTGTACGTTGAATACTTGATACTGAAGGGGTGTGCAGGCTCAAAGTGCAGTTGACTGTGCCAGCCCCCTGCCCCTGGTTGGTAGGAGCAACATTCTAAGGCTGTGGCCCAGTCAATTTGCATCAGGTTTACACCAAATGGGAGCTCAAGTCAGAAGTACCATGCCATGTATATTTTAGCTAATAAAGCTAGGTCAGATGGTTAGTTTTGTAATAAGTAGTATTGTTTCTTTTTTGAATAATCAGATCAAGTCCTTCTGGAACTGCTCTTGTCAGAAGTCCTTTTACAAATGTCCCTGTCATAGTTGCCACAGCAGATGATGATCATGGGACAGATTGTGTGCAGAATTCTTCCCCCACCTCATTCCTGTTCCATGTAGTTCTTGCCATGCAGTGAGAAAAACTGGCCATATTGCAGTCCATAGTAATGTAAGAAGAACCCTTCTGGATCAGACTAAAGGCCTGTCTAGTCCAGCATCCAGTTTTCCACACAAATGCCCCCTGGAAACCCACAGATATTCTATATATTTTGGAAGGTGTTCAATCTGTACTCTATAGATTTGGCTGCCTCTTGAGATATCATCCCCAGACCCGGTAGGCATGTTTCCGAGGTGGGGGTGGCAGACTTCAGTGCCATTTGGATGCCAGCCACCATTCTGAGTCAAGATGGTGGACCAAAACATTACTTTTGTGTGACTTCACCTATTTATTTATTTTTAGTATAGGTTCAGCAACCTCTGGCGATACTATTTCCAAACTTGGCAGAAGGATTCCCAGAGTGGGGCGCCAGTCTTTATTGACGTTTACATGCTGGACACCATTTTGATTCCAGATGAGGGACTGAAACATCCTAATTTTTTGGTTTCTACACATTCCTGGGCAGAACCAGGTACATCCCACGAGTAAGACATAAACACAATAGCCCTTTGCTGCTGCTGTTTCCTAGCAACTGGCACTCGGAGACATGGTGGCTTCAGTCCTGGAGGGATATAGCCATCATGGACTAGAATCCACTGAGCCTTTATGTACCACGAGCATAGCAATTTTACCCCCACTCATGCTGTTGCCAGAAATACATTGAAACATTTCCAATAGCCATTTTACTGCATTTTTAATTTAAAAAAAAATTGAAAGAAAAAACATTTTCAGTTTGCAACACAGAGGTTGCATTGTCATCTTAAACAAAGCATATGCATTGGGAAGATTGCTGCTGCAGCAGCAGCTGCACACACACCTCTTCCTATCTAGGTTACTCTGCTCATTGTCTTTATCTACTGTGGAGCAATGTTCTTTCTTCAGCAGGTGGGGAAAGGAAGGTGGATAAGCAGTAGGGCACAAATGGAAATTTGGGGAGGGGGAGATGCATAGCAACTCCTCTATTATGGCACCATCCAGTAAATTTAGAGGAGCATCATACCTGCCTTTTCCCCACCCCACCCCTACCACCTAGATACATGAAAGAGGCCAAAATAGAAGTTCCACATGGCCTTTGGTAGAAAGACTGGAGCTCAGTGCGGAAGGTCCCAGGTCCAATCCACTGCATCTCTAGGTAGGATTGGGAAAGACTCCCATCTGAAACCCTGGAGTATAGGCAGCTCCCTCAACCCTAGTCCTGGTGCACCACAGTCCAGCCTGCGGAGGAGCCATCAAGTGAGGAACTGGTCCTATCAGACCTAGGAACTGGCAGTCCTGAACAGTCAAGCAGGCTTTCCCTAAGGAATTGCCCCTCCAAGACCCATACGGCATCAGATTCTCGTGTACGACATTGTGTATCCCTGAAACTATTCATTGGTAGGCGAATAACATGTGATGAACCCAATGCTTATGAATACATCCACACCTTTGCTGGTTGTTACTACTACAGTATATTTTCATCTTCTAATGAAAATATCTGATATAAAAATTCAGCTCTCAGAGGGGAAAATGCAGTACAATTTTAATCAAAATGAAACAAAAGATGCAGGATGCCATAGACTTGCTTGCAAAGGAAATGCTTGAATACTTATTAATGCCACATTTCTTATTTGGGATCTGACTAATATTAATTCCAGAACACAATCAAGTAGTATTTTAAGTATTTAATTTAATTTCTTTTTATTTACTTTTGACCAGTAACTAGAAAGTTGTCATGTAATTCCCCTCCCCCTCAACCTGTTAAGGAAACAGGACTATTTTCTTCTCCTTCCCCTTTCTCTTTCTCTCTCTCTCTCTCTCTCCCCCCCCCCAAGCCTGGGGACATTATCACCATGGTTACCTGGATACCTGTTTGGAGGAGGATGTGCTGTGGCAATTTAGCTATTGAAACATCTTGTCATTTTGTCTTTAAGTAGAAATTTGTCAATACCACCAATGGGCCATTGAATGAATGGCTGCCTAAGCAATGTTTATCCTAAACTGCAATATACTCTTATCAAGGACTATAGAAACTGAAATCAGCTTGGATCATTACTGGTCATTGATTAACTAGTCTATTCAGTGGCAGAGAGATGGAGAAATGCAGTTAGAAGAATGCAAGTTTGGATTAGGTTGACATTACGGATAATGCCATAGGCAATATGTAATGTACAAGGGACCAGCCTGGGCGGGTGCCAAATAAGTTGTTTTCTTTTGCTATTACTCTGTTCTTTGTGTTCACACTTTAAAAAATTGACATGTTTGTTTCACGCATACGTTTATTTAGGGGAAAGATAGACAAAAGATTTAGGTTAGCTGTAATCAGACATATTGTATATCTTCATAAACAGGAATGTTACAGGGCAAATGCTGGCATTTTCTTATGTAAAATCTTGCACTGTTCCTTTATGTAGCACTGTATATTCTTTTGTTCTCCTGCGGAAGAAAAACCCTCACTCCCTTTCCCTCTTTTTACCGCTCTCTTCCCATAACCTTTAACCTATTTGTGGACATAGACAAATCCCTAATAATTTGTTTCGGGTGTCAGACTGCAGTGGATCCAGAAGAGCAGGGAAGTAAGGGCTCTTCAGAATGTGACCCTATCATATGAAAAGAGCAGTAAACAACCTAAGGGTGGCACCAGTGCTGGGTGCATTATAAGAGGGCTTCCATCATCTCTGCTCATGTTACAACTCTTCCATGGAAGAGATGTAAATGACTCTTTCAACATTTATTTGTTCATTCAACATT
Organism: Lacerta agilis; assembly: GCF_009819535.1. NCBI lineage: Eukaryota > Metazoa > Chordata > Lepidosauria > Squamata > Lacertidae > Lacerta > Lacerta agilis. Next base: position 50,267,472 of record NC_046313.1, read on the forward strand.
CTTGTATGGTGCTTTTCATTAAAAAGATCACCTCAAAGTGGTTTACATAAAAACAGACCCAATCAATATAAATAATTAAAAAACCAGGGGAAAAACACTACAATTAAAAGCCAATAATAAAATCATAGTGATCAGTATAAATCACAGAAGCTTCAGAAAGTAAACCCCTCATAGCCTCCTGCTGAGAGAGCGAATCAGTCTTCACCATGCAGCAGAAGCTTGTCAGTATTGCGGGCATCTATGTCTCCATGGGAAAGGAGTGCCACAACTGGAGCCCCACCATGGAGAGGGTCTTTCTCCAGGTTTCCACAAGGAGCCTCCACACCACTTACTGATCTCAGTTCTTGAGCTGAGTGCACAGTCTCAGTTGTGTGCTAAGTCTCAGTTCATTTCAGTGGGATGTACCGGTATTTTCAACTCTACAGCTGAAGGACTCGCACGTACTTGATTTGTCTGGATTGTGCCACGGTTTTCATCCATTTCTTTTTTTTTTTTTTTTTTTAAAGATTTTATTATTTTTCCATATGCATATATAAAGAGAACAAAACATACACCAATACACTAAAAATACAGAATACAATAAACAATAAACAAATCAAACAATAACACAGTAAACATAAGAAAAACACATACAAACCTGTCTAAACACTAATCTTTATCTCATTCTTATTTTATCTTCTAAGCATAAGGGGACTTCCCCCACCCCCTCCACTGCATTGTTAATCCAATATACTTTAGGTAGCTATATATCTACTTTCATAACTATTAACCATCTTATTTGTCCTTAGATTCCTTTACTAAAAACATGGTTCTTAATCTATTCTCAAAATCTTCAGACATTCTTATTTGTATCTTATACTATAAAATTCTTACCAAATCTTTAACTTAAATTTATCTAGCTAAAGCCTATTCAACAGCTAATTCTGCTCAAATATTCAATTTTACACCATTAACTAAGTAGTCCTTAAATCTCTTCCAATCCTTCGACACCTTCTCCTCCCTCTGGTCTCGGATTCTCGCGGTCAGTTCAGCAAGCTCCATAAAGTCCATTAACTTCATCTGCCATTCTTCCACCGTTGGAATCTCTTCACCCTTCCAGTTTCTTGCCAGTAAAATTCTAGCTGCTGTTGTGGCATACATAAAAAATACTCTGTCTCGACTGGGTATCTGTTCGTTGGTCATGCTCAAAAGGAAAGCCTCTGGTTTCTTACTAAAGGTAATTTTCATTACCTTTTTGAGTTCATTGTAAATCTTATCCCAGAAGGCTTTGACCCTTGGGCATGTCCACCACATATGATAAAAGGTACCTTCCACTGATTTACATTTCCAACACAAGTTGGTCATTGACGGGTTCATCTTAGCAATCTTGACTGGTGTTAAATACCATCTATATAACATTTTCATAATGTTTTCTCTTAGGTTATTACAAGCTGTAAATTTGATACCTTCCTTCCACAGTCTTTCCCAGTCCTCTAACATGATGTTATGTCCCACATCCTTTGCCCAGTCTATCATTGTTGATTTAACCATTTCATCTTTCGTATGCCACTCTAGCAACAAGTTATACATTTTGGAAAGGTTTTTTGAATTCGATTCTATTAGCTCTGTTTCCAGTTTTGATTTTTCAACTTGAAAACCAATCTTCTTGTCTGCTTTAAAAATCTCATAAATTTGATGATATTGCAGCCAGTCGGTGACCTCGCTTTTTACCTGATCATAACCTTTCAATTTAAACGATTCACCTTCCTGCTGCAATATATCTGCATATCTTAACCATCTTGCAGACATATTAGGTCTCTTATAGGCCTTGGCCTCCACCGGTGAAATCCATCTAGGAGTCTTTCTCTCTAACAAGTCTTTATATCTCACCCAAACCTGATACAAGGCTTTTCTAACAATATGATTTTTAAAAGTCTTGTGGACCTTAGCCTTGTCATACCAAAGATAAGCGTGCCAACCGAACATATTATCAAAGCCTTCCAAATCTAAGACGTCAGTGTTTTCCAGTTTGAACCAATCTTTCAACCAGCAAAAGGCCGCCGCTTCGAAATAGATCCTTAAGTCCGGCAGAGCAAAGCCTCCTCTCTCTTTAGAATCCGTTAAAATCTTAAATTTAATTCTAGGCTTTTTTCCCTGCCATATAAATTTTGATAGGTCCTTTTGCCATGTTTTAAAACAGTCCAACTTATCTAAAATTGGAATGGCTTGAAATAAAAACAGCATCCTTGGTAAGACATTCATCTTCACCGCAGCTATTCTACCCATCAGTGAGAGTTTCAGTCTTGTCCATATCTCTAAGTCCTTTTTTATCTCGGTCCACAGCTTCTCATAATTGTCCTTGTACAGGTTCAGGTTTTTTGCAGTGAGATTGATCCCTAGGTATTTTACTTTCTTAGCAAAATTGAGGCCAGTAGATTCTTGTAGCTCTTGTATTTGTTCTGTTTTCATATTTTTAGTCAACACTTTGGTCTTCTGTTTGTTAAGTTTGAAGCCGGCTACCTGCCCATACTTCTCGATTAATTCCAATGCTTTGGGGACACTACTTTCAGGGTCTTGTAGGGATAACATTAAGTCATCTGCAAAGGCACGTACCTTGTATTCCTTCTCTCCCACCCTTATTCCTTTAATCTGGTTCTCTTTTCGTAACATATTTAGAAGAACCTCCAGGACCGTAATGAATAATAAAGGGGAGATAGGGCACCCTTGTCTTGTTCCTTTTTCCACTCTAATCTCCTCCGATATCACACTGTTAATTATAATTTTTGCTTTTTGTTCTGTGTAAATGGCATTAATGCCATTCAAAAATCGTTGTCCAACTGCCATTCTTTCCAGATTTTTCTTCATAAATGTCCAAGAAATATTATCAATGGCTTTTTCTGCATCTATAAACATCAGTGCTGCGTCTATATTTATGTTTTTTTCCAGTTTCTCTAAGATGTCCACGACGATTCTAGTATTGTTATTTAGTTGTCTACCTGGTAAAAAACCTGCTTGATCTTTGTGTATATATTCCTTAAGCACTCTTTTTAATCTTGTAGCCATGACATTCGCAAAAATCTTATAGTCCACGTTTAGCAAAGAAATTGGACGGTAATTTTTCATATTAGTCTTATCTGTATCTGGTTTCGGGATCAGTGTGATATAGGCCTCTTTCCATGTCTCTGGTGCCCTATCTCCTTCTAGTATTTTATTGCAAACTTCTTTTAAAGGCTGTGATAGCCAATCTTTCAAACATTTGTAGTATTTTGCAGTCAAACCATCTGGTCCTGGGGCCTTTCCTATCTGCATATTGTTAATTGCTTCTTCAATCTCTTGTGTCGAAATAGGGGGTTTTCATCCATTTCTATGTGTCAGTGCTGAAATTATCAGCAGACAGAGGAAGCCCAGTCCCTGTATCTTTGTGGTGTCACCCTCCCTGTCTATCATTTTAGGAGGCTGCAATGGAGCCATGATTTGGATAAAAATGTGAGGGTTGCGTGCGTGCGTGTGTGTGTGTGTGTCTTGTAGATTTCATTAGAAGCTTTGGACAATTTACCTTCCTGCCCCACTGTGAACACTGTTACATTTCTTTTTAAATGGAGGCCACCTTGTCGTTCCTTCCTACCCTACAAGCTTTGAAAATTCTGGAACTGGTACAAGCAATAATATGCATTTGTGTGCAAGTATACCAGCTTCTATGTTGCATTTTAAAGATGTGCTGGGTTGTTTTTTTAAGTGAGTATGGCTAATGTGCTTGCAACTACCCAAGAGTTGGGACTTGCTTGTTTCCCCACACAGGCACATCTGGTTGCTAAGCGTATTTCAATGGTGTATGTGAAAAGCAGCTCTTTAAAGAAATGGGAAATCACGAAATATGCTTTGCATGCAATCATGGGCGTAGCCAGGCAGCTGCCCGCCCCAGATCAAGTAAAACAATAGAAATACTTAACTAACTGACCAATCATGTCAGTCCTGCCCCCCCCCAACAAAATGCATGCACATGCATGCAGTCCTCAACAACTCCAGTTTAAAAAGAACTTGGGAAACACCTTGGAGAACTGCTGCCAGAGCAGACAATTAGGGATGTGTCAACCACCATCACTCTGTCTTTCAAAAAGAATATGACTTTTTTAACCTGTCCCTTTGGAACATTCAAAAGGAAGAGTAAAAAAAAAACACCAAAACCCTGCATTTTTATACTGCCCACTTCTTGACCACTTCACCTTCCTCCTCACTGGCAATAAAATAAAACCCTTACCTTTGTGAAAGGAGGAGGAACTGGTGGCACTGTGGGTTCACAGAACAGATGCCTATTTCTCTGACTCTATATTGAAAATGACAGGAGTTACCTAGGTGTTGGATGAGCCTTTATTTGTGTCAGTCATAGATTGGAGCCTAGAGTTAGCTCAAATTAGGACATGTCTTTTCAAGCAGGGGGAATTTTCATTTTAACTATATATTATTATTTCTAGATTTATTCCCCCACATTCATTACAAGGTCCCAGAGCAGGTCACAACAATGTAAAATACAAGGTTAAAGGCAGTTTAAGACAAATCACAATCGCAACTGGATTATGTGCCAGAGTGAAGATGTGCATATTCAGCTTTATGGGTAACACTGGGCTAGATGAATGAATGAACTTATTCTGTATGAGGCAGCTTTTTGTGTGCAGATGATGTCTTGGAGTGGGGTTCATATATTAAGTTTTCTTGCCATGCGGATTTGGGAAAAGTTATGGTTAGGGTGGCAGCAAATGCTGCTGTCATCTTGGAGGCCTTCTTTGGTGTCTATGATTTTGGAAGTCATTGATGGCCTATAACCATGACTGCCTGATTCACACATTACATTTGCACGTGTTTGCACATGTATTGGCAGACGGCCAAGACAATGTGGATGATCAAGAAATTCTGTGTCTGTTTTGGCCCAAACAACAGTAATCAGATCTCATATCAGTGATCCTAAACTGGCAACTCTCTGTTGACTGGGAGTGGCCGCCAAGACCATATAATACCGGTCCTGAAAGACCTACATTGGCTCCCAGTACGTTTCCGAGCACAATTCAAAGTGTTGGTTCTGACCTTTAAAACCCTAAATGGCCTCGGCCCAGTATACCTGAAGGAGCGTCTCCACCTCCATTGTTATGCCTGGACACTGAGGTCCAGCACTGAGGGCCTTCTGGCAGTTCCCTCACTGTGAGAAGCGAAGTTACAGGGAACCAAGCAGAGGGCCTTCTTGGTAGTGGTGCCTACCCTGTGGAACACCCTCCCATCAGATGTCAAGGAAATACACAACTATCTGACTTTTAGAAGACATCTGAAGGCAACCCTATATCTGGATTTTTTTTATGTCTAATGTTTTACAATTTTTTATGTGCTGTAAGCTGCCCAGAGTGGCTGGGGAGACCCAGCCAGATGGGTGGGGTATAAATATTATTACTATTACTATTATTTCTAGACATTCACACAAGTTGAAAGCACTTAGGTACTCCAAAAGAATACTGGGCATGTTAAAGTAGGGTGATATTTTTAGAAAAACAAATTATTTTGGATCCTTGTGATCCTTCCTTCTCTTATTTCAAATATCAAAGGTACCACAGAGCAACTTGGAAAAGTTTCGTTGTCTGAACGGCACTTTTGAAAAAACCCAGCTCTGCCTACTTGTTTCTGAAGCCTCTTATTAAATATAATTCTAACAACAGCTGAAAGGAAAATTAAGTCCCCTGCATATTGGCTGAGCACAAAAGCTTAGCTATATACCAATGAGCCAGAAAGCAGTGTGGGATCAAACATATGTTTGCTCATTCTCGCCATTCATTTTTGAGGCAAGGGAGGCAGGAGAGTGTCAATCTTTATTTTCCCTGGAGAGTACCACTTTCCACACTTTATGAAGTCAGTAAATTATTTTCACAAATGCTTACTCTTAACTATCATGTCCATGAAAGAGACAGACATACAAAGCTGCCAGTTTTTACAGCAATTTTCTTTTTAGATTTCTTGGAAACATTTGTGTGCAAAGACAGTTGCCTATTGTTGTTCCGGCTTTTGCTTCATTAGTTTAGACAAACGCTTCACCTGCACCACCTATTTTGTGTGGAGAGGGAATTTCCAATCTTCTCTCCCCTCACATTGTAAATTTTGCAGGCAGAGGAGAAGAAACTAGACAAGGGGGTTGCCATTATGACAGCACTTCCAAGATTAGCATTACTTCCAGTTCTGCACATGATAATTTGCAGTCCCTTCTGTTATCCACTCTAACTATAGCATAATTTAGAGTGCCAACCTGCTTTATTTTGGAAATTTGGAATAACTGACAAGAGCTGGCATTGATCATAAACAATGTGAGAAGAAAAGCAGCCTTAGCACGAGGGAAGCGAATTGGAAATTAGCATGAAGGAAGCTGGGGCTGTAGGGCGTGTCCTTTAAGGGGTGGAACTTAATTTCTTTAGTAAGGGCTCATAATATGTTTTTGGATATGAGGAATTCATCTCTGCTGTTATTTTTGTGATTGGACAACATTAGCTTAGTAAATCTATGCTTGATTAAAAAGCACATAAACTGCTCTCAAAAACCAAAGAATTTAATTTTATCTTCTGAAAATGTCAGATAATGCTATAAAAATTATCGTTTCTCTGCTTAGAATATATCCTACTAAGTGCACAACATTACCTTATAATCATACAGCGACATTAGAAAGTTATGACCTCAGTTCCTAAGAAATTTAAACAAGAAGTTTCATGAAGTCTTGCTTTGATTCATTCTTGGACATCAGCCACCGACTTGCTTCTTGGCCTCTCATGTAGCCCGTATGATCCGATAACCATATGCTTGATCAGTAGACAGATCCCTGACAACATGGTCACTCAGTGAAGTTAGAGGCTCTCCAATTGAGAGTTTGGTGTATGGAAGATCAATTTCAAGTTCTGTAGCAGTGTCTAGCATCTTGCCAATGTTGCCTGTCCACTTGCTGTTAGACAAGGTCTTCCCGTCAAGTGCTGTGATCAAGTGTCGCAGGGGTAATGCCTTGGTGTAGAGGGCACCAACCAACCAACATTTGTAGAATCACCTCTAGTGGCTTGCAGGCTCTTATCAACACATCTCATACTGTCTTCCTTCATAATAAGGTTTTTTATCTTGCATTCACACCCCCTTTCTTAAAATGGCATTTTCCTCCCTTACACGACTATACTGTGGTCAGTGTGTAGTGAGGTAGAGGTTACTGATAAGAAGATGAGCTGTGTTTCTAAGCAAATGCAAGAAGCATGGTGGGTGTGACTCCTTAACTTTCTGTAGAAAACTGGAACCATGAGAAGTGAAACAGGCTACCCCAAAACACGTACATGGACAGACAAGGAGAGAGCCATTCAAACTTGAAACTTCAGTGAAAAAGTAATTGTAGACTGTGGATGTGGGGTTTGGAATGACAGGTGTGATGCTGAACATGTGGATCCTTCTGCCCCAAATTAATGAATGAACATCTCCCCGACCAACATCATCCCATCTTGTTGACCATTAATTCCTAACTCGTATTATTATAAATAATAGTAATAATTCTGTGAAGTTTCAGCAGCAAAACTGGCGGTAGTTGTGGTGGGAAGATAATATCCTTGAGTTTTTATTTTTTTGCAAATCTGTGACCTCTGATCTTTCTAAGAACTTGGCAAGTGCACTCACACTGTGAAATGAGACCAGAAATGCAATGTATGTTTCATTTGTTACAAATTTCTACTTAGGTGGGAAATCCTGCATTTTCCTTCCAGCCATGTTGTTTGGCATGTCTGCGTGTGCACGTGCACATTTCCTCTCCCCCTCATATGCTATCTTTGTTTCTCTTTAATCTGGTTTCTTAGTAACATGCCTGAAATGGAAATTTTAGAGCAAAATGAAGTGGCCGTTAATAGCTTCAGGAAGAAAGGTTGCTAAGAAGCGTTGTTTTCCTTTCAATTTTCAACTGAACTCTGCCAGAGAATAAGAGAAATTTGGAAGCAGTAATGAAGCGGTAAACCCTGATTACAACACCATCAAGGTGTATTTTTTACTGCCTGTCAGATAATTAAAAGTGGATTGTTCCACTGAAACAAGTTAATTGATATGACCATTTAAGTTAATAGCAGATTAAGTTCCTATCTAGGGTCCAATGTTTTAATCAGAAATCTGAAAGCAGTGGAATGATAGATTGAGAAATAACAACCTGATAGAAACAGGATTTATTCCTTTATAGCATTTTTTACTGATTCTTATATGCTGAAAATGTAAGTGATATCATTGTTTCATGTTAGTTTCAACTACTGTAGGATCTTTGCAGAAGTGAGGGTGAAAGCCCCAATTATGCATTGTCTTTTGGCTGCTTCTGCCTTGCCTTAACAGTAGATTTATTCAGCGAGTCACAAAATCAGTATTAAAATAAATGCAGGAATCATTACTTTGGGCTAATGTAAGGAGAATCTCATCCTTTTATTTATTTATTTGGAAATATTTATATGGTCCTTAATCAGAAAACTCCCCAAGCAGTGAGCTAGGGGTTGTTCCAGTAGCAACAGCTTTGTACATGAGACCAAACTATGACAGAGCAGTGGATTGGTTCTAATTATGTGTGTGCCATTTGTTCTTTCAGAATGGGCCTATCTGTTGTGGGTATTACTCATGTTCCATCCTAATGCTGCCTGGTCATGGTCTAACTGTAACTAGTGGGTGTGAGGAAACATTCAGCATGGAGGTTCAGGTGCTTTCATCTACTTATATTTAAAAAGATAAAAGTGACCATTGTCATCAATTTCAACAATGGTCATCAGCCTCTGCTGACATCTTGTAACTCTGCTGACCTTGAGAGAGTTCTCATGGAGATCCAAAAGGAGAGATTTCATTGCTCATATCTTTCTAGTTTGCATCCTTCACTTACATTTCCTTCTATGAAATGTGCATGCCTTCTTCCCAACCCCAAATCAGACATACATGCATTGCAAAAAAAAAAAAGCCCCAGATGTGTACATTTATATCTTCCTTCGTTCAGATCTGTTCCTTTATTCCTGTTTGCTGACAGTGGAGCTTTGCAAGGACACTTGTCCTTGAGAGTGAAAGCAATGCAGGGTGTGAAATGCATCACATCAGTCTCCATTGTTATGAGTTTGGGGGTACAAGACTCCCCTGAATTAATCCAGTAAATTTTAGAATTTAATCAGTGCGTGCAGTATTAAACTGGACACAGAACCTCTGCCAGATACTGTACCCCTGGATTCAGCTTTTATTAAAATATAAACCAGGCTGATGAGGTAATCGCCTTGGAGATGAACTATTAAGAAGACAAAAGGAAGGTAATGTCCCTTTAAGAAAGCTATGGAGAGGGGCTCTTTCCCTGATGACAAATGGAGGAGGGGCCCCTCCCTCCCTCCTCCAAGTTAGTAGTTGGAGAGACAGAAGGTGAGAGTAATTGGAGGGTTCTTTCTTTTTTTCATTCTGTTGTGTGAGCAGAGAGTTGAAGAGCCATGGCTGTTTTCTTTTTGTTTTCTTTCTTTAAAAATAAATAAATTAAAGATTTTCTTGGTTTACAAAAGTATGTGTGTTGTTGCTTTTTCAGGTTGTAAAGTCTTTTCTACAAATCAGTTACATTTGACATGAGACATTCATTATTATCTCATTATTATGAGATATTCAGTACTGTATAGGGTTGGGGAAGAAAAGAGAGGAGAGAGGAAGGGTGGGGTGGTGAAACATATTCTTTAAATAGTGTACAAGTGGGGTCAAGTAAGCCATATTGATTCGTATACTGTCGGTGGGTTCTTGTTGTGGTCTTGTTGAGGTGTGTATGTGATAAAGGGGCGCCATACCGGGGTGAAGGCATCTTCTTCTGTTTGTCCCTATGTCAGATTCCGTCTGCTTGGTGTGTAATGCTTCACCATAGGCTCAGGTTGTATATATGTGTAAACCATATATCATACAAACACCACAGTCTCTGCTGTGCCTCATTTCCAAAAGGAAACATGGACCCTAGGTAACCGCCCCTGGAATTTCACACTGCTTGGAGGTGGAGTGGCGTGCAACACTCTGTTGCTTGAACTTAACAGCAATAAAGATTGTGTTTGGAATATTTCATGTATGCAAGGCACAGTGAAATTTTTGGTGGCACTTTTTATACTCAGAAGCTATAGGAAGGAATTAATTAGTTTGCATTTTAGATTATTTTCATTTTATGTGTCTAACAGCAAATCTAGCTATATTACTGGCAGATGTTAGGATGTATTGGTGGTGCATGGAAACATCTTTACAAATCAGATGTTTAAAATATGAGCATTCTTTTTTAATAATAATACTAATAATAATAATCTCAAATCATTACAAACTTGAGGTTAATTTTATTTATTAAATTGGATTACACAAACCAAATTACCATCTTGGCAAATGGGATTTAATGTTTAACAGAATAGCTGTGATATGAATGTTATGATATGGTGTGATTCCAGGGAAGAATAAAAAAAAGCACTGGCTATAAAAATTAAAAAGAAAAGATGAAATGTTAAAGGTTGTGAAATTTACATTGAAATTTCACTTTTTGTGACCTGATGTCTATATACAGAGTAGAGGTGAGGGGGTTACATTATAGTAAAATTATTTGTCAATCAGGCTAAATGTGTATATACATGTGTGTGTCTGTGTCTACAGCTTTATGTGGTAAAAGGGATTGTTGTTTGATTCTTGATTTAGCTGAGGCTATTAGATTTTCTTCCCTGAGGCATTTGATAATCGGTTTAACAGAACATAGTCATTTGTCTTGTTTGCTGACTACATAACAGATGGATTTGTGATTTTAGTAATTATGATATGAACGTTAATAAGATGTGATATTTTTTTATTAATTAACACTTTTCAGCACTTCGTTTTCCAGATGATATGGGTACATATAAATACTGATAATGTACAGGTATTAGGTTTATAATTGACATTTTTCCAAAAGATCTCTAAAATAGTTCAGAATACAATAGGTACAAACCTATTCAACACCATCTTCACTATCCAAGGTGCAGGGACCAGAAACTGCTACCGTAGTTGTTTGAATGTACAGAGTAGTGATTGAATGTACAAAACAATGACCCTAAGGAATCTTGTTCTGGGTTAAGGATATCCTTATTTAAGAAAGACAGCCATTTTACTTTATTATTGTCACTTTCCTGTACATGATGAGCCAAGTTCAAGATTTTGCAGCCCTTGTTGTGCACTAACAATATCCCAGGCCAAGGACACATTTTGCCACACAGCCAATTTTAATAATAAAGATTTGGTCGACTTATATTTGGCTGCAGGCAGAAGGTCATGTGAATTGTCCTGGTGTGCCTCCCTTGTCAGTCTATATAAATAACACTCCTTTATATTCTGATCTCTGATTACCCTCCCAATGGAGATGTGTTAGTGTATTCTCATTCAAATAAAGGATCTTAGTTGACAAGAGTTACAATTCGTAGTCCAGTCTCCCTATTGGGGCAAGTTTTTTTCTGATACAGAATCAGCACGAGACCTGAGGTATGGCTCTTCCCCATATGTAGAGTAGTAATATTATAGAAAGTTATGTCCCATTTTGTTGGAAGCGCATGACCTTGAATTAGGCTGCATTCCACTTAGCTTTATTGAATTTGGCTATATTAAGACCAATGCTGCTGGACTCAGATTGGCTTATTGCTAGCACTTCAGGTTGTTCGATGCATCTTCTCTGACTTCATCGCTACTGACTACATGCCAACATTTTTATGTTGTCCACAAAAGTGATCAGCAATCCATCTTTTCCCTGAATATGTTTTCAGAAAACTTTACACTTGCCAATGTTTTCATATAGCTACCACCGTTACTACAACTCTAATAAATCAAAACAACAACAAAAAACCCTCATTGAATTACATACTGCAGATGCAGCCCTTTTGCATATTTATGGGGATAAGAAAAAGGCAACCAATACTGATACAGCCATTTATCTGAGGTTCATAGCTCATCTGTATGGCACATGAGGGCAACACCTTGCTGAAGCTAAGCAGATCTTGGTCTGGCCAAGGCTCGGATGGGAACCACATGTATGCTGCCCCGGGTTCAGTGATGTAAGAAAGATGGGCTATAAATTAAGATTACCAGACGCCCCCATTTCCTGGGGACAGTCCCCGGATTTACAAATCAGTCCCCTGACAAAATCCATTGAAGTTGAAAAGTGTCCCCAGATTCATTGAAAAAAAATCTGGTAACCTTACTATAAATGTAAGAAAATAAATCAATAAATCTTTGTCTTTCTGTGTGACCTATGATGAGGGAGTGGGGTCTTAGCAGGCCAATGCAAGGCAAACTAAATTAATTCACAGAGAAATCAGTCAGTAAAAAATTGGGTTACTCTATGGATTTCTGAAAAAATTGGCCTTTCTCAATCAACTGAAAATAATATAGTGCAAGGTGTATTCTGTTGTGTGCCCAATGGATTTGACTGCTTAGCTGTCAAGGATGGCTGGATGCAGAGGAATGGTGGGAGGAACCAGCTGGGGAACTCCCAAGGAAAAAAGGCTCAGAGCCAAGGGATTGGTGGTGGGATGACATTGAGTGGTCAGAGGGAGAAGACTGGGTGGAGGTGTTGGGGCTCAGTGAGCAGGGGGAGTCTGTGGCAGAGAGCAGCCCAGAATCAGAAGCTGAAGCAGGTGAGTGGGATGAGGGAGGCCAAGAGGCAGAGATGAGTCAGATTGGTGAAGAGGCATAGGTGTCTCCCTCTCCTGATGTGACAAGCTCCCCTCGCTCCCGGTCTCCCAGAACCAGGAGAGGCATGAGGAGGGTGGAGAAGAAATTAGCGTCACACAGGTGTAGTCTCAGATTGCTTGGGGCAAATCCTGGAGAGGAGGGGGTTTAGGCAGCTGTGGGAAGGCAGGGACCTTCAGTCTCCACAACTGCTTCACTCATGGGGGCAAGACCTACCTAAGAAGAATTGCTGTGCTCATTAGGCTTAACATTCCTGTGCAGATCCTGTTTGTTTTTTCCTAATAAAGAGTTAACTCCACTTACTTTGTGTGATTTACTGCTGGCTCACTCCTTTGTACTCCACCTTGTTGCCTCCAGGGCCACATCCCTGCATATTACATCCTCCTGGCTGAAGTATCACAGTGCTGCATTGCATCCACTGTAGACACTTAGGAAGAGGATGCCAGAATTTAAATCATGCAAACTGCCACATACATTTCCCTGCCTGTGCACTTATTAAGCAGTATTGCTTTAAAAGGGGTCGGGTTAGCAGCATGCTGGTAAGAGAGTAGAAAAGCATCCTAGATCTGAGGTCAAAGAAAGCATGAAGCAATTTATTCTATTCCTCCATTTTCCATTATCATTGTGGTTGGCAAATAAATAGAGAAAGCAAAAAGCTTCATTTGTGGAAGTGCTTAGAAAGGGCAATTTGAAAGCAAAGATAAGCTTGTGCTAAGGAACCTATGCTCCAGCCATTCAGATGCACTGGCATGGCAGCATATGGCTTTGCGCATTTGCAAATAGCAAATCCTATTTGCTATATAAGTAGTTAAGCTAATTACTGTTCTGATGCAAGGGTGTGTGTGACAGGGGTTTGCACTATCCCCTCTAAAAGACATTAAAGTGTTGTTTGATCCACTGGAAATATTCCACATTTCATTCTCTCTTGATTAGCAAGGATTATATGCTTTCTTTCAGCAGCACACCAACCAGCTGAAAAAAGCAGAAACAAACACACTCTATATAATTACATATGCAGTAATTTAGATAGTGTGCTTAAAAGTACCATTCTGCATAGTTCATTAAACCAAAAAGATGCCTAAATGTTGTGCCTATCAGGCAGGGACACCTTTATGTCGTCTGCTATAGTTAACAGACTTGCATTGGGAAGAACTGAGTTGCTTGGTCAGCTGCTATGAAGATCAGTGGCTGCCTTGGTTGCCAGTATCTCAGAACCCAATCAAAGTAGAAAAGGAGATAAACCATCTACACTGTCCTGTACTCCTTAAAGGAAGGGCAACCAAGGGACTGGAGGAACTCCCCTAGGTGGAAAGGTTGCAACATTTGGGGCTTTCTGGTTTAGAAAAAAGACAAGTAAGCAGGGAGATGCCAAAGGTGTATAAAAATCATGCCTGGTGTAAGGAAAGTGGACAGAGAGGCATTTTTCTCACATTGCAAGGCCCAGTGGTGCCCAGTGAAGTTGAACGTTGGAAAGACGAAAGGAAATACTTTTTTACTCAGAGCATAACTTGATCTATGGAATTTGCTCTCACAAGAGGTTGTGGTGGTCATGTACTTGGATGGCTTTAAAAAAGGTATTAGACAAGTTTGTGGAAGGTAAGGCTATCAAGGCCTACTGGTCATAATGGCTATATATTCCAGTATTATGTATCTGAATATCATTTGCTGGGGATCATGAACTGGAGAGTGCTATTGTGCTCATGTTCTGTTTGTTGTGAGCTTCCCATCGATGAGCTTTTTGTCTGGTACAGCATGCCTTCTTATGATATAAATGTGAGGATTTATAGATGCACCTCGTTCTGTGGGGGATGACAAATAGCAAGTATGTACTTTTATTGCACCTTAGCAAAGGACTTGCGTGGAATGGGATAATATTTATACATATATTTACAAAGAAAATTTGTCTCTCTTGTGGAAGCTTGTCTTGCATACTCTCCTGAATAACTGAAATGCCCTCCTCTTTAAATAGCACTTTCATTATCTACTTTGTTTCATTAATCCTTGCAGCAACCCTGTGAATAAATTATTATTCCCTATAGTTTATATTCCTGGCAAGCAATGTAGATTTATAATTTTATGATTCCTCTTTAGGAATGTTATAAACATTATTGCTGTCTCGATTGGGAGGGTAATTAGTTTTGCTTTGGCAGATGTCTGTTTTTAATCTGACTTTGCAATAACTGTTCATTCACTATTATTCCCATTTCAAAGATGGAGCATTGAGGCTGAAGAAGAATTATGGGCTCAGATAATTGACACAGTGATTTGGTGTCTTATTTTGAGAATAAGAACGCTGTCAGAAAATATCATGCGATCCAGTCTGTTGTAAAAAAAAAAACCCCACACTTTTGCTACATGGAGTTTTATCTGGGCACATTTTCTCTTGGGAAACTATTAGGATGTTGATGGGTTATGCAAGAGGGAGCAATAAATATGGCATTTTTAGCACTGCTGCTTTAATGACTACTCTCTCCATATTCCTTATATACAATTGTTACTACCATGAACTCTCGTCATTGTTTGAGTTAATGGCCTGGTTTGCACATGATAATAAGCTATAGTTTATTCAACTGTGGTTTATTAAACTATGGCTTAGTGTTAAGTGTGAACCCTGCTTAGGGTCTTAACTGGTTCTTCACTGCCATCAAACCATAGTCTGAAGCCATGATTTGTTGCTGGCTTACAAACATGGATTTGTTTTAACCATGACTCAGTGTTACACGTGAACCCACCACCATTCCTTAACCATAGTTTGTTTGGCTGCCCCATCCTAGACACTCAACAAATTACAAAGGCAGGAGGCAAGAGCAGCTAGAAAACAAACCAATATTTGGAGAAACATGTTTGATCATCTTGTGGTTTGTTCAACAAACTATGGCTTAGTGTTATGTGCCAACCAGGACAGTGTTTGCTTGCAGCTGTGGTTATGTGGATAACTATCAGCAGAACAGGATATACATTTCCACCCTCAGTTCAGGAAATATGGGAAAGCCTATCTTCATCTGTATAGTGCAGTGTTAATGGAGTTCACATTGCCTGGATTATATGAGCACCCACATTCTAACATCCTGTGTATTGTATGTGGCTTTCCCATGTACAGCATTATCCAGTATCAGCATATGGAACTGAAGACAGAGCCTCCCTCCCTCTCCATGTCATGGGATATAGTAGGTCATGTTGGTTCAAGCCTGGCAGGACAGCTTCCTCTATGGTTTTAACCCCTTCATGCATTAATTAGACTTAAACAGGTTGGTTATATGTGGCTGGTTAACCCACAGGTATGTGTACATGAAACAGCACACACAGGACTTTTGTTGAGGCTAAGGTTTGCTGGATTAGGGCAATTGAGGATACGTTGAACATGTTATGGGAAAAGATGCCACATCATTAACAGTTCCATGAAGTACCATTTATTTATTTATTTATTTATTTATTTATTTATTTATTTATTTTTGTTACCACTTATTTCCTGTCTTTCCACCCCATTGGTTGCCCAAGGCAGCTTGTTTTCTTAATATCAAAACCGTGATAAATTG
This sequence comes from Lacerta agilis, assembly GCF_009819535.1. Lineage (NCBI taxonomy): Eukaryota > Metazoa > Chordata > Lepidosauria > Squamata > Lacertidae > Lacerta > Lacerta agilis. Next base: position 50,283,698 of record NC_046313.1, read on the forward strand.
AAAACTCATTAAAATCACTACTATAAGAGCAATAAAACTGAGAGATTCAAGTTGAGAGATGCATCAACTGAAAAATAAAATATACACTGGAGATCTATTTTGATATAATAATAATAATAATAATAATAATAATAATAATAATAATAATAATAATACAAAAATGGATTTTACAATAGAAGAGCCTATATCAGCTGGAAATTCGGACTTTAAATAAATTGAAATCCAGCTATTCACAGCAAAACAAAATGAAAGAGAGCAAAGAATATTTCTGGTAATGGTTTCAGTTGTAGATCATTGATGGGAGGGAGGGATCCCTACATCCCATTGGTGTGTTTATAATTCCTTTCTCTGCATACAAATATCTGAGTCACTAATAAATTATGTTTTCATTCTTTCCCAATCTGAAGATTTCTTTTGTGATATTAAATATTTATTTAAAAAGAGAGAGAGAGAAGTGAGAAATATTCACAAATGACAAGATCTTCCTTCCCAGATCAAGCTGTATTACTCATGTGGGGTGGCCGCATGGGTAATACAGCTGGATATGGGAAGGAAGATATTGTCATAATGTGGACATTTCTCATTTCTCTCTCTCTTTTCAAATAAATACTGTTAGTGATTTTCCAATATCGTTCCAATAACAGTCTCATTATAACAATGCCAATTTTATCTAATTAATACAATTATTAAATTCAATTATTCATGTACCATATTATACAATTTAGCTAAAGTCGCCTCCTCATGTGCTAGATTTGATGGCTCCCTCTTTTTCTTTCTTTCTGCATTTCAAAATTTTAATAATTTCAGTTACTTTCCCTTCAAGATAATAATCCCTTATACAATGGCTACAATCTTATGTTTTCAATTCATGTTAATATATTAAGTAAGTTTCAGGTGAGGTACCGTATTTTTTGCTCCATAAGACGCACCTTTTCTTCCTTAAAAGTAAGGGGAAATGTCTGTACATTTTATGAAGTGAATGCTGCGCGGAGGAGGGATGGACAGGAGCAATGGCTCCCATCCATCCCTCCTCCGCGGCTCGCTTTAAAGCAGCAAAGTGGGAAAGGAGTCGCTTACATGGGTGTAAAGCAAGCACAGCGGGAACCGTGTAATCCCTCCGCCCCAGCGGGATGGACGCGCGTGCTTGCGCCACCCCCTTGGGACGACGCTCGCATGGGCGGAGGGATTCTACATTCTACATACAAGGATGATAAAGCAGAAAAGACTCACATATGATTCCTTTTAAACTAGAGGTAGTAAAATATGCTAAGGAGCTTGGAAACAGAGCAGTGGAGAGACATTTTGAGCCACCTCCAACTGAAAAAATGGTAAGAGAGTGGAGGAAATAGGAGAATCAGCTGCAAAAAGCAGATAAAATTAAGCACACTTTTCATGGAAATGCTGCAAAGTGGCCACAGTTGGACATGGCCATGAAAGAATGGATCACAAATCACTGGAATAATGGCTTCTCAGTCTCTACAAAAATGATAATATATGAAGCCAAACACATTGCTGTAGAGAAAGGCATTCACAATTTTACTGGATCACCATTGTGGTGCTACAGATTTATGAAGCGATGTGGCCTTGCTATGCGCACCAAAACTAGAATTGCACAAAAAATGCCAGAAGAATATGAATCTAAGATTCTGTCTTTTCATAAATTTGTAATTGATGCTAGGAAGACAAATGGGTTTGAAATTGGCCAGACTGGGAATATGGATGAAGTCCCGCTAACCTTTGATATGCCATCTAATAGGACTGTTGATCTGAAAGGTGCCAAAACTATCGCCGGGAAAACCTCCGGATATAAGAAAACCCATTACACGGTTGTGTTGTCTTGCTGTGCAGACGGCACCAAATTGCCACCCATGTTAATTTTCAAAAGGAAAACATTTCCAAAAGAAGTGATTCCAAGAGGAGTTGTTGTATATGTTCATGAGAAAGGATGGATGGACGAAAATGGAATGAGAGTATGGGTTGAAAAAGTGTGGTCCAAACGTCCTGGAGGGCTTTTGAAAAAACCTGCCTTATTAGTACTTGACAAGTTTAGAGCACATATTAGCGAAACTACAAAAAAAGTGCTTTAAAGAAGTGAAGACTCATCTAGCTGTAATTCCTGGAGGTCTTACCAGCCAGTTGCAACCTCTTGACGTTTCCATCAACAAGCCATTTAAGGTCTTTATGCGAGAGGAGTAGAACAGATGGATGGCTGCTGGTAACCATGATCTGACACCTACTGGACGAATGAAGAGGCCCACTATCACTCAAGTTTGTGAATGGGTGAAAACATCATGGCACTCGGTGAAGGAGGAAATCGTTGTACAGTCATTCAAAAAATGTGGCATTAGCAAGGCTTTGGATGGAAACGAAGATGGTCACTTATATGAAGAAAGTGATGTCAGTGATTGTGAGCAACTGAGCTTCATAAATTATTACTCTAGCACTGATGAGTTTTTGGGGTTCACAGAAGACTAGAAGAGTACTCGAACCTTAAAGTCTCTCTTCATTTGTTAGTAACAGTGATGATGGTTCTTAATGCCACTGTTGACTGCTGTTCACTTTACATGGTTGAAATATTATTCTGATATACCAGTAGTTTCTTAAATAGTTTAGTACAAAATTTGATTCAGAATATTTTTTCCCCTTGTTTTCCTCCTCTAAAAACTAGGTACGTATTATGGTCAGGTGTGTCTTATGAAGCGAAAAATACATTACTTAGTCTGTAATCATTGTTCTTTCCTGTGTGTGGTCGTTTCCCCCCTCCCCATGATGTTGTCCCAACCATATATGGTGCTGTGTCTTTCATTCTTTCAACTGTTGATATTTCCCATCATGACTCGGGGGAAGCAGTTGTCCCACAGTTTTCCAAAAAGCCTCTGTGTCGCTTCGTTCCGTGACTCAAGAGCTTGTTAGAGACCCCTCTGTTCCAACAAATAAACTGTCCTCGTCATTTTTTTTTCAGCCTAGGAAGAGCAGTCTGATTCCAAACTGCCAATTAATAGAAAAACCTCTGACCTTGTAGCTGACAGACTCTTTTCCTCTTTTCAGCTGAAAATTTATAATCAGTTATCTTTCCAATTAGATCACATTCCAAATTGTCTCAGTCTCCTTCAAATTCTTTTGAAAATAATGGAGAGTGGGGATGGTTTCATTCTATATTCCAACATAGTACTTTCAAAGGGTGAAACTTAACCCCCTTTCTCTCTCTCTCTCTCCATTCGGTTCCTCTCACATACGCAGTTCCAGTTTGATGTTAAATTTCATATTATTAATCCAGTTTCTTCCACCCTCACTTTTATATTATGTTTTATTTTAACCTTGCATTCTGAGGAGGGTTGCCAAATCAGAAATGTAGAACAAAAACTTTGAAAAAGCAACCCTAGGCTCCCCTCCCCCTACTGTCTCTGGCACTGAATGAAACCTTACCTCAATTCCAACCTTTAAATCCTTGTAGCCGAGATGTTCCACAGTTTGTCTTCCCATCGCCTCTAGCACGCACCTGTACTTTACTTCAATTAAAGCCCAATTAGCAGGATATCCTCTGCTTCCAGAAACAGATTGGGGAGAGTGGTTGCGGCAGTCGGAGTGCTCCATGCACCCAGTGCCTTTGCCTGCCCTCGCATTCCATAGGGAAGCAAGTGCCAGACTGCAGGGCAATCTGCGAGTGAAAGCCAGTTCCTCTCACACCTAGAGAGGAATTCAAAGAATGGGTTTTCCCCACCATTCTTTGTTTATCTCCATCTGTAACTCCCCACGATGTCGAGGGAGAGCTCCATTACTGGCGCAGGCAGAACATGAAGCCTGACATTTCTCATTTCTCTTCTGAATGTGTAATGAGGTACCATCTCTGACTAAAGCTTTCTTTGAAAACCTTACACCTTTTCACCCACTTAGATTGAGTCAATAATGAAATATGAGAAGCCATGGATTATTTTATAATAAACCAGAAGCCTCAAACCAAAGAATTGACTGGTTGGTTTATATCAACATGGGAAATTTCAGCAGTACATACTCATTGTTCCCTTAGGGCAGGGGTGGAAAACCTTTGTTTTCTTCCAAAGGCCAGACTCCTTTGGGAGAAATCTGTTGCGGCCAGCATGCCGACAGTGGACAAGACCAGTGTCAATGTGGGTGGGGCCTGGAGGCCCCTCCATATATAGCTATTCTGTCACCCACCTTCATTTCATTCTCTCATCTTCCTTATTTCACACATACACACACTCTTTCCTCATACTATCTCTTCCTTTTCTTTCTCACTTTCCCCTACAGCTACCACTACCCCACAAACGCATTGGCAGCAATGCAAGCTGCTTTCAAATGCCTAATTGCTTCATGGGTTGGAGGGGTGGTGGTGAAGATTACAACCTACAGGAGAGGAAGGCTAAATCTTATTGTCCCAGCTGAAACTGCCCCTCCCCTAAATCACAGCATTAACCATTAGGCTTAAAAACAGTTGAGAATGGAAGTGTGTGGGGTGAATGGGAAGACCCCATAGGCTGGAGGTTCTCTTTCTTTTCTTTATGGTTAAAGGTAAAGGACCCCTGACCGTTAAGTCCAGTTGCGGACGCCTCTGGGGTTGCAGCGCTCATCTCACTTTATTGGCTGAGGGAGCTGGTGTTTGTCCACAGACAGCTTCCAGGTCATGTGGCCAGCATAACTAAGCCGCTTCTGGTGAACCAGAGCAGTGCACAGAAACGCCGTTTACCTTCCCGCCGGAGTGGTACCTATTTATCTACTTGCACTTTGACATGCTTTCGAACTGCTAGGTTGGCAGGAGCTGGGACCAAGCAACGGGAGCTCACCCTGTCGTGGGGATTCGAACCACCAACCTTCCAATCGGCAAGCCCAAGGCTCAGTGGTTTAGACCACAGCGCCACCCGCATCCTTATGGTTACCAGGTCACAATGCTTCAGTGGCAGTAAAAGCCACCAGTGGCAGAATTCCCCCAACAGGGTCTAGATTCCAGTACTCAAAGAGGTTCTCTCTTTGGTATAGCCAAAATGACATTTAAAGAACATTAATTCTAGCCATGCTTTATAGATGTTGACTGTGTAAAGCAAAAAGCAAACTTTTTGGCTGGCTAGGGGGGAAAAGGATTTAGTGGAACTTCATTGTGGAAAGGGGAAACCTATTCAGGGCAGTCATTGCTGTGAGAGAAGTCATTTGCTTCCATGCATACATGCAGGAATGGATGAGCACAAATGAAGAGAGCCATGAACAAAACGTCACAGAACAATGATCCATCTAATAGAAGTTTTGAAATACACTCTCCTAGACTACAAATCCACTGAGCCAAAGTAAAGGCAAGTCCATAACAGTGTTCATTAACTGGGCACTGTTTATCATTGGCAACTTGTGACTGTGAAGTTGTTCTATTTATCATATGACCTTTGGGAGGTAGAAAATCTGTACCTACTTTGCATTCAATGAACTGATTCTTTTCTTGTGCTGTTGGAAGGTCCTGACCCTCATTCTTCTTCTCATCCGTGAAGGAGGAGTACTGTGTCTCCTTTTGTGTGACTTGACTCCCTAATTTTGCTAACCTCGTGCCTGACATTATGAGATGCTGTGTGATTCTGGAACACTCACTGAAGATCAGCCATGCTATTGGTCTCTGTTACTAGGAAATTTCTGTTTTCCAGGTTCCCACTAGCTTGTTTCCGATTCTATAAAAATAAGATGAAATGTCCTAGTCTTCAGTCATTAGCAAAGTCATATTCCATGTTTGACTGTTACTCCTTCAGTAGAAATTCAAGGTAGAACCCAATAAATCCTGATATTAAATAACAATATTTATAGGGATAAATAGTCCTGTATAGGGATGAGGGAGATACTTGATTCAGTTTGCATTTAAACTTGCCAAATTGATATTTCCGTAGTAATATGTAATATGTGAACCGAAATGTTTATTGTACTTCTCCAAATGTTGCAATGCAGTTCTCCAGCCAAGTAATGTGTACACAAAAATGAATGTACTGTGGCAAAGTGTGCATGCAAATGCATATATTAGTGAAAATAATGCACAAAAATATAGTATGTTAGGGATTATTGCTTTGCAGAAATGTGTATGGTAGGCAAAACTGCATATAAAAAATGTGTATAATAGGAGAAAGTTGCACAAAAATGCTTACATTTTCATGAGGACTTGTTTTTAATGCAAACCGATGTAGAAATGTACAGAATGGAACTTTGGGAAAATGAAAAACTTAGAAAAACCAATATTGGAATTTTCACCCATCCCTATTCCTGAATAATAATTAGAATATTTAACTGATCCTTTTCAAATGTTCATCATCATCATCAGTTTGTTTGGGAGAGAGGGACCTGTTCTGATAGGTGTTAACATGGTAGGGCAACCCTGTTTAATTCCCTGAAGGGAACGTAAAATCCTAGAATGGGCTGTGAAAGTGTTGCTTGGGTAGTAATACTAATAAGCATTCTAGATGGAAGTTTTATGCCTTCAAGATGCTTTCAATACTAAGCCTAAGCTTAGTATTTCTGTAAAAACTAACATACACAAATTAGTCTCCAGCCCTTTCACCGACTATTTCTTGAACCTAGGTCTTGTTCCTTTTGTTATTTCAACATTAAGGTGGCAATACCCCATTGGGTTTTAATGAAATATCTCTCAGGTGTTACCACTAGGGTGCAATATTTTTTAGTCAATCAAAAGGTTTGTACCTTGGTTTAAGAACAGCTTAGTTTATGAACAATTTGGATTAAGAACGCTGCAAACCTGGAAGTAGGTGTTTTGGTTTGTGAACTTTGCCCTGGAATAAGAACATGTTTCACTTCATGTTGAGTGTGTTCCATTTGTAAATTGAGTCCCCCAATGCTATGGGAAAGCACGCCTTGGTTTAAGAATGCTTTGGTTTAAGAATGGACTTCTGGAACGGATTAAGTTCGTAAACCAAGGTACCACTGTAATTCATTAATCTACCTGATCAAGCAGTTAAATGCAGAACACACACAATTTGTACACATTTAACTTGTGTGCAAAAAGGACGCGGGTGGCGCTGTGGTCTAAACCACAGAGCCTAGGGCTTGCCGATCATAAGGTCAGCGGTTCGAATCCCCGTGACGGGGTGAGCTCCCTTTGCTTGGTCCCAGTTCCTGCCAACCTAGCAGTTTGAAAGCATGTCAAAGTGCAGGTAGATAAATAGGTATTGCTCCAGTGGGAAGGTAAATGGCATTTCCGTGCACTGCTCTGGTTTGCCAGAATCAGCTTAGTTATGCTGGCCACATGACCCAGAAGCTGTACGCCTGCTCCCTCGGCCAGTAAAGTGAGGTGAGCACCACAACCACAGAGTCGTTCGCGACTGGACCTAATGGTCAGGGGTCCCTTTACCTTTACCTTTAACTTGTGTGCATTCAGCTTTGTGTGCTTGGGCAATTAAATCATAATAATAATTAAAAAGGGGATATAAAGTGGGCAGGCATCCAGGGGGAAAAAATGGCAATCCCACCCACCATTGCACCCAATGTGTTTTAACTATATGTGATTTTGGCTTTAGGTGCCATCCCCGGAATATAATCCCGTAAATTGCAGGCTTATTGTATTGCAGTCTGCTTTTAAGATTAGAAGAACCACAATGGAGAAAAAATAAACACTCAAGCCAAGCAAGCCAATGTGGTGGTGAGGTTAGAGGCTTGGAATAGAACCTGGGAGGCCATGGTTCAAATCTCCACTCATGGCCATGGAGGTCACTAAGTGTACCTTGGGCCAGTCTCTTTCTGTTAGCCCAACTACTTCACAGGGTTGCTGTGAGGATAAAATGGAGGGTGGGTAACCATGTATACCGTATATACCCGAGTATAAGCCGACCTGAATATAAACCGAGGCACCTAATTTTCCTACAAAAACCTGGGAAAGCTTATTGACTCGAGTATAAGCCGGTTCACCTTTGCTGCTGTGGAGGAGGAGGAGGAACGAGCAGCCCGAAAGCAACCCTTTGGGCTGCTCCTTCCTCTTCTTCCTTTGCCAACTTTGCATTTATGCGAGCAGTTCAGGAATGGAACAAGCTTCCTGGGGAGAGTAAAGAACCGCCGTTCTTGTACACTTCTTAAGGAATGGTTGACTGGGGAGAGTGAGTGGCGTCACGAGAGGAGAGAAAGGGCTCCTTTCTCGCCACCCCCACCACCCGCCTCACTCGAGTATAAGCCGAGGGCAGCTTTTTCAGCACAAAAAATGTGCTGAAAAACTAGGCTTATACTCAAGTATATATGGTGCTTTCTTGAGCTCCATAAGGGAAAGGCAGGATATAAATGTAGGGTTTTGTTTCTTTAAGTTTTACAAAAATGCTGCAGCATGCTGCTGGAATATCCCCATTTAGGAAATGTGTGTGTGTGCGTGTGCGTGTGCACGCGCATATGTGCATGCACACTCTTTTCAGTTTGTCATGACAGCATCTTGTAAATGATCCTTAAGCAGTGCATTTGACCATGGCCATCATATTGGTTTAAACTCAAAATCTATGCTGGTTTTCATTGTAATGCTGGTTAGATTTAAATTCACGAGAAAGGTTCTTGTATGTCTAACAGCTAGCCAATTGGTTTATTGCCTTTGATGCCAACAGGCCCAAGAAACAGCAACAATAGAACTGGGGAATTAATCTGTGTGTACTTAGGAAATTCATGGGAAGCACCATATTTAAAGGTGAACTTTCTAATGTGATTTTATATCCATGTTAAAAAAGAGGTCTTAGTAAGATAGCATCCAATTCAGTTAACTATCTACATAATCCTCATGTCATGATACTGCCTCCATTCCTGGAGCAGATTTGTTGGATTTCTGGCACTCTTGTGCCTTTAGATTCATTCAAATATGGTTAATATAAACTAGGGCTATTAACATCTGCACTTTTTAATTCACTTTGAAAATATTCTCGTTCTGTCTGGGTGAAAGCTTTCCCAGTTCTCAGCTACATTTTCAAAGCTACAGTTTCATCTTTTGGGGGTTGGGGAGGGAAGGGAGTCAATATTGGTTTAAAATGATTGCATTGCTTTATGAAATAATAATTGGTGCAATGAATGTCAGGAATTCTAATTAATTTACATATGCATTAGAGTCCACTGTCATGAAAGACCTTACTTTGCTTTCCAGCACATGAAATTAAATATTTATTCCTGTTGTGATTTCATATATACATAGTTAATACCTCTTCCACAATACCACCTGCTCACCGCCATATGTCATATGCCTTAAAGTTCATATGTAACGCAGCCTAATGGCATTCAAGCTAACATGCTCCTGGAATGAGAACAGACAATTAGGTGAAATTACTTGGATCTTCAGGATATATCTACTTACATGGTATTAGTTCGCAGGAGTACTAAAAAAGCTGCCTAAAGCCTCAGGACATGATTATCTACAAGCCATTTCAGCTGGGGTATTTGCACTTAATTTGATCTATGGTTCATGCTCTTTTGAACTGCTGCGCTGGGATAGCTGAGCATAATGTTGGCATTGTGGGTCCCAGCACCCATGAGAGAAAGGAAGAGAGAGATTGCAGCTTGGCCGCAACACAGCCTTCAGCCAGCAGGCTCTGCCCCAATTGCCAGGATTGGGAACAGGCGGTTCATTGTCATGCAGCAACTCCCTGGTTGCATTACTACTCTGGCCTGTCTCTTGTATTGGACTTCATGTCCCACAGAAGTCAGGGAAGATAATGCATTACTAGTGCACCTACACAGTTTTAAATGGTTAGCAAATATCATTAGCCTTCAATGGTGCTACTTTATATAGTAAAACTGCTAATGTTCAGGAACTTGATATTTGTTCATCTAGCAAGCAAGCGTTTTCTGTTGACATGAATAAAAATATAAGTGTTGCAGTCTGTAAGTATTGCTCATGGATGATGTGTGGGGGACTGTATTATGTGACAAAGTTAATTGATGGTGTTTCAACATCTGATAGTGGGTTCTGCAAGGTAGAGTAATTGATTTAGTAGCTTCCTAGTACCTTGGATATGCCTGCCTATGTGCAGCTGTTGCGTTTACCTTGAAAGTTTGCCAGCAAGCATCAAATAATACATTAAAAAACAAGCTGCTGGTGGATTTGCTTGTTATTTATTTGGACTTAGTGGGGTTTTTTTGTAGCAATTAGAGAACACTCAGAAAAACTATATTCTTTTCAAAAGTCTATGACGGTGTTTTTCAAACTTGGGTGTCCAGCTGTTGTTAGACTACAACCCCCATCATCTCTGACCACTGTTCGTGCTAGCTAGGTATGATGAGAGTTGTAGTCCAACAACAGCCGGGCACCAAGTTTGAAAAACACTGGTATATGATATTGATACACCCATAGGAAATGCCCATTAGTCCACCCTTTCTCAAAAGTTCCCCTTACAAACAGGAGGACTGGTAGGAAAAGAATTGCTAGGAGCTCCATTTATGTGGCTTTTTGGCAGCATTGGGCAATCCTGTCTGCATGAGTGTCCAGGCTAGGGTACCCAGGACTTAAATATGAGATCTCCATCAGTGTTGCAAAGAACTGAGCTGCAAAACATTGGGAATTCTGTTTCCCCCCTGCTGCCTGAAAGCAATCGTCGTTCCTGACTATGCAACCACCTAATCCTTCAAGATGGAACCATTGCTGCTTCACCTACCAGTTTCCTCAAAAGGAAGCCCCATAGTAGCAGAGGTATCAGAAATGCAATTTACAGGCCTCCTTAAAGCAGTGTTCCTGCCTTAAAGTATATAGACCTTAAAGAAGAGGCCTCTGCTACTATATAAACCCTCCCTGCCACAACATACCGGTACTTCTCTCCAACAAATGTATATTTTGGTAGTGGCCTCACAGCTGTGAAATGTGAACCTGAGTGAGATCGAGGAAACTCCAGTCCCTCAGTACTTTAAAATGGCCCTTTAAGACATATCTCATGGGTGAATATCACTTGGGCTGTAGAAAATATTGTGATCTGACTCAAATAATTTTTTACTAGCAGGGAGTGGACAGTGCAGCCCAGGAATTCAAACAAACAAACAAACAAAACCAGTGTGATTTTCATATAGATCGTGTAATTTGTGAGTTTTGGGGCTGTGTACACACACACACAACCCACAGGAAACAGCTGACCCAGACCCAATTCAATTTGTGTGTGTGCTAATGTTTATTTATGGTTTATCTGTTCTGCCATCTTGATTCAACATGGTGACTGGTGTCCAACTATAGATGAAAGCTGCCTCCTCCATTGGGAACCCTCATGGCAGATTGGGTAATACTATCTCCAGAGGCATCCAAATTGGCTCAGGTTTGAACTGTCACACCAAAAATTGAGGGGAAGTAATACCAAAGTCATGTTTTGGTCTGCCATCTTAATTCAAAATGGTGGCCAGTATCCCAACCTTGACAAAAACCACTGCCTCCACCTCAGGAACTCTTATGCCAAGTTTGCAACCAGCAGTTTGGATCCATCATGACAAAAAGATATTCAAAAATCACATTTCTGACCACCATTTTGATTTAAAATGACAGCTAGTGTCCCACCATCAATGAAAACTGCCTCTCCCACTTCAAGTACCCTTGTGCCAATTTTTATTGGGTATGTTGTAAACTGCTTTGGGTCTGGAAAGCATTCTGTAAGTCCATTAAATAAATGGATATGTAATTCTTAATCTTTGCAGATTGATTAATAGGAAAGGTTTAATATAGGTCACAATGTTATGGGTCTTGGACTGGAAATAGTCCCTCTCAGATTTAATATTAGGTATCAAGAGCTGCTGTTAAAAAGAAGATAATATATAATATGCAAGTTTACTCTGAAGTAAGTCCCACTGTGTTCTGCGGAGCTTATTCGTAGGTAAGTGTTCGTAGGGTCCCAGTTTGATTCTCTCAGTGGCAACTGATTTCTTGCAGGTTGAAAGGAGCTGTCACAATGCAGAGGACAGAAAGTGATTTTGTTAAAAGGTTAAAATCAAGACCTTGAAATACAGAAGTACAGTATTTAGTGGTAACAGGACATAAATGGCAAGAATAAATAACAATGTTTGCCAATCTAGAATTATCTCCCTTTGTAATATTCAACCTGATTTATTCCACCAATTAGTAAATGGATTGTGAATATGGAAATTTAAAAGTGGTTAAGTTGAGGTAATTCATCCTTTTCTGAAAAGGATAAAGCTGGAGCTTTTTGCATGTGTTGAACAGGAAGTTATCATAGTAATTTTATTGCACACTTTTAGCCTTATGCAAGATAATGCACAAAGGCTCTTAAATCTAAATGAAGGTAAAAACCACTGGAGTGAAAAGTGCCTCCACTCTTCAAGATATGCCAAAGAATGGGACATGGTAGATACCTGGGGAGGTTGGACAACAGTGACATGCTGACCTTTTGTGAATTTTAATCTGCAAATGCATTTGTGTTCAGGGCTGCTAATGCTTTTAGTTGTTGTAAAGGCTTGTTCCTTGATTTTAGAGAGTTCAGAATAGAAGAATGTCACGAATCAGCACAATGCATGTTGCATAACAGATTGATCACGGCAGCATCCAAGTCATATGGAGGCTTGATGCTAAGCCTGTAGTAGTCAGTGAAAGTTGTTTCTCTGGAGCTGAATCAACTGGATTATGCAGGCTACAAAATGGAAAACCACATAGAATTGACAGATAATACCCAATGATGAGAAGTGAAACTTTTTAGAACAATTCAGTCTAGGCGTAATTAGACAGAAAATCTCACAAACAACGCTATTTTCTCTCTCTTCAAAATAAACAGTTGTGCCTCACTTCACAAGAATGTACTACCAGTATTTGTTCTTCCACTAACATGGACAACAGTCCTACAAACCATAAGGCTGAATGAATTATATTGACTTCAGCATAATTTAAGCAGCATAATTATGTACATGAATAAACCCCATGTAGGTGAGGGGTGGGCACAGGCATTTGTGAGTTAATTTGACCCTTTATGACACCGATTGCACTGACTTTCTGTTCTTAATGGGAATTCCTAGGCAGGGACAGTAGGTTTTTGCAGCATGGTTCTTCCATTACAAAATAAGTATGGTTGTTTACACATGCACCTGAACTCAATAAGCTGATGAATACCTAATGAAGGGTTTTGTAAGATATGCAGGATTAATAAATATTAGCCCTAATAACTGTGCAGCTTTATAAATGAACAAAAGTACATCTTTCTAACATCCCTTTTAGAATTAGGAGTCCCATATCCCAATAAGTGCACAGAAGAGAGAATTTCAGGGAGTGCAGCTTGTCATGACAAAGAGTGTCAGGGAGAGAGAAATCTCTGCCTCCTGTAGATGTTTCATCTGCACAGTTTAAAATGTAATGAACCCTAATCTTGAAAATTTGGTGATCCCTGCAACAGAAGAATAGTTCTTTTTGGTGTTAATTGAGGAACTGATATTGATGATATTGAGATGAAATTGACTCAAGTGTAAATGTCAACAGAATATGTTCCTTCGTAGGGTTATAGCCAGTGTGAGAATCCCTGCTATGAGAACCTGCTGGCTGATTTTCGCCAGTACTCTTAATATGAATTTTGTGGCATGTGAAATTTCTGTCTTGGGGTTTATGAGGTGGAACACCTCCAGAAGGATACTTATGGCTTGCCATGTCAGTAATTTTCATATTACAAAATCCCTGAATGTGAGATGACATGATAACCTAATAAATCCTTTAAGCTATAATGGCTATTATTGGGTCAAGGTGAACTGGGCAGAGTTTTATACTACACTGTGTCAGTAGTACACTGTGTTAATGTACAATTAACGTTGATGCGAAAATGAAAATAGGATAAGGTTTCTTCCTTGGGAAGGATTTGTCAGGTTGCCTCCTCTGATTTGCAGTGAACACTGTTTCAAATAAATCTTCACAAGGCATGTTTGGCCAGCCTTAAGGTATACTGTATTGCTAGTACATGTATGCAATATTCCTGAAGGCTTCAGATAGAGGGTCTGTCTTCTGGTTTGCCTTTTAAATAGGCGGGCAATCCTTTCCTGCAGCAATAATGTGATGCCTTGAGCAGCTTACCATATGGATTGCACCATCCAGTAATTCTGATGAACATGTGTAGCATCTGGTGGTAGCAATCTACACTGAGAGTGCACATCTGATTGAAATTAATGCAGAGCTAACAAACATGTACATTTGGATGTCATTCTGATGTGCATTGAATCTCTGTTTTCACCTGTCTTCGTGTAGCTTGTGCAAGAGTTTGCATGTCCTGTTGCTGATTATTTCCCCTTCTCACAGAAATGGACTGCAGGATTTTGCAGGTTTGCTTGTCATCTGCTGTGTTGTTTGTGCACATAGACTACTCCTGTGATCTGTGAACTTTCTTTTATAGCATTCCCTTAATGTGATCTGTTAAACGTACATATTAGAAGCCTAAGGAGATGTATGAATTAGATCCAAGTGACAAAAGATAAATATGAACCAGCCCTTAGTTACCATAGTTTCAAAGAAAATTACTGCTTATCAGCTCTCAATCAGACAGCCAATTAAGCATCTTTAACTTCTTTCTAGTGAATTGGATTTCTGTCAAGTATCTTCAACATTTTTACTTCCAAAGTAGATTTTAAAGGTGAGAGGAATTTCTTTGTTCAACTGATAAAAGACACTTGTTTCAAATTTTTTAAGGGACCGATTTAAAGCATTTCACTTGTAAAACCAAAATTTAGGATTAGTGATGGGCAAATTCTGCTCTCCCTAAATACATGATACAAGTCTCTTTCCTTTTTCTTTTTTTAAAATAGCATAACCTGGATTATTTTTCTGAGCAACCCAAGGCTTGGAAAAACGATGCACCTTGTCCCATCAGTCCTCTCTGTCCCCAAATCAAACCCTATCATACACTCCCCAAAATTCCTCCTTTGCAAACCTGGCAAGCATTGCTAGTGGGAGTAAAGGGAGAAAGGAGAGAAGGGAGCTTTGTACCTTCCCTCCCTTCATCTTAGTACCCTAGCAGTGTTCTGATTAGGAGCCTGCTGGGGTACAAAACCAAAAGGGTTCTGGAAGGTGGAGTTCTACTGCTATGAATTGGGAATCCTGGGTACCAGATTTCCCACTCCCTAATTTCTAGAGTTAGTAAATGTAGGAGATTACAAAATGCTTTAAGTCTTCACCCAGGTGCGAGATAGCTTAGAAGTGTAAAAATGCAGGCTGAATCAATTTCTTGGCCAGGAATCACCTGGGGAGAAGAACCATCATGTAGTTAGTACAAAGGAAAGTAATGGGCAACTGACACAAGCATTTACCCTGTAGCAGAGGAGTGTGAGTCCTTCCTCCCATGAGGGGATGAGGAACCAGGTTCAGAATTTCAGTGTACCATGATGTAAGCTGGGAGGTGGTAGGTAGCCTGGGTAATTGGGGGTGATGTCACCACAGGAAAAAATGTGTCCTTTTAAAGCAGAGGTTTCTAAGAAGGTGGGGAGGCCTCAATGCGGGGCTGGCTGGGAGAGGCTGCATGCAGAGACCAGGGAACATGGCTAGCTACCACGCTTGCAGAAGCTATAAGGAGAGCAACAAGAGACACCATTGGAGTGTAGAGTTCTGCACTCCCTCCATTTAAAACTCAGGTTTAAATATGTGTAAATAAACCATATATCTTAAAGACACTGCAGTCTCCGCTGTGCCTCATTCCAAAGAACACAAACCCTGGTTAAGTGCCAAGACTGATGAGATTGGGGTGGCTAGTAACCCTACCCTAGGGCTGAAGCTGTTCCTCGTCTCTTCTCCTGGCACTCTGTCACTGCTGTCCCCACCACCTTTTGCCAGGCTCAGATTTTTATCTGGGCTGGGGGGAAATTCAAGGACCTCAAACCCCTGCCTTTCATTAGAGGCAAGTGTGTGTGTGTGTGTTTGCAAATTCCTCAAGTGCCTCTCCACACCAGACCTGTTACCCAACATTTCAGTCAACCTGAGAAAAGAGGGAGAGTTGTCTCGTGCAGGGTGATTACGCATAAGCCAAGAACATCAGGAGGGAACTGAATGGATAAAGAATATTATACATATACTGAAGGAAAATAGGATAGCTTTGTCTGGCAAGCTGAAACATAACCTGAAGCTCTACCATGCCTTTTAATTTTAAAACCAAACACACCACCTTGTACTTTGCTCAAGAGATACCAAACTTGCCATTAAGAACTGCACATATCAGATCTCTGCCACAGCTGCAGACACCAAGTCACAGTGAAGGAATGGTGGCAATTTGCAGTGAAAAATTGATTGCAGTCTGTCCCTGAAGAGAGAAGCAGCAGCAGCAGCCTAAAATCAGACAACTCTTGCTTCTAGTCTGTCACTGAACAAAATAAAGGTAGCTATCTCTTTGTTTCCAAATGGCCCAGTTTTGCTCCTGATTTCCTTTTCCCTGTTAAGGCACTGATTCCACAGTGTTTCCTGCTAGGGTATTCTGTTGGTTTGTTTACTTTACAAGGAACACTGAAAACATTTAAGGATAATTGAAATAAACAGGGGAAAATATTGAAACACATCATGTCTGGATAGGCTTGTCTAAACCAAAAATATTTTAAGCAAGTGCCAAAAAGGCGCTTGTCCTGATGGCAATAAGCGGGAAGTTCCAAAGTGTAGCTACTGCTACACTAAAAGATTGATTTCTTACAACTGTGAAGTATCATGTCACACCTGTAACAGTGCAACTTCTGCAGATTAAAGTTGAGTGGGCACATATAGGGCAAGGCAGCCCTCATTAAGGACTTGGGATCCCTATTGGCCTTTCAGGATAACCTTCCCGTCTTCAGAATAACTGGCTCTCATAGGGCCTACACAATTGTCTCCCCCGCCCCATGAGCAACAGGAGCTATGCCCCCTCTCCAGTTAGTACTGCTCCAACGATAGCCTTGTTTCTACAACAACTCTGCTATCACTATTCAAACACAGTTGGGTCCTCGGAGGAGAAATCTTGTTATAGGACAAACCTTTCAGTGGAGCAAAACCTCATTCACATAATTTGAAATGGGAGAGGGGGGACATTATCTCAATACACGTCAAAGGAAAAATAAATAAAATAATTTATTAAAATGGAGGGTGGCTGCTGCATTACATACAGGCAACCACACTACACAGAGATGATGCTGCTGCAGGATATACTGTGTGAAGCAGCTTCAGTTTATTACTGATACAATTTGCCAATGTGCATATCCAGTACAAAGCCTTTAACAATTATTGCTATTATATTTAGTCTTTGCTCAACTTACCCGGTACCTTGTTGACACCCATTGAAATAAAAGTCTAAAGTACTCCAAAACTCCTCAAATGATTATTCGAGTTCAGGTATGTGCATAGATTTCTGGGTTTGTTTTGGCCAGCAGTTAATAGTCCAGATGCCCAGCCACAGACGTTATTTTTCTAATATGGGCATCTGGTTCCTTGGCACACTTACTTGGCTTGGATAAAGGCAGGGACACTTAGCAGACTGGCTATCCACTTTGTAACCATTAAAAGGGAATGAATACTGCATTGTGCTGGCCCTACGCCTGCTATTTACTATTATAGCTTACCAGGGTGCAATCAGTAGGAGAAGCTGAGATAAGGAGTGGCCACAGAGCAGAAAGGTCCTCCAAAGATTTAGCAGTATAAGTAAAGTAGCTGCTAAGCAGCATCCTTTCCTTGTTGACAGCCTGCACTGCTTTTACTGTAATTGTGACTGACAGTATACCTGTTGGAAAGCAGGTACCAGTTGTGAAAGTAGTGTGTACCCATGGGGTCCTGCTGCTGCATTCCTTTGTTTGGGTGCAAGATGATCACTAGTACAAGGTGGTAAGCTGCTCTGAAGCAAATGGTGCATCACTGAGCAAGTGCCACCCTGGTCTGTATCTGTAAATTGGGATTTGTATGAGGAGGTTTTACCTCAGTGATGGTGCACATCCTTTTTATGCAGGGGTGTTCTGAGGTGGGGGTGGGAGGTGCCATTCCAAAGGGTGTGTGTGACAAAATGCCAACCTCCGATAGGCGGCACCCCCAGGATGCGCACCATTCCCCCCCGGACAAGCAACGCTCCGGGTACCGGAGCAGGTTGCTCTGCCTGTTTGTATGCAGAAGGTCCCAGGCCCTGGTGTGCCCAGGTAAGTCTGAGAAAAGCTTGAAACGCTTGGAAATCTGCTGCCTGTTAATACGGGCAGTATTGAGCTAGATGGTCAGACTTGCTATAAGGCAGCTTCCTATGTCTTTAAGTATAGTTTAATTATATGCCACTTTTACACACTGCCCAAAGTGGCTCACAATAAACATAAACATTATCTCATCATGATTTGTAACATATCGTGCTTTGAATTTACTGATACACTTTGCAATGCTAAATGTTTGTTTAAAAGTGTATCAGTAAATTCAAGTAAGGCTAAATAAAACACTCTGAACATAGGATACATTTACTGTTACACTGTAGTTATCTTGACTTAATGCATAACAAGTGCAGAGCAAAATCAAAAAGAAGAAGAGAGGAGAAAGCTAATCCACACTACCAGTTCTCATCTTGCTGCACTCCAACAGGACACAGTGGTGTGGCGTAAATGAAGCTCAGAGAGCTCCTTACTCTTTTCAGCACCATTCATTATTAGGTTTACTGGGGACAGCTCCCTGCTCTCAAGTGCGGCTGTAAGAAAGACATCAGTTTTCTCAGCTGGTCAAATATACTCCCTGCATCTAAGCAGCTCAAAATGTCAGTGTTTCCCTCTGACACTTCATATTGTCCTGCATCACCACACAACCTCTCTGCACCGAGAAGTGCAGACCCTTGCCCTCCTGCTGGACCTTCAGGAGTTGGGAAAAGTTGTATTCTTAATTAATATCATCACCACCAGCTTTTCTCACCAGATGGCTTCCATACTGGATCATTTGCTGCAGGACTCTTGTGTGGGTCTGCTCCTTCATACCCCAGGAATAATGGAACACCCTCAAACACACTCTTTCTGGTCCACCTCATTTATTCAGGATAGCACATATAAAAACACAGTAAATAGAAGTCCACGATAATAAAAAAATATTATTAAACACAGCAAATTGCAGAGCAGCAGTTAAGTTTTATTTCACATGCATTCCAGTGTGTTAGAAAGAACAGCGCTGGAATACTTGAGTGTGAGCAGTAGGATATTTTGAAGAATAGAAGGGACTAAGGCTGTCTAAAATGATGCCCATTGAAAAGAAAAAAGTATTTTTTTCAGCCTACTGTGGAAACACAGGGGACATTGGATGGGGAGGATTCTCCAGCAGATGGGAACTTTAAGCAATATTCTGAATATGGAGGAATAAGGTGGTGTGTGTGGTACAATTGCTGACTCACAACTGATTGAAATGTGATGCTTTCTGGTGAATCAGACCATTTGACCATCAAGTACAATATTGTCTACTGCTCTAACTGGAAGCAGATATCGTGTGCAGATGTCCTCCCTAGCCCTTTAACCCCTTAAGATCCTTTTAACTGCAGATGCCAGGGCTAAACCTAGGACTCATGAAATCAAAACATGAGCTCTGCCACATGCCCCTCTACTGACAATATGGATTGTTTAATAGATTTGTGTGCCAGACTTATGTAACAGACAAGTGGTATTATTCCATTTTTATTATATGTACCACTGAAGCCATCACGAAATTAAAAGATGCCTGCTTCTTGGGACAAAAGCAATGACAAACCTAGACAGCATCTTAAAAAACAGAGATATCACCTTGCCTACAAAGGTCCGTATAGTTAAAAGCTATGGTTTTCCCAGTAGTGATGTATGGAAGTGAGAGCTGGACCATAAAGAAGGTTGATCGCCGAAGAATTGATGCTTTTGAATTATGGTGCTGGAGGAGACTCTTGAGAGTCCCATGGACTGCAAGAAGATCAAACCTATCCATTCTGAAGGAAATCAGCCCTGAGTGCTCACTGGAAGGACAGATCCTGAAGCTGAGGCTTCAAAATTTGAAAGTGCATCATAAAGTTCAGAATTGGCCTCATGTACAATGCTTGTAGCAACTTATATTATGGATACACCACACCTTGATAATCTATAACTGTTCTACCTGTGACGCCTACCATGTTCTGTCTAGGTTGAGAGCAAATCTCCCAAACAGCCATGCTTCTAAAAGCAGGTACATACCAATCTGTCCCTGTGCTGCCCAGTCTAGCTCTGCTCAAGTGGCCTAACTAGAAGCCTGGAAACCT
The DNA here is from genome assembly GCF_009819535.1 of Lacerta agilis. Lineage (NCBI taxonomy): Eukaryota > Metazoa > Chordata > Lepidosauria > Squamata > Lacertidae > Lacerta > Lacerta agilis. The sequence goes on from NC_046313.1 coordinate 50,303,818, forward strand.
TGCATGATGATGAAAATTGCTGCCTGGAAGACAGCACAGTGGTGCAGGCCTTAGGATGCTTCTGCACCTGACCTTAAAAAGACAAAAGTAACACCAACAACTGGGTGTGAGTGGAATGGCACCCTTTCTGGAATCTGCTAATCAAAGCAGCCCAGCCCAGCTATGATGGATAGTTTCCTCCAGGGGCCAATCAAGAAAGTGCAGGATGCTGGGTCATGCCATTCTATTACAAAAACTCAATAGGAGTCCTGGATCAGGCCAATGGCTTATCTAGTTCAGCATCCTGTTCTCAGTAGCCAACCAGATTCCTGTGGGAAGCCTGCAAAGGACACTCTCCCCACCTGCAGCTGGTCTTCACACTAACAAAATAAGGAATTTCTACCAGTGAGGGCAAATGCTATTTTTTAAACACTATCCACAAAAGTTACCAGGGCTTAGCTGGCTGCAATGCTAAGCTTGGTAAGGCTTCTTCCATTCCCTACTGCCTCTGTAGTGAAGCGTTGAGGCTGACTCCACAAGTCCATGAGAGCCCCTGGGGTGCAGTGGCATTATCATAGCCAAGAGGCACAAATACTGCTGATCCAGGGACCTGGGAGACTAGTGTTCGAATCCCCATTTGACCAAGAAGCTCACTTGGGCCAGCCTAACCCGCCTCAAAGGGTTGTGGGGGTTGAAATGAGGAGGGGGGAGAACTATGCATCACTACCAGCTCTTGGGGGAATAAAATGAAGAACCCCCAAATTACACTCGCTTCGAGACGCATCATGCCTACTCTCCTCCTCTTCCAGGCCCCTTGCTCCCCGGTACTTCAGCGTCACCACCTTATTAACTGACAGGGAAGGGCCGCGGGAGGAAGTTCCCCTCAGAGGTCGCGCGCCGTCCACCTGCGGCCGCGCCACGTGAGCACCATTATTGCCCCGGGCGCGCGAGGTCGCGGGGATATCGGCGCCTGAGGCGCGGCCCTCCCTCGCCGACCTCGTGGCGGTGCCTTCCTCGGCGCCCTTTCGAAGCTCGTCCCTCCGGGGTGGTGGTCCTCGTCTCTCGGAAGCTCCACTGCAGCAAGAAAAAAAGCTGCTCCCGCTGCCGGGGGAAGAGTTCCCCAGGCCGCCGCCGCGGTTGGCCAAAGCCGAACTGTAGGGGAGGAGCCTGGGCTTTAATGCACCATCAGGTTCCAGCAAAGCCGCTGCCGCCGCCGCCACAGCACAAGCCCGAGCAGCTTTCTGCAGCAGCAGCAGCAGCAGCGACGACTCGCGCTCCGCCAGCCTGGGCTGTTCGGCGGCGCTTTGCAGCAGAGCCCAGCCCGCCGGCACCCCGCGCCCCACCTCCCGCCTGCCTGCCTGCCTGCCGCAGCGGCGCCAGCCCTCCTGCCTCCCCGAAGAGAGAGAGAGAGGGAGAGAGAGAGAACCCCCGCCTCTCCACCCTCGCCGCCTCGGGCCGTGGCTTCACGGAACACCCGCCCTCCTCCGCACTGAAATAATTAAAGAAAAAGAGGAGAAGAAGAAAAACCCATCGAGGAAGAAGAACCTTGACGCCGGAGCTGTGTGATCTTTGCGGGAGCGGACACCATTTTGTGGCTAGCGGCCGCCTGACTTGCTGCATGCGGAGGAGAGGTGGGCAGCCAAAAGGGGAACCTGTTGGGCGTCGCGATCGGGAAGTCGCCCAGCTGCGGCACTTCTTCGCCCTGGAATTGGGGGTTGCAGCAGCGTCCCTGGGAATCGGATCGTGCGCGGCAGCGGCAGCCTTGGGGAGAGGAGGAGGGAATTCGGAGGTTGTGCAGCAGCAGCAGCAACCGCAGCGTCGGCAGCAGCAGCAGCAGGCGGCGAAGGGGAATTGGACCTTGCGCATTCCCATTCCTGGGTGGAGGCGAAGGAGATTTGCACCTTTGCGTCAACGGCACGAAGAGAAAGGCATTTGGACCTTTGCAACAGCAGCGTCCCTGGCAGGAGGAGGAGGAGGTGAAAGCTTGCTTGCATATATATAGATTACATATATATACACACACACGTACATATTTCCCCCCCTTGCAGGGCAGGAGCATGTTGGTCTCGATGCAGCTCCCCTTCCCTCCTGTCCACTGATCCCAGGCTTGGTGGGGCGATGATGGATACTTGCCTGCTTGTTCTCACTTCCCACAAAAGTAAGCCCGCTGTCAATGGAGGAGGACATTGATACCCGCAAGATAAACAACAGTTTCCTGCGCGATCACAGCTATGCAACAGAAGGTAATGGATGGCCCAGCCGGTTGGGTGGGGGGGGGGGGGGCGAAGGAAATAAAATAATAATAATAATGGGTGGGTGGGTGAAGAAGAGAGGCAGTCTACTGCGGGGAGGCTCCTTGCCAAAGCGCAGCTCCGAGCCGGCAGCACAACGGCGCTGCGCTTGGCCACAAGATCGGACCTAGCGGGGCAATCGCGGGGAACTGGTGGTATGGTTGGTTGGTTTGGCAGCTGTGCGGGCAAGACGCGCCATAGGACGCTGGTGCCTGGCAAGCTGGGGCCCCGAGCAGCAGGTGGATCAGGGCGGAAGGTCCCTTGAACACTGGTCGAGGGCGCCCGGGGTGATGTCGCCTCCGGTTCATTGGGGCCCTGATCGCACCTCGAGGTGTCAGCAGCCTGGCGTGCTCCTCCGCTCCCCAGGTGTCTGCAGCCTCCCCTTGCAACCGGCGTTTGCGCTCTCCCTCGGCTGCTACCTCTTAATGCTCAGGGAAGTGTAAATTAATGACTGGTTACTTACAAGGCAGGAATTGGGCCGGTTCACTCTGCTGGGGTGCTGCGTTACCCAAGCTCGACAATGCAACTATTCAGCGCTAGGGAAGGTGGGGGGTAAACCCTGGATGTATCACGATGACTACAGCTGTTTCCCGTGGAAAGGGCCAGGGAGCTGTAAGGCAGGTGTCGACATGCTTAGGGGAAATGAATGCAATGGTAGGTAGCCCTGCTGCAGAGTCGATTCTGCTGAATCAACTGGGAGTGGATAGGAAAAGGGTTAAAACAGAGAGGTCAGGTGTCGTGGATGAAGGAAAAGAAATGGCTTCGCTGGGCCTGGTTTTCTCACTGGTAATGGGTCCTTGTCTTGTGGTCTCTCCCCCCCCCCCCTTTCAATTCATCAGTCTCTTCAGTGAGCCACTACTGAAAAGATTGAGCTTTGGCTCTGAAGATAAAATGGAGAGACAGGATGGTGGGGAGGGAGGGTAGAACAAGGATTTACCTTAAAGAGGTGGCATGGGGGGTGGAATCTAAACTTGGTTCGCCTGTGATTTACTTAATCTGCAAATAAATCCCAGGAAGGTTGGAGGTAGCTGCATGTGGCTCTGGCTTGCTCCTGTAGTTCTGTTCCCAAGTATGTGAGCCCACCACTGGGCCATACAGTGGTGATGGTGGGAATAGGAAATGGGGTCTTGTGTCTGAAATAGGGGTTGGTATTCTTGGGGTTTGGCCAAAATCTTTAGGTTGGCAGTGATTTTTTTCGCTTTCAAGACAAGAAGGTGTATGGAGGGCGGAAATTGGGTACCACAATACCTGACCTCCCAAATGTGTTTAGGGTTTAGGATTGATTGTTAAATCCTCTGGGAATTGTAGCTCTGTCAGGGGAATAGAGGTCTCACAAGAGCTCTCAAAATATAGTTCCCAGCATTCTTTGGGGGAGGTCACGAGTGTTTAAAGTGGTATGATACTGCTTTAAATGTATAGTGCAAATGGGGCCTTGGTTGGAAACAACTCTGTTTCTATTTAGACAGTGGAAGTAGGCCAAGATATGCTGCAGTTGGTACTGGGAGTAAGTCCCATTGAACTCATCGAGCCTTACTTCTGAGTAGATGAGTTTAGGGATTTGACTATTCCTGTACTTTACAAATGATTGCTTTAAAAAATGAGTTTTATTGCTAAAACTGGGTCGTGATTGAAGCCTTCTATTGGATGAAATGAGGGAAGGTTTTGCTGTTCTGTTGGAGGCAGTTTATGTAAGTTAATCAAAAAGATCCATTTAATCCTTTGTGGTAAAATAGGCAGTACTCAAATGTGTGGCTGTCTTAACTGTCATAACTTCAATGTCTTCTAAGCCACCTCCTCAGGCTACTACTTGACTGATTTTCCCAAGGGTTGCCCTGCTAGAACTTCCCTAGGAATCTGATCACTGATTTCAGCAATAATTTAAAATCTGCATAATTCTGAATACATCTACTTATATAAAAATGGCTGTTAAAAAGATTCCCAGGGAATTTTTAGGTGTTTGTATATTAGTTAATTTATGTATGTGTGTCTGCCTCTTACTCATGTAGAACAAAGCAACACTGATATTTTTGAGCAAAATGGAGAATGGAAAAAGATCCAAGGAATTTGGTATTTTTCTTCCACACACAGAAAAACTATGAGTGAGACATTCCATTGCAGCCTTTATGCTGGCTGTTCTAAGTAGGAAGAATTGGATTTTCTAGTGAAGATGATGTTGTATTAACAAAAGGGGGGAATATGGTATTCCCCCCCCCTAGTAACCTGTTGCTAGTTGGAAACGATATAGGGTTGTCTTTTAAGGCATGCCTTGAATCCTATACTTCTTTGCAGAGCAAATAATATATAGGCCATCCTCATCAATAGGCAATAGTTAAAATAATCCTTTAAGCAGCTCCAGCCATTTTCAGTGCAAGCCCTGTACACACTATGACCCAATTCACACGTAACACTTAAGCCAAACCATGGCTTAGCTTGAATGAGCAAAACATGTGGGTTCCTGGAAAGAAGGTTGAGACCTCCAGGCTTGCAGAAGTGAGGCAAGTCAGAGTTTGGCTTAGTGTTATGTCCAAACCTCGGCTCATGGTTTATCTCACTCCTGATAAGCCTCAGTCTATAGCCAATGTTTGTTTTATGGCCCTCCACATGCATTTTGTATGAGGCAGTTAAACCACAAGCCTTGGTTTGGATGTAATGCTATGCCCAAACATGACTTAGTTTACAGCTGTGTGTCAGCAGCAGGAAGACTGGCGGAGGAGCAAGGCGGCCATGATCTTTTATCTCAGAGCTGCTCCTTTGTGCTAAGCCTGATGGTTTGGCTTAACATTGTTGCAAACTGGGCCTGTGCGATACAGTTACATTGCTGTCACAGTATAGGTCTCTCTGTGTATATATGGTAATCCCCTTTTTAAAGGTAAAGAATCATTCTCGAATCCTGCTTGTGGGTTTCCCATAGGCATCTGGTTGACCTATCACTGTGAAAACAGGATGTTGAACTAGATGGGCCATTGGCATGATCCACCAAGCTCTGCTTATGTATTATGTTCTTTATAGGTCTCTCTGAAGCTAGTCTGTCTCAATCATATGTAACAGATATTGCTTCAATCCCTTGTGGATCATATCTCACTTCCCTTTTCGGTTTGCTTCAGGCAACGTTTGGCATTAATGAACACAGAGGGCTGTTGAATATAATACATCTACCATGTGGAATGTTAAATCTCTCTCATAATCTCTATATCCAGGATCTCTCATACCATGGGGCAAAAAAAAAAGTTTCATTGATGGAAGGTGTAGGAAGAGAGGTAGTTTCCAACCTCATCTACTGTATGCATTTATTTATTTCACCCCCCCCCCAAAAAGTGTCTTCCATTTAAAACAAACAAACAAAAAACCCTATGTGGATTGATCCAGTACCATTGTGGATACATTTGCTGCTTGAGCACTCTCTGGGCCTGCTGCTCCAGTTGTTTGTTTGAAACAACTGGATGAGATCTTTGAGTGTTTTATAACAGATATAATTGCTTGTCCTTCTGCTTGCTACCTAATTCTGGTGCAACAAAGGGAAAGTCCTGTTATGCACTTTGCCATGAGGAAGCTTCTCTCCTCATTTCAAGCATATGAGAGCACCTCATAGATCCATAGATGGGGTAGAGGGTTTCAGTGAAACTTTGAAGTACATTTTGTCCTATCTTGTTAGCGCTCTCTCACTCACACACACACACACACACACACACACCTTTTCAGGCAAAATGGAACAAAGGTGCTTGGGTTTGAACCAAGGTGCTTACAAGGGAGCATGAAATGGAGGAACCACGTAGACTTCCCCTTGTTTAGAGTTCCATTCCCTTAGCTTGCACTGCCCCATGTATTCTGCACTTAGCTGATCAGACATTAAAATACGTAGCATCATCTGGCTTAATTGTGTTTTTTTCTAGAATATAATTGGTAAAGCATTACGAAGTATATGCTACAAAAATGTGGTTTTGACCATGTCCCAATGCTGCCTAGACAGATCTGGTCAGTCTTTAACACTTGTTTTTGTAAAGTACCATCCTGCTTTCCCTCCTATTCCTAGGATCACTGCTCTTTAAATTGGGGACCCCTTGTGACAAATCCAAGGGACTGTGGCCCTTCTGTGTGCTAAGCTGTTTGGCCTTCTGTAATCTGCTTGTGCCTAAGGGGAAGTCTGACTCAAAAGTGCTTTCTGGACTGGGGAACCTCTGCTGATGCACTGGGAAAGGTGGAACTGCAGGCAGTACTGTGTTGTTCAATGTAAGAATTCCCAGCTGCAAGAAAATTGGGTTTCTCCCTGTCCCTAAAAAAATAAAATAAAGCACAAATCATTGGAGCTGGTATCCAGGTTTGGAAACAAATACAAACCAAGTACTCCTTCCCTGAAGGTTTTTGCATGTTTTGGGGCCTCTCAGAAATCATGTTCCTGCCTGTGTGTGAATGCCAAGAAATCATATGAAACAATAAACCTTTTTTCTTCCATTCAACTCCCAAGCAGCTGTCCAGAATAAGCATCTCAAATTAACCTGCCCAATCATTCTGGCAGAGACTTGCAGAAAAAGTAGCATGCTGAGTCACTTGGCGAATTAGCAGTAAATTGAGGAGTGAGGGTATCATGGAAGCGATTCTACGTGTAGCTGGCATCTTTGGGAGAAAGAGCTACCGGTATTAAGAGTCCAGTCTGGAGTAAATTGAATTCTATTGAAGCAACCACTAGGTGGCCTTCCTAGAGGAAGCTAATCTCTGTCAATATAATATTTTTTTTTTTATTTGGGAGAGGGGGCGGATTCAGACCATATAATCCAAATAAAGCACCTTAGCTGCTGTTGTGGGTATTCTTCTAGTGTATTTATCAATAGATACTGTTCCACATCTGCTGCTGCTGCTGCTGTTTTTTTTAAACACCACTACACAAATTGTCTCCAAAGATAAAGGATTGATGATGAGAAATCTTGTTTAGAAATAAATAAATAAATAAATAAATAAATAAACAAACGGGATGGGTTGAGATATTGTTTCTACAACAGGAGTAGTAGTTTGGGATAATTCATGGGTAACACATGTGGAAACTGTTATGTTGGATTGAGCAGGCCATGTGGCCTTTTCAGTAAGCGCCTATGAACAGGTCCTTCCAAACGGAAAAATGCTGTATTGAAATCAGCCTGCAGTGTTGCTTCTTTAATTGATTATCACATTTATATCCTACCTTTCCTCCAAGGAGTTCCAGGTAGTATATATACAGATGGATGGCCATCTATCATGGATGCTTTAGTTGAGATTCCTGCATTGCAGGTGTCCCTTCCACCTCTACAGTCCTATGATTCTATTATTCCCTTCCTACGCTTTTAACCGCACAACAACCCTGTGATCTAGATTAGGCTGAAAAATGATGACTGGGCAGGGTGAGAGGGAGCATCATGGCTGTAGATTTGCACCCAGGCCCTAGCTGAGCATTCCAACCGCTACACCAAACTGTCTATACAGTGGGATTCTCCACTTAACTATCCTGGTGTGCATTCCAACCTCTTTTATTTGTGCCCTTATAAACGTGGTTTAATTCAGTTAGATGTCCCTTTGGGTTGTGCTATTTTGAATGAGTGTTGGGGCTGCAGGTCATCTGAGTTTCAGCAAACTTAAGTCTCTTCCTTAGTCATGCCCCTCAAATAATATTTTATGGAATGGCTTAATATTGTGCAAAGGTTATGATGCTAATGGGAAAGACACACAAAGATTTGCATGGTTCGTTTATATCCTTATTTATACCCTCAGATTTGCTAATGAATTTGTAAAGATGCAGGGTAATTACCTCAGTGAAAGGAATTTTGACAACCCCCCCCCCATATTCCATGGTGGGGCTGTTTTCCCTAAATTTCATTCTGGGCAAATATCCTGCCAACAAACCCACTTTTAACAGATTTATCTCTGCCTTGTTTTGCAATCTTGTTTCAAAGCCTGTTCTTTGCTTTTCTTATTCTTAATCCTGCCGTTCCCTTCTCATACCTTCATTTTCTCATCTTAATGTCTGTACTATTCCTTTCTTTATAATTTTATTTATAGTTTTCATTTGTTTACATTTCAATAATATTACAAAAATTATAACATTTCAAACAATTCGACTTCCTTCCTCCTCTTTCTGGGATTCCTTAAATTTGATTTATCATTTCCTGCACATGCTAAATCAATTTATCTTATGCATTTAGTTATTTATTTTAATTCTGTATTCTTTTTAAAACTGCAGGTTATAATGTCTCTACTATTCCTGACCTGTCTGAGCTCAGTGTTCTAGCTTTGCCCAGAAAGCTTTCATAATATTTCCCTCCTTTCTGAGCCTGCTTCTACCTTCAGATGCCTGGGGCAACCTTTAAAACATGAACTTGGAACTTGTCTGACATTGATGGTTACTCAAGGAATCCTTAACCTTTCAGAAGTACAGTCTTTCCCTCATGTATTGTAAAGGGCAGCTTCCTGTGCTTGAGAACAAAAGTAGCCTACAAGTCATCAGTGCAGTGAGAGCCAACCTGTCTTGTCTGTGGCAGGTTCTGGGTGTTACATTTGTGTTATGCACACTCCCCTGACAGTATTGGCCATTGATTCAATTTCCTTACCTTGCATCTATCATTTCTGGCAGGCATTTGAGGATCTTCTGTAGAAAGCAAACGAATGCATTTTTCCTTACGCTGACAGAATTTTTAAAAGATTAACTTTGCTTTAAGGGGTTGGATTTTGCTGTGCTGGAAACTTTAAAAGCTTTCTTACTTTAGGAGCTGACTTGAGAAATAGCTCTCTGAATTCCTTACTTTTAAAGAGAGCTGGTGTCCTCTGCAAAATCTTACATTAACTTTCTCATTTTCACACGTTTTGAAATGGTGCGGCTGAAGTTTCAAAAATAATTACATAAATCAAAAGAGCCATTTCCATTTTAATCCCCCCCCCCTTCTGCCTGAAGATTATGTCTGTGAATCTTGCCGCTTGTGCAGTCTCAGAAGGCAGAGATGCACTCTTATTTCATGTATTTGCAAGTCACAGATAAGCCCAGGGCTGTGTGTATTCCGCAGTCCTGTGACATATTAGTTACTGGTTTGAGAATTCAACATCCTAGGAATTTCAGGGGGGGGGGTTTAGTTAAAAAGAAATGTGAGGTAGCTCAGTTGGTTGAGCATGAGACTCTTAATCTCAGGGTCATGGGTTTGAGTCCCATGTTAAGCAAAGATTCCTGCATTGCAGGGGTTGGACTAGATGACCCTCGGGGTCCCTTCCAACTCTATGATTCTATGAAATCATTTCTTGACCTTATGGCTGCAAAGGTAGTTCTGACTAATTTGCAGTCAATGGGGCAACAGTTGATAGCTATGCAGGGCTTCCGGTGATTAGGGACTAGCAGTTCACTGCCCTTCAGAAGCGAACCCCATCAATTTCAGTGGCTCTGACTTCCAAGTTAGCGATTTATGGAGCTGCTCTTGAAGAATATTGCCATGTGGGAGCCAGTGCAGATGTCAGGTTACAGCCGAGGCAGCCAAGAGCTGGGAGAGAAGGTTGTTATGGAAATGGCAGCAGATAAGACTGAGGGAAGCGCTCAGTCCAGGGCAAGTCCAAATCTCTCTGAAAGCAGTTTGTCAGAGCCTTTACCTGCTCCTCTTAGCTTGGAGGAATGCAGGAGGGGTGGGGTGCAAGAGAAAGGGAAATTGTCATCGCAGAGGAGGTGGAAGAGGATGGTGTTCTCGGGAGGTTTCAAAGGAACCACCCTGAAGTTTCAGATGAGTCAACAACAGAGTAGCCAGAGGTTGTGAGAGCAGGGAGCTCCAGACTAGAGGCTTGGTTGTTTCTTTGTTTCTTTAAATAAACTAAATTTCACTGAGTTAATGTGTACGCGTCTTGCTGCTGCTACAGCAGAATATGAGATTACCTGTCTTTCTTAACTGGTGTGAGCTGTGGATGGGATAATGCACTTGTTCTAGCATTGGCAGCAAGTTAAGAGCACAAGAACGACTCAAGGTTCTGGTTTTGACTTTTAAAGTTGTATAACAATCCCTGTGTATTTTGGGGACCAGAATAGTGGAACTTCCTCCCTGATATTTGCAGTGGGTGTTAGCCCTGAAGTACATGGCATTGTTCATTTCATTTGTGAACTTAATGTGTTTTTATAAGGATTGTAAATCTCTTTCTATGGTGGAGGAGACTGGGAGGGTTTTGAAGTTTAAAAAAAGATTAATTGTGAGGATTATGTGAAGTACACTCCCATTTTTTTATTTGGTCTCTTTGAGCAGACTTCAGTTTTTAAAAGGAAATTGGTCCATCTCCAAAATGGCACTAGCATCGTGGGTAAAAGTACAAGCTATGAACTGGAATTCCCTAGTTCTGATCTATGTTCAGAATTAACTTAATGGATAGCTTAGGCAAAACATGGCCTCTGCCCTCTATTTGTAACAAAATAATATCAATAGCGTTTTAAGGATTATTGAGTCAACACATTGTAAGTGCTTAATAAAGTACTATTTGAGTTCTGAGTATTATTATAGTCCATACATGACTACTGAATTGCAAGTAATGATGTTGCCAGTGTTTGTAGTTACTTGATTTGGAATATGATTTTGTTTCTTGCATATATTACAAATTGAGCCATTTCCCTAGAATATAATCTCTGGCTGAAATAACATTTTTGTACATGTGTGGCTTGCGTTTTCAGAATGGAAGACAGCTTTGTTGGAGTATGCACACTAGTTACCCGTTGAATCCCCTTGTAACTCGATAGAAGCTCTCATTGATAGCTGTGAACTGTGTGACTAGAACACCGTATGACACAGCCTTTTGTCTCCATTTGGATCAAGTATTTGACTTGTTTCTTGCAAATATATAATACGATTGCTGTCACTGCAACCTTCTGTTGTTCCTGTGTATTGTCGTTTTTTGATGGAAAGAGGAAGATTGAATTTCTAAGTGGCTTTCTGCCATGCCTGATACTTGAAACTACATTTCCCAAGAGCCAGTACAGTAAGACACATGCATGCATGCAAGCATTCATTAAGAGCCTGAAGAAAATATTTGAAAAGCAGATGAAAACTCAAGAAGATAGATATTAAATGTACCAAGCCAGTTGCAGACTGAGCTGAGGAGAATTTGCCAATCAGTCATTCCTGGGTTGGGAGTGTGGATAATGCTGGTACAAGTATGATTATGCACAACAGCAACACTTTTTAAAAATAAAAATGCATTGATTCATATGGTTACCTTGCAGAAGGCCTGAAGTTAGGAGGCAAAAATGACAATACTAGGATTGTAGAGTTGGGAGGGACCCTGAGGGTCATCTAACCCAACCCCTTGCAATGCAGGAATCTCAACTAGATCATCCATGACTGATGACCATCCAGCCTCTACTTTAAAATTTCCATTGAAGAAGTTGGAGTTTGTTCCACTGTCGAACAGCTCTTATTGTCAGAAACTTATTCCTGATATATAGTTGGAATCTCCGTTCTTGTAACTTTAATCCATTGCTTCAAGTCCTAGCCTCCAGAGCAGGAGAAACAAGCTTACCCCATCCTCCATGTGACAGCCCTTTAAATGGCTATCATATATCTTCTCAGTTTCCTCTTTTCCAGGCTAAACATACTCAATTCCCTCAACTGTTCCTCATAAAACTTGGTTTCCAGACCCCTGATTATTTTGATCACCCTTCTCTACACACATTCCAGCTTGTCAATATCCTTCTTAAATTGTGGTGTCTAGAACTGGACATATACTCCAGGTGTGGTCTGACGAAGGCAGAATAGAGTGGGACTATTACTTCCCTTGATCTGGACACTATACTTCTGTTGATGCAACCTAGAATAGCATTAGCTTTTGATTTATTTATTTTTTAACCTCTCTTTCAAGCCTGAGTTCATTTTGAACTTTGGCCCACCAGACCTTCTTCCTGCAGCTGTTGGCTACTCTTGCATACTATTCTTGCAAGTTAAGGTAGTTAAGACAGGAGTGGTGCTGCCTGCAGCTCGCACACAACCATCGGGAATGCTGGAGAAAAAGCAGCAGAAAGCCTTGGTCAGTCTGTTGGGTAGGTCTCAGGCAGACAAAGGTAGTTCAGCTGTTCATTAGTCTCTTTAGACACTGGCTATTTGGCATCAGACCAAACAGATGTTTACAATGAACAGCCTGGCCATGGGATTGGAATGGTGGGTGAAAGGCTGGATAGCATTACACTGTTTGCATTGCCTGAAGGCCACCCTGTGTCCATGGATGAATTGAGACAGAACGCTGTAACCCAGCACTTCGGTATGGTGTCAAAGCTAGCAGGAAACTTTCATTTTGGGATATCCCTTTAATACACTTGTAGATAAGCTATGAAAATACTGTGCACTATTATATAGTGCTTGTGTAAAAGCTAGGACATTGCAGAAATGGAGGAGTTGATTAGGATGGACTTTTCGAGGGAAGGAAGAAGCATATTTGAATAAGAGGACTTTTCTTGGATGATATTTGCATTGGCAACACAAGTCCAGCTCATGAGCTGGCTTTTTTTCAATTAATAATTTCAGTATAAAAGAAAAATGACCATAATAATATAAAGACCAGTCCAGATTGTTTAATATTTTAATGAAAAAAGGGCAGCAATCATTATTCCCATTTCACAGATGAGGAAACCGAAGAGGACAGAGAACAACTTGCTCACACTAGATAACAAAATTATTGTTAAACCTCAGCTAAAACCCACAGAACTGTTAATACCTTACGTATACGTGGTTCTTTTTAAATCAATACTACACATATACAGTAAGAAAACTTAGCCAAATGAACTTGCTTTACAAAATGTTATGTATTGGTAGGCTTTCCCAAGTAAAGTTTTCAGCAGGTATCTAAAGCAATAGGTGCTTATACCAATAGGCAGTAAGCCTCATATCATAGGTGCTGCCACATTAAAAGATTGGCTCATGGCAAATGTGGAATGAGCATCACGTGGCATTTTAAAAAGTGCAATTTCTACATATGAAAATGGCCAAATAAACACATAGGGCAAGGTGATTCCTCCAGCAAACTGGCCTCAAGGCTTAAATAGATTTAAATTGTGATAATGAAACCCACAGCCAGTGCAGATCTTTGAGCGCAGGAGTCATGTAGCATCGTTGCAGTGCAGCATTCTACTGAAATTTCCAGATCAGCCGTAAGGGAAGCCCCACGTTGAGTGCATGCCTGAGATGCACTGTGCTGAAATGCCAACTTTTCTTTTCTTTCCCACTGCACCACTCTGCTCCCAAATATAAAAAAGTATGGCAAATTGCTGAAATAATCTATTCCACACTCTGCCAATTCCACCAATACCTGGCTGTAACTAAAATTAACATTGCTGAGTCAGTTTTGCGTTCCTGAGTGCTGAGCAGTGAACTACAGTAGTGCAGTTTGCAGCACAAAAAGTAAAGCTTCAGTAAGCATGGCAGGTTGCTGATTACTCTGCTAAAAATAGATTCATCAACATTTCTTCCTTATACAATTTTGATATAGCCGTTGATGGGGAAGAGCAAATAATTGGCTGGTAATGGTATGTTGAGCAACACAGACACCTGTGCTTTAGAGCTAGGTTAACGTGGTGATAGCTATAAACCTCCTGGTGCAGAGCAGTCAAGAACCTCTAGGATAGTCCCTGAGTGTGTGCACATGACCCAGGGTTTAGAATAGGGTGGTGCCAAATGCGATGTTTTGTGGGGATGGTTTTTGACAAGTGTGATGCATAACCTTCAAATGCAAGTAAACCTCCAAAAATACCTGCATTGAGCTTGTTGGTTTGTTATTTCCATTCTGCAGTGCTTGCAACAAAAATGGTGCAGAGCATCATTCAGCCAACACACAGAGATTAAAAACGGAGTGCAATGCCTTGGTTTCCTATCTTGAAAGATGCTTTTGTGTCTTTAGGAACTACACAGACAGAAGTAGCTCACACCAGAAAAGTGGCATGTGCTGAATTTCTCTTGAGATTAAAAGTTTGCAGCCTTCCTTTCTTCCTTTCACTCTGCACGTCTTCATGAAATTGATGCTTCTAATAATGAACCATCCTGGGAGCAAAATGGCACAATCCCAAAGAACGATAGCATTTCCTAAAAAAACCAACCCTGGACTTCCTAAGCATTCAGAAGTATGCATGTGAAATAAAAGTAAAATAATAAGTAGAAAATGGTGCGGCACAGCAAACCCTTTAGTACTCTAGCAAATAATCTTGTTCTCGTTGTTGTTTGTTTAGTCGAGTCCAACTCTTCATTACGCCATAGACGAGAGCACGGCAAGCACTCCTGTCTTCCACTGCCTCCTGGAGTTTCGTCAAATTCATGTTGGTAGCTGCAAGAACACTGTCCAACCATCTCGTCCTCTGTTGTCCCCTTCTCCTTGTGCCCTCAATCTTGTACCAAGTCAGTATATATGCCCATCTAGCCTAGCCTTGTCCACTGACAGCAGTTCTCCAGGGTCTTGCATGGGCAGATCAAGGTGGGTGAAGGAAAAAAGATGTCCTCTCCCTCTTCTACCGAAACTGCCCTCTTAGGGGTTCAATATGCAATGGAGCATTTGTTGCAGGCTTGCATTACCTGAATTCTGTGAGGAGGGACATTTTGTTCCATAGAATTCAAGACATGGCTTGATCCTGTTCCAGTCTAATAGACTCACTGCAGATTTGTATCGGGGATCTCTGAATTGCTGAGCCGCATCATGAAACTGATGATAATGGCAAGCAGAGCTAGCTGATTAGCACCTGGAACGAATGTGATACGAAATAGACTTTTGTGACCTGTCTGTTATCCTTTGCAAAAACTCAGCAAGTTTTGTCCTTTGCTGCCTTTGAACAGAACTGTCCAAATTCCATTCCCTGTCCCGCTCCATAAAAGCACACATGAATTTAAATCAATGTTTTCTTCCCTAATACACATAATAGAGCCATTAGGGTTAGTATCCCCTTCTGAGCAATTATTCTACTGGGGTTTTGTTCCTTGTGTTGTAAGCTTGATTTCTTGGGGGGAAACATTTTGAAGCAGTAGTAATTCCCATGATTTAAGAGTTTTTGTTCTCCTCAGACCAATTGCAGATTTGCCACTCTTAAAGGATAGGGAAAGGGCAGCACTGATGTGTAATGAATAACATCCTGTTGCCTTGGTTTTACGCTGTACTCAGAATGTTGACATAAATGCTTAGAGCTTTTACAACCAATCAGATAAACAGAGGGTGAAGTGGATGACATGATATTATTATTTGATTCTAAGAGGAAATGGGGAGGTGGAGGAGAAGACCAGCCTCAGACAGCTGAACCACTATTGCCCTCTGTCATCGTCTTCCAAACCCAACTGTTATAAATATATATTTTTCCAATCAAAGAGTGGGTGAAAAAAATGTCCAATATGCTGGGCTTGTCTGGGGCATGTATGTGACATGTTAGTTATTATCGTACTCATCATCAACATCACTTAAAAACCCCTAGAAGAGAATTGGCTATCTTGGGAAGCTTCTTAGAAGGATGTACACAAGGTTCTCTTTGAATTTGTATCCCTTTAAGTGGTTTTGTAGCATATGTGTGAAGAAAAGCTCTCATTTTGGACAGTAAATGCCGTTTTAATAAACACATTGGTTTGGTTGGCTTCGATTGGCTGGCTGCCGCTGCTGGGTTTTGTGTTTGTCAGTAATTTGTCTCAAACATCCTTCAATGGACAGCAACCTGTAGTACTAGCATGTTGCCATGGCAACACCCGAAGACTTTCTGAGCCCGGAATCCTAGAACACTGGTCAGCCGCTGCATAAAGCCAAGCAAAAGTAGTAGGTGGGGGGAGAAAACACTACAGAGGAGGCTTCATAACAGAAATATAAATGAAGCAGCAGCTCATGAGCATGATCAAATGTCAGGGGCAAGACAGGTCATTTGCATCACATGATATGTATATCCCGTTCTCTCTTTCCTTTGAAAGGCAAGTAGTATATAGGTTGTACAGCTGTGGCCTTAAAAAGTGAAAAAGAGCCACAACCCACTGTGATGTGTCAAACAAATGGCAAAAACCGAAATCTGGACATTTCCCCTTCTTATGCTTGTCTAATGTACATTTGAAAAATAAATGTGAAATGTATCTAATATATGTGAAATTTCAGATTCTGATAATTTAATCTTCTGCTGAAAGAAATGCCAGCTGGTTTCAAGGCTGTGAATTTATAGCAATGGTGAGGAATCGCTGGCTTGTAGGCTCACCAGGCCTCCCCATTTGGTTTGTGAGGCTGACATGCCCACCTGGCCTACAGCTGATGTCAGGCATGACGTTGGGTGTGGTGCGGATAAAGATGTCACTCATTGTCCGAAATGGGGTTTACAGGCATCACCAATCTGCTGATAGAGCTATGTGCACAGGGAAAGAAGGAAAACTGTTCACCTGATGTCATTGTGGGTCCCATTGTGGACATCAGGTTGGGTGAGAGATGTAATGATCCAGCCCATCAACCAGAATCAATTCCCCACCTTTGTTTCATAAAGACGTCCTTGGAAAGTTATATATGATGAAGGCCAAAAAAGTCTGGAGACTTGAGTGCCCACAGTGGCTTTCTGTCCCCAGTATCTCTTCCATTCCTACTCGTCATTCCATTTCTTCTATGTCACCTATGAGGAAGTCATCTTCCACCAATTTCAAGGTAATTGTTTCACAAGGTAATGTCCCTTTGGCTTGTGCCCATTGTCAGCAAGAGTACAGCTGAGCACCATACCAGAGATTCAGCATTAGTTCTTGAGAGTCCTGAGCAGGGTTGCCTTAGGTACAGGAATTCCTTGGCACTGGAAGGCAGGAGGTCACAGCAAATTGCCTGCTGCTTTTAAGGCAAGAGGAGGTGAAAATAAGTTCAGCTTTCCTCTGCAGTGAGCAGATTATGCATCTGTTTCAAGTCAGTAGCAAGTCTGGCTGTGTTCACATCGCTAGCTTAAAACACAGCTAGGTCAGACTTTTTCTCACTTCAGACAGAAGCTGGTTGAGGGGAAAGCTAATCAAAATGCATTGTTTCCTAAGAAACAACACTGATTGTGGTTAACCTTGTTTCCCCAACCAGTAATGGGAGCGCACTGGATGCAGAGTAAATGGGAGTGTGTGCGCAACCTTTGTCTCTGAGGCCAAAGCTGCATACATTTTACTTAAGCCACAGAATATTGAATTTTTTATTAATGTGAAGGCTCAGGGGGGTACCATGAATTCTTATGCTTATGGGCATTTCTCTACCCACATTTAGACAATTAATTCTTGCCCATAGCTCTGGAGTTCACTTTTTCAAATTTTATTGTAATATTTTCTCTACTGACAAAGACATTAGTTGCACATGTGTGTAAAGCTGAAGGACATTATGGAGTCAGCTATACAAATAATGCCTAATAGCTTTTGGGTACCTGCATATCATTTCTACAAGCCCTCAAGCTGTTCCCTTCGCAAGCTAGCCAATATTGTGCCACTTTTGGAATCTGTCCTTAACGTTTTCATCCATTCCAGAGCACTCATTGGCATAATTGTCACTTTAATCATTTTGTTCTCCTTGCTAGCATAACAAAGTGGCTGTTTAGATAACAAGCCGTGGGCACTACTTCGAAGCAAAGGCAAATGTCTCTTAACAAAAAGCTAACCAAAGAATTGTTTCACCCTTAATGACAGCAAACTTCTCGATTTGATCTTTGTTTTACAGCATTTGGGTTGTCCTCCGTGCAGTCATAAAATGCAGCCATTAACTGCGCCTTCTGAATATCTGAACAAATTACTGCAACTTTCCTACACTTCGTTCGGTCTCTGTCTGTAGTCTCTGAATAACAATAAAATGTTAATGGAGATAAATACAGTTATCTCCCTGACGTCTAGTTTGTCACTGGAATAACAGTTTCGAAAATTGGAAGTGCATGAGTTTATATGAGCTTGGACAGCTTAGCAAAAATATAAATCTGCTGAACAGAATATAGTAACATTTCCATCACACACACATGGTTATGTACAAAGTATAAGGGCAAGGTTGGTATTGCTCACACAAGGTCTAGATTGAGCATTGAACTGAAGAAGTGGAAGGAAAAAATTCCTACATAAGTGTGTAGAGAGCAGGGGCCAGCAAACTTACCGCACCTCAGGCCAGTGTCTTCAGCGCCAATTGTGCCGCGGGTGCGCGCCCATACTTCCAAGTCGGAGGAGCACTGGAAATAGCTTGTGGGCATGTACACGGGCCTCCTCTGATCCAGATGTGCATTGGAAATAATGCTTGTGCATGTGCACAAGCTCTTTCCGGTGCTCCTCCGACCTGGAAGTGGGCAGCAGCGCAGCACCAGTAAGAGCAGGGGGTGGTAGAGTACACCGCGGGCTGGATAAACAAGTCCCTCAGGCCTTATCTGGCCCGCGGACCTTAGTTTGGGGACCCCTGGTAGAGAGAAAAGACAAGCCAGGTAGAATAGTTTTACTTCAGTTCCATGCTGACAAGATTTAAGTGTCTCATGGACTATTGGCAGTTAATGTTGGCATCATGACATGCACAGAAGAACATAGAGCGAGGCTTCAGAAACAGCATGCTCCTTATTATTAGCCCCTGTCAACAGTCTGGCTGCTGCATTCTGGACCAGCTTCTGAACAGTTCTCAAAGGCAGCCCCATGTAACCTGTTCCACAGTAATCCAAGTGGAATGTAACTAAGACTGTACATGCCATACACATCTGATGTCGGGGGCTGGCATGTGTGATGGAGGCGTGGGACCAGGGGAGTGACCCAGGAGTGGGGACCAGGGACTTACAGGGTGCCATGCCACCCACAAGGAATGAGCCAGGAGAAGAGCAGAAGTCAGGGCAGTCTGAGGTGGAAGACGGTGACCGCTCCATATAGCCCAGATCTGTGGACAGCTGCCTACAGTCTAGAAATGTGTAACAACAACAACAATTATAATTATAATGTGGCTAGGGAAACCCAGCCAGATGGGTGGGGTTTCCTAGCCACTCTGGGCAGCTTACAACATATCTTAAAACATAATAAAAACATCAATCCTTAAAAACATTCTTAAACAGGGCTGCCTTCAGATTTCTTCTAAAAGTCAGATAGTTGTTTATCTCCTTGACATCTGGTGGGAGGGTGTTCCACAGGGCGGGTGTTACTACCGAGAAGGCCCTCTGCCTGGTTCCCTGTAACTTGGCTTCTCACAGGGAACCAGCAGAAGATCCTCTGAGGAAGACCTCAGTGTCCGGGCTGAGTGATGGGGGTGGAGACGCTTCTTCAGGTACACTGGGCCGAGGCCATTTAGGGCTTTAAAGGTCAGCACCAACACTTTGAATTGTGCTCGGAAACGTACTGCCATCATTCAGGTGGAGATTAAATGGAGGGCTATTAGATAATCAAATGATCTTGCAGAAAGCTAAAAAAAAAACCCTGAGAGACTATTTTGAATTGAATCGGAGCAATGGTACAGATTTAAATGTGGTATGGGATGCAAGTAAGGCAGTGATGAGAGGTTTCTTTATACAGCAAAATACACTGCAGAAAAAGGCAAGGGAGGAAAACAAAAAAAGGAAACATACTGGGTGCCAGTGAAGATCCTTTAGGACTGGTGTTATATAATCCTGGCGGCCACTCCCAGTCACCAGTCTAGCTGTCGCATTCTGGATTCGTTGCAGTTTCTGAGTTACCTTCAAAGGTAGCCCCACTTAGAGTGCATTACAGTAGTCCAAGTGGGAGATAACCAGGACATGCACCACTCTGGCAAGACAGTCTGCGGACAGGTAGGGTCTCAGCCTGTGTACCAGATGGAGCTGGTAGACAGACACAGAATTGACCTGCATTTCCATGGGCAGCTGCGAGTTCAAAATGAGTCCCAGGCTACACACCTGGTCTTTCAGGGCACGGTTACCCCGTTCAGGACCAGGGAGTCCCCCACACCCACCCTTCCCTTGACCTACAAAAACAGTACTGTTAGCTGCCATCCATTCCCCAAACGCCTCCAGACACTCACATAGGACCTTCACTGCCCTCATTGGAGTGTATCTAGAGCTCTGTGGAAGTTGCTGAAAGAGTTTTTCTTGCCAATAAAGAGTTAACTTTCAGACTTGTGCCTTCCTTACCTGGGACAGGCCATGGCAGATTGCAGCAACAGTGGGACCCCTCTCCTCCTCTGGCTTATATACCCATACATGATGAGTCGCTGATGGCATCGCTGCTCTTCCTTTTTCAAGCCCATCCTAAAGAGGGAGGGTGGGGAATCTACTGGCCTTTCCATTGCCTGAACCATCCCTTCCTCTGCCAGCCCCCCACAAAGAATCCTGGGAAATTTAGTTTGTTAAGGATACTGGATATTGTAGCTGTGTGATGGATAAACTACAATTCATACAGTCCTTATTTGGAGAACGGATGTTGTTCAGAACCATGGTCAGAACTGAAACCACTAGAAACAGGCAAAGTCGCCTAGTTATATGGGTACACAAACCTTTTGGATAGTGTCAAAACAGTTCTTTCCTCTGAGTGGAAGCAAATTTTGTACTGCATACTTGCACCTCTGGGGGAGTGTAGGATGACAAGGATGCTCTGCATGCCTCTAAACTTACTGAAGTATGCAGTAGACTGGCAGAACTTTAATTACAGAGCAGTGCTTCTTTATTACCTGTTCCCCACTGGACATTTCTGGCTAGCCAAGAATGGGATACCAGATGTCTGTCTGTGATTATCTTTGGTCCTGAAGAGCAGTTTGGAAGGGGCCCTCTCAGCACGAGAATGTAAATAATGCACATACCAAGGGTCTTATTGGTTTGACAACAGCCAAAGTACCATAGATTAGTCCTGTCTAAATGATTATCACTGTCTCCTTAGAACCATAATGAAATTTTCGTAATTATTTATGCAGGGACAGTTTATCCAGAGCAAAGAATAAAAAGCATTTGTATAAATAGCTAAGTGCTTTAACATGCTGTACTGGTCCATATCTGCAGCAAGGATTGTGTTTCAGTTTATTGCAGCAAAAGAGCTGAGGGTTGTAGTCAATGTAAGTCCTACTCAGAGTAGACCATTTCAAATTAATAGACTTAAGTTAGTCATTTATTCCAATGGGTCTACCCAAAGCAGGTCTAACATAGATTAAGGAAACAACCCAATGTGTGGCTAGTTGAGTAGAAACCAGACTTATGGGTGAATTTGCATAATGAGCTCCATCTGTGGAAGCCCTGCCTAGGACTTGTGCAACAGGACTGTGCCCCACATCCCCTGCACCCCATGAAATTTTCTTGGGGGGCAGAGGGTTGGGAGAACTCCCATAACAGCATGCAGGGGGAGGAGACACTTGATTGTTCCATCTGGCAAGCTGAAATGCTTGCGCAGGCAGAATGTTAATCATAGGGCAATGTTGAATTCCACCCCAGGGCTACTGTCGTTTGCACCTAGGAATAAGCCCCACTTAACTCGGCTGACATAATTTAGAGTGAACTTTCATAGGATTGAGCTGTATAACTCTTTGACTGCTGGTCAAAACATCCCTATATTTGAAAACCTGTACCTTGAAAATATGAACAGCCCAGCTGCTTCCTAGGATGTGCTGGGTCTTCTGTTCTTTGAACCCCACTGTTCTGTAACAATGCAAGCAGTGGCGGAGGAAGCCTCTCTGCCACCCAGGGCAGCGGAATAGAGCCACCCCCCTGGGGGCGGGGCGTCACGGCGTGCGTCGGCTGCACTATGCATGCCCAGAATTTCCGGGCATGCATAGTGCATCTGGGCCGGCGCTGCTGCTCCTGCCGCGAGCTGGTGAGCGAGTGGCGGGTCGTGGGGCTGCCCCGGCCATGCTGCTTTATGGCCAGGTCAGCCCCACAACCTGCCGCTCGCCTACCGGCTTGCTGGGTTGCTGCAGGAGCACCAGCACCGACTTGGATGCACTACGCATCCGGGCTGGCGCTGCTGCTCCCGCGGCGAGCCAGCAGCGGCTCATGGGGCTGCCCCGTCCATCCGTAAAGAAGCACAGACGGGGTGCCAGGCAGCGGGGGAGTGGCAGGAGGGACTGGGGAGTGTCACCCCCCTCCCCTGGAACATGGGGCAGACCGCCCCCTACGCCACTGAATGCAAGCTTCCATGCTTTATTCCAACATTGGATTCACCTGCTTCTTGCCAGCTGGGCCTGTAGGGTGGTATGTGAGCCTTGTTTTTTCCTGCACATTTAGCCAATGGCTACTATATTACTGAATATTCTAGGTGAAATATCCGATTGGTATCCTTTGAACTGTGGGCAGTATTTGTGCATTTTTGTGTGCCAGAGATGTTGTATTTTTTTTTTTATAAACTTGCTTGTGACCTGGTGCAATATAAAACTGACCTCTAATAGGCCCCGTTTCTCTCTGTTGGCTCCCACTGGGAATTCCTCCTACAGAATGACAGCAGAATCAGGCCATTAGTTTGAAAAAGCAAATGCATGGAATGCTATAAAAATTGCTGTAAGTTGCCTTCCATACTGATTTCCCAAATGGGCAAAAAAGCTAGCCATCAAAATGCATCATGCATTTTTAATGACTCAGGCATTCATTGTCTCAACTTTGTCTTGTCATTTTGTTTGGACAGGCAAGACCAGCTGCTACTATCGGTTAACATCGGGTTTCCACATGTGTGGGACTCCCGTGATTTGCTCCAGCAGAGTTCTGGTTTTCCAAAAAGCAAGAGTGGAGTATGACCCACTGAAGGCAGATTTTAGTAGCTCAGTAGCAACAGTATAGGATTTGGAAAGCTTTCCTCCCACCTTTTTCCCAAGTTAGTTCCTCCAATACATGAAGTCAGGTAGACCTAAACTTGCTGAAGTTTTGTTTTGCTTGAAAACATGATGTGTGTATAAAAGGTGTGTGTGCTTTATTCAAAAGCTCCTTTATCTCAAAAAGTCAAAAGCTGTAACTTGGGCTGTAGCCTATGAAAATGGTGTGTGGGAGATTATTAGGCTTTTGTGTTACTGTCTTTTCTTTTCTTTCTAGTTTTGCACTACAATCCTAGGAGATTTTTTAAATTTCTATTTAGAAAAATAGTTTAATTAAATGTTTATTGGTTTAAAAATATACAAACTACATTTAACAAGCTTCTCAAACCCCCTCAACACCTTGGAACTTTTAAAAACCCTCTTTAAAACCTGGAAAATGGAGGTATTCAATATTGCTCTTGTATTTTTTTTTAAAAAAAGCTTTGCAATTTCAAATGTTAAAATAAATTCAAAGGAGTAGTCAAAACATACTCATCTGCCTACGTGTACAGCTCGCCATATATCTTACTTTATAGGTGCAAATGCTGTAACGTTGTAGCCTTTCACTTTAGCCTATGTTTAAATGCAGCAAATGGGCCTTATTTTGAGGGATGAACAAGTCTGTGAGATTCCTTATTCTTTCATATTGTTGATTGGCATTGCAGCTGGCTTCCTTGCCTCCGTAATGATATAACATTCTTTAAGTGGCTTTCATATCTATGGAAGCCTTTAGTAGTATGGACGTTTGGTCTCCATCTGGTCTGCTGCCGCCTTCTTGTACAGGCAGACAGACCAATTACTCTTGGTAGAGTCTCAAAGTGGTGGTTAGACCAGATGTTAACCTATGCAGAGTTTTGAGTTACCAAATTGAGAAGTTGCTCAGCCATTGGATGACTTTATTGTCACAGAGGCCTATTGGCTATCTGAAACAGAGCTATTGTACTCATCTAAGTGTTTAATATTGTCTACCTACCAAGGAGTTATTTTTGCATTATATTTTTGTTACAAATTAAGAAAAGTGTAATAATCTGGGATTTAACCTGGAGAAGCAATCACTCTTTGAAGGGGGCAGGACCACCACCAGGAATTGGCCCACACTCCAGCAGGGGACCCTTTGCCAAGCTTTAGAATGTTCTGGCCCTTTCTTCTCCCTGTTGTTACTGCCTGTTCATGTTCCCTTGGCAAGTGAGCAGTAACCTCTGCAAACCTTTATCTCTCCCTGGTAAGTGTCACAGATTGGGCCCAGAGGCAAGCAGATGGGGAGCTGTAGCAGTGGTGAGGAAAAGGAGATGGGCACACAATTAGAAAGTAGCTCTTCCTGAGACCATCTTGCCCAAGGGCCTCCCAAAGCTTAGAGCCAACACTAGAGAAGGAACCCATGTCTGTGAATTCTGTAGATCAACTAACAACTCTGTATGTATGCAGGGGCACTGAGACCCAGGCTTTGATGTATGTGCTCTTGCCTTTGAGACATTGGTTCAAAACTGAGAATGTTTACTTAGCATCTAATAAAGTTAGGTCTTCATTTGACATGAAGGAAACATGATCCATCCCCACTCACAAGCCCATCTTTATTCAGAGTTTTGAGAACAAACTATTCCAGCTATCTAATTATGTTTATTGAATCTGACAATATTCAGAACAATGCAAGAGGAAGTGACCCTATCTTTATATTGTCTCAAAAGGAGTTCCAAAATTCCAGAGCAGATGGAGCACTCCGATGTGTAATGGTGGTTGGTAACAATTTTTCAGTGCTAGTTTTGACAGTCTAGATTGTAAAATCCTATGTATGGTAATGAAAAGGCCTGGGCTCTGGAAATATGAGTACTTACTATCACAAAAACGATGTCACATGTGTACTGGGGGCAAAAAACTCTTTATGCAGTGTGACTTTCCTCCTTCCCACCCCCTGTGTGTGTCCCATGCCTTCCTCAAATCTGCTCCAGAGGTTTGGGGGAACCACTAGAGCATACTTAGGCAGTGCTCAGGGGTAGGAGGGGCAGGAAAGTCCCATTGCACAAATGGAAATCCTTGTACTGATAGGACTGTGATTTAATGCTACTTTGGATACAGGTGTGTGTGTGTTTCTAGTTAACTATTGTCCATATGGGGAGTAGAAAATGATGGCAGACTTACTGGTGTGCTGAACACTTAACTCACTTGCATGGAATGTATATGCATGTTCACGAGGCCCACACTTGTTCCCCATTATTTGTGGGATGTCATTGCTGGGCCAATTGTCTGAATTGCCCCCAAAATCAGGGTGTGTGTGTGTGTGTATGGGAACCTTGTCTTGTACAACCAATTTTCTTTTTACCAAGGTTTCTTTAATATAGACCTCTTTCATAGGGTTGCTTGGCAACTTGATGTAATGATTTCATTAAAAGTACAATGAGAGACACAGAGCCTTAACAAACTGATGAAGGGCGTTTTGTCTAAAGCTACCTATTCTGTGTTCCTTAAAAGTGAGAATTAATACCTAGACATCCCCTCTAATTCATTATTTAGTAGAAATAAATAGTCTAAGAGTAGTGTTTAGATTGCCATATTATTGTTTGCTTAAGGCTTCATATTAAGAGTAGCTTGGAAGCTTTCACATTCTCAGTGATTGCCTATTTTGCCCTTTCATTCAGCAACATTTTCTGAAATAGTCCTCTAATAGGAACATTTATTTCAAGCAGTGGATGCACATTTACGGTAAGTTTCCATCATGGTAGGGAGTTGACAAGTCAAGATTGTGACATGCATTTCCATCAAGTAGAAGCAACTGACCTCTGAGATTCCATCCAGATGGCAAATGGTACTTGGTTGGGAACTGAAGGTGCCAATATATCTTCAGACGCTTCTATAAAAGCAGCTGCTGGGGACTTGGAAGGAATGGCTGGTTCCGGAGTGGTGCTGCTTCAGATTAATATACGGTATTTTTAGTTTCCTGTTTTATGATGGGATAGGGATGCATCATCTTATTGGCAGCAAGTCACTCAGTGCATTATTTCCATCCATCTGCTTGTCTATTCCATGCCCCTCATTTAAAAAATAAGAAATATGTACCAGCAGCTATTATTAGCTAAATCCTGCAGCAATCTGCTATCACAGATGGTATTCTAAGCTTTTGAGGCTCAAAACCATAGAAACTCATTACAAATAAAGAAGTAAAATGGGTATGATCCCTCCCTATGCAGGTGCAACACCTGCACAGGCAGTGTAGCTCAGAGGGTTTGATAAAGGCTCTGCCTTCCTCCCTGCATCCCTGCTCTCACAAATGAAGGCAGTGTTAGCAGGCATTTACAGGGAATGGAGGTCTGAGTGTCCCTCCAATATCACTCTCCAGTCCTCCCCCTTCAATAATCATTTATAGAATTCTGTTCTTTTAAAAAAAAAGTGATGGGAGAAGTAGCTGCTCTATAAATGCATTCTAAATCACCATAAATAATTTGCTTTTAGTATGACGGTAGAGGTATTCCGCGGAGATAATAGAAAATGGGGAAGAAATACCTGTCAGCAGAAAGGAGATGGCCAGATACTACTTGAAATTGGTTCATAAGAGTGACAGTTGACCTCATATATGTCAGAACCAGCTAGTTGCCATTTCTTCTGCAGGGCTTGCATTGCCTAATTACAAGCCCAAAGAGTGGCCTTGCTGGATAAATTGCTCCCACTTGGCGTAAAGCTGCACATGGGAAATAAGTGTTTCAATTAAGTCAGCTGTACTTTATAGCAGTCTTTTATGAAGGGAGGACACTCGCTGGGATTTTGCCCTTTGGAAATTTGTTTTAGAATTGGTTCATCAAGAAAGCCCCTTTGTTCCACCTCTGAAATGGCCTGTGGTGAAATCTAGGGCTTCTTCTATATGCACATCAGCCGCTTATTATCTCCATATGATCTCCCCCATGTATGTGATCTCATGAAGAAACTTCACTGTGAGCCAAAATAAATGGTTGGCTTACATGTGTGAAGAAGGTGTTGCAGTTCACATGCATACACAATATCGGCTTCTTGCAAATGCAAACAGTGCCACTTAGAGGTTTTCTATTTTGGAAGTAAACACTTGGTACAGCATAATGAACTAAAACCACTTAATAGCTTAACTATCCCTTTATATGACAATCCTGTGCTAGTTCTCAGGCAATTGGTAATGTAGAAATTCAGTGCATGTACTGGGGCACATCCATGAGCCTGACTTCCTTCACCCTTTCGTCCTATAAAACGTTTAGAAGGTTTTTGGTACGCCACACATATCTATTTACTTCCTTATATTGATATCCAACCTTTCTTCCCTCATGGAATACAAAGGGGTGTACATGTGATCCCCAGGCACTAACCCATCCAGGCATTAAGCGAACCCAGAGCTACTTAGCTTCAGCAAGATGGTGGCCTGATGTGTTTTCAAACCATACCCCAGTTTGCTGCTATGCTCAATCCATATAATTTGTTACATACATGTTCCTGAACCCAATCACTTATGCAGTATTTCTGATGAAATAAATCAGCCCTTTAATGGGCTGCCTTGAAGCTAGATCAGGCATAGGCAAACTCGGCCCTCCAGATGTTTTGGGACTACAACTCCCATCATCCCTGACCACTGGTCCTGTTAGCTAGGGATAATGGGAGTTGTAGTCCCAAAACATCTGGAGGGCCGAGTTTGCCTATGCCTGAGCCAGATGGTTACAAATACATATTCCACTAATATTTATTACATATTTTAGGATTTTATTACACGTGTGTGCACATGTGCATGTTATACTCTATTCCTTTAAAAACAGTCCTTGCTCTTAACCCCCTTTGTGATTTAAAAAAATGCAAAACCTTGATTGACGTCATCCATGTAGCAGCTAAATATTGGAAGCTCGTGTTCCAGCACTATGGACAGCTCAGTAACTGAGATCATTGTAATTCTTGGCCTGTCTAGAGCACAGGGCAGGAATCTACGGCATTTGATAAAAGCCTTGAAGGCTTCAGGCAGAATGAGGCTTCCCTTGGAATCTAATGAATGGAGAAATCTGGGAAAGGGAAATAGAACTGCCCCCAATCATCATCATCATCATTATTTTTCAAAAAAACCTCCATGGACAGAAGCCATGGACCATCCTGTGGCACCCCACCTCCAAATAGGTAAAATCTTTCGTAGTCCCCAAATAAATGTTCCTCGGGTTATTTTGACTCTCTTGTGGCATGAATATATTTTTCTTCAAGCACTCCTGCCCAATTTGCAGAGTTTGCACAGATTTCAGTGAGGTTTTTGTTATGAATGGATGGATCACACCAATTCTGGTTTGTTCCAGGGTGTTTTGTGTGTGTGTTTGTGTGGGTGGGTGGGTGGGTCTCTGTCTTTTCCATCCTATTTATCCAGTAACGTTTGGATTAAAACAAACAAACAAGCAAATGCTGGTTTCTAGACATCTGGAAATGATGGTAGCAAACATTATTTTAGGGAAACTCATACACTAATGGTTATATTTGGTTCTGTTCCTATTATTACCCAGTTTTCCTCAATTGAAATAATAGTGTCATAGAATTGTAGAGTTGGAAGGGACCCTAAGGATCATCTTGTCCAACCCCCTGCAATGCAGGAATATGCAGCTCTCCCATGTGGAGATCAAAGCTGCAACCTTGGTGTTGTCAGCACCATTCTCTTAACCAACTGAGCTATCCACTTGAATAACAAATTATTCAAGCTTCCAGGCAAATGAATTTAAAAGATTTTCACGCAAATCCTTGAACGGAGGGTGGCTTACAGAATTCATTATGGGATAGCGTGTTCCCTAAGAATGTGACAGTTTACAAAACAAGGCCTTTGAGATGACCCCAAGTTCTCTAATAAATGTGTGTTTTATTTTGGTATGATTCTATTATATGGGACTCAGTGTTCTAAACTCCCATTGTTCTAGGCACGTTTTGCGACAGGAAATTTCATTAGCGCAAGCAGTTTCAGAGCTCTGGGTGCAGTACTGCGCCTAAGATTTCAGATTAAAACTGCAGGGTAGAAGGAAAGAAGGACCCACTTCCAACCACTCTCTTAAGACGGGAGAAGAGACCACCTTAAGAATACTAGGGGGCTGGGCAGGGGAAGGACTAGACCATGTGAAAAATGAACCTATTATTTTAGCTGCAGTTCATTCGTTTTCAGCTTTGCGTTCATTCTTGTTGTAAAAAAGCGCACCTAGACATTCCTTTGTTGCACCCATAACCTATGTTTAAGGTGCCATTTAGCTCCTAGATTTCATATCTCAGTTTCTAACACTGATGGGACGACATGTGAGACAAATACTGAATATAGTTACAAGATTTTTTAAAATAACCTGATGAGTTCTTCTTGGTTTTGTACATTTTTGAAAATGAATGATCCACTTTTTAAATCTTAAAAAAGCCTGCTTTTTTAGTTATGGACTACCTAAGTAGTTCACAACAATCAACATTGCAATAATACTATAGTAAAACATGGCCAATATAATATTCAATAAACATTAACATCAACTACAAACTGAAGGTACTGGCATTAGTGGATCAACAATTTAAAAATGTGAAGATATATTGCCCTAATTTTACAAAAACAAAAGAGAACCCTTTTGCAGACAGAAATATCTCATAGTTGAGGAAGTGAGTTAGACTGCCTTTGATAAAGTATCCAATATTGGTATGGTGTAATAAGCACCAGTCCTTTAAAAACTCAGTTGTCCTGTATTGAGGTCAGACTATTCTACTGGCTGAGCCAGTCTACAAAAAAATAAGTAACCCTGTCTAGCGTGTTGAATGCAGAAAGTTACAGCTGTCCCTCTTTTAAGTTCCCAAGCCCAACAGCCCCCCCCCCCCAATGCTGGCGATAACTGTAGTTATAAAAATCTCACCATATTGGAACTATTACTGTGAGAACATTGTGAAATGAGATGAACAGAATTATCTATATAAATAGAATTGAGGTACTGATTGTACTATTCATATTCACATTTTAATTCAATATAGACTACTCTTATTGAATTTGAAGGGGCTGCTGCACAATATCCAACCTTCTGCAGTGGCACACATTATTGCTAAAAGGCCTGGTTTGTGCAATTCAGAGTCTAAATGAGACAAATGTGAATCAGTCTATGTGGCTGCTTTTAGAGGAATCCTTAGTTTCAGTGTAGGTGTTACCAGTTTCTTACAAGGATGCAGTCATGCCTCTATCCCATATTACAAAGAAAGAAATGGCTTTCAGATGCTGCTGTACTTTACAGCTCTGAATCATAGCTGCAAAAGAGCCAGACATGTGTTGTTGTTGTTGTTTGTGTGTTTCCTCCATTTTCAAAGAATCAGGGCTATACCTTCCAAGCTATCTTAATCTTAGGTTAGAGCAAAATACTACTAGGGATTTCAGAATTTGAATTGTATTTTATGCTGGTGGTTCACAAGGCCTGCAAGGCCTCTGGATTTGAATTTCAAGACCATTTTGGGCACGCTATGCCAACCTGTCACTCACCTGATGACATATGACAAATTGGCGCAACATACGTTTACTCCTTTCTACAATATTGTGTGTCAGAGATTAAGGGCCAAACATAGATGGTCATAATGTACTGTAATGGGGAAAATGTTTTTGCCCCATTGAAATGGAAGGTGTGGGGGAAAGAGTAAGCCAAAGCTCTAGTTAACTCAGAGTCTTGAGATTGGCTAATTGCAGATCTCAGTGGTACTGAGAAAAGTAGAAGGGTGTTGATGAACTATGCAGAGAATTATGTTTGCTGAGAGAGACAGATAACTGCAGACCAACAGACGGCAGCTAAAATCATGTGGCCAGACAAGAGAAAGTGTGATCACACCTGGTTTATAGAGAGAACTACATCATAAAATTGCCAGAAAATTGACATGCATTTGAGAATATGAGAATACATTGAACACAAGGCAAACAAATTAAAATGCCAGATAAAAGTTGGCAATTCCAAGAGTTGGTGGAGAAAAATCTTCTATAACTGATTTTAATGTTAATCAAGAGAAAGTGGAGTCCATTGTTTTTATTTTTAAGGAAGAGTGGGAGTAAAACTGATGGCCTATGTCAAAGGGAAGACAACTTTCGGCTGTAAAAAGCAGGAGACTAGATTCATTTGCCCACACTCAGCTGAGACTGCCAAAAGGGCTGTGGGCTTTTCCAGATGACCCATTTAGTCAACATTATTCTGATTTGCTTGCACTAAGCTTATGTGGTGGTTAGACTATGTGTGGTCTTTATTGAGCATTCATTCTGATTGTGAGGTGGTTATATGGAAATGAACATTCATCCTGCATTTATCCTGATCTGCTTGCAGGCTGTTCATATCTCTTCCCATTAGTAATTTGTTCATTTTTCCTTGTCAACTTCCTAACCACAAAATGCCTCTTTTTAAAAGAAGTGATTTGTTGCATGAAGCCAACAAACCCGTTTTATATGGGCAAACTTGATTTCTTGTTTGCTCTTACATTCCTCTGACAAACTACTGACAATCCGAAGATGCCTGTCATTTCTGAAATTATCCTTGGTAAGAGCAGTTGTTTTCCTCAACTAACCTAGAAATTAAAAGGAAAGGGAAACATTTTTGCTGTTGCATCTTCCTAACCATTTTACAATTTCACTGCATGAGCTCTTTTCCTTGATACTATCTGATTCTCCTTTCTTCTCTTCCATTTCTTCTCTCCTCCCTTTCTTCAAGTTTTCTGATTCTTGTTCCTTTAGCTAATCCTCAATTCCCAGAGTTTGTTCATACTGTCCACAGTTTCTGTACATGTTTCCACTGTTTCTTTACATGCTTCTGCAGTAATCTCACACATGCTTTTTCTTGTATAGAAATTCTGCCTGTGTTATAAAACGAATACCATGCGGAGTGGCCCTTGATAAACAAAAGCAGCCCCTATTCGTGCTGCTCCTTTTCAGTATGCAAAATATAGTGCACAAGAACTTGCATTAAAGCATGAATACCACCATTAACAGTGTGCACAGCTGGTTTTTCCCATATATATGGGACCCATGCAGAAACAAGTGTTGGCTCATTTCATTTGAAACATAAAAGGTCTTTTATTACTTTTTTCAGTTGAAGGAAACCGATTTCAGCTGCAAGACAGCTTAATTTCAGGAATCTCCTCTCTTTCTCTCTTCACATTTTAATATTAAGCACGAAGATTTTTCTCCTCTCAGAAACTGCCAGAGATGAAGCGGAATACCCTGTTGTGCTGCTATGTTGAACTGATGGCAGACAGCAGTTCATGTGGAAGGCAGTATCTATATACACTGAGCACAGCCCATACCCATGCTGCATTAAGGCATTTATTGATCTCTAGAATGTTTTGCTCCTCCATTGTAGAGTTAAGATAAGCAGAAAATCTTACCCTCGCATTCAAGAAGTAGTCTCCCAGTGCAGCTGTTTGATCCCCATGTTGAGTGTGAATCCACAGGCTTAATCTGGGGTTTCCACTCCCATTTATTTAATGCACCCTCTAGAATGTATTGTGTGTGTAAATATAGCTATAACTGTTTATCAACTAATAACTTACCACAGCAGACACATAGCCGTGTGAGTAGCTGCTCATTTATAGGTCCCATCTACATAATGACGATAATAATTTTACTACTGTACATCTCCACCCTTAATCAGAAATCTGGGGCAACAGGCAAGTGGCAAAAATTGTCATAGCAACATTTGCTTATATATTTTGTGGCTGTGTGCCCAGTGGGATCATGTTATAACCTAGTAAATGATTGTCTGTATTTACCTTGTGTATGTGGAAAAAGGAGGTCTTTTGATATGTAAACTTCACCGCCCCCCCTTGACAATAAAAGGTGGGAATAAAGTGCATGAGCTTGCTCCTATCTAGACATTACCCTTCTGCACCTTCTATTTTAAACTTATTCACATGGTGCAGCAGCATACTTAAATCCTTTCACAGTATCCATAAGGCAGAGAGATGATTACTCAACCTGATCAGAGATCTTAATCTAGCATTACTATTTTGTTTTCAGCATCTAACTCGGTCTTGGGAGTTTAAATTTCCAAGGAGTGGTATCTGCATCACCACTGTTTCTGTTTGAGATACCTATTCTCATTCCTAGAATTGCCATGGGATTTTGTTATAGTAAATTCATAATTAACTGCTCATATAGCTTCACGTTGTGTATTCCAACCACTTGATAGCCAGAAGAAATGGCAAGGATTCTCATCTTATCTTCCAGGTATCTAGCCTGGTTGTTCAAAAAACTTACGCAGTTTTTGGTTCATTTGCTCTGTCTCTCCTGGTTTTAATGCAACCTGGGCATTTGTTCACATTTGTGTTTGACACCTTTTGATTAGCTTTGTACCCAGGCTTTTGCACATGCCAGGATCCAGTAATGACTGTGCCTTTGGAGTCAGACCTATTATTTCCTGTTTATTGATTTAACTTGCAGCAATTCTCCAGTTTTCCCTTAATCCTCTCTGGGTTAATTAATAGGCACAGCTCAGCTTATCATAAGACCTTGCATAGATAGGTCATTTCCCCCCTCATCAACGTTATTTCATGTCCATTGCATTACTGTATATTGTTTGTTTCCAAACCCTACTTAAAAGAATAAAAGGCAATCTAGATGCTACTTTGTGACAGAAGAGTGTGACAATGCCCTGGAATTTGTAGTCGTGAACTGAAGGATCCATGGAGGTGACTTGGGGAGGGAGGGAGGGAGGGAGGGAGAGAATATCCTCCATCCCCCCCCCCTTAAAGGTACAAAAATGGCTTGGAGGGCAATTTTTTGGGTGGAAAAATGGTAAGATGCTCCTCTCCCAACAGCCATCTGCTAAAGAATACAGTTTCTCACCGCTACTTTAAATTTAAAAGCAGGGTTGAAAAAATAAATACAGACATTAGCCATGTAAAGCTGTGTTTGTCCCTGAAGCATAAAGAAAATGGGAAGCAATTTGATAACACTTTTTTCATTACCAAGATCCTCCAGTAACCCTGTTTTGTGAACTGTTTGCAGTGTGATTACTGGGAAAGTCAGTCTCAGCCAGCCAGCAGAACAGCTGCTGAGAGCAATGGTCCAAATTTGGGGTGGAGAACTTGTGGCTCTCCAGTTGCTGTTGATCTCCTAACTTTCATCAGTTCTACCCAGCATGGTCGGGGATGATGGGAGTGGTAGTCTAGCAACAACTGGAGGACGACAGATTTCCTACCCCTGGTCTAAATAGTTCAGTGTGCTATCTTCTTACCCTCTTTGTACTCTCCAGTTACACATAATGAATAATAATGCTAAGGATGTCTTAGTCCAAACTGAGTTTATGCACGTGGTGGAAATAATTCTTATGCCCAAAACTCTGATCTGAAAGGAGGGAGACGCTGTTACATTAGCCTATTACATTTTTGTATTGCCACTCTCTGCACCTCACGCAGAGGAGGCACATGGAGAAGGGCCTCTGATGACAAATATAGTGTCCGGGTAGGGTTATATGGAGAAGAAGTATTGGGTTCCAAACTACACTAGGCTTTATAGTTCTAAACCAGCACTTTGAGCTGAACCTGGAAACAGTTGGTGACTCTGCATCCCTTTCCCACTTGTGAAGGAGTGCTCTTTGCAGGGAGACTTGCCTGTCAACTTCGTTGCACATCTTTAGGTGCTAGGCAAAAACATTCCTCTTCTGGCAGGCCTTTGGTTAATTAAACAATCTATGGCCTTTTAAACTGTGGGGTAGGTTATTGTTTGTTACTATGTGTGTATTTTTGTGTTTTTGTATTGTAATCCACCCTGTGATCTTCAGAAGAAATGTGGTATAGAAATTTAATAAATAACGAATTCACTTCCCTCCTTTATCCCATTTTTCTTCCATCATGCAATCTATGGTAGTGTACATGCAGTTCCCAGGTGGTCACTCATCCAGGCATTGACCAAACAACTTTGTGGCCTCATGTGCCTTCAGATCACACCCAGACTTATGTAGTAGCTGCTGCCCCCTTGGATAGAATGCTTTTTACTTTCACGTAAACGAGCTTAGGATTTCACTGTTTATCCTGCAGGGGGTTCACTGGTTCAGATCATAGTTCTCTTTTACCATATTTACTGGGATAGGGTAGTGAAGGAGGAGATACAAACTTCATGTTAAATTGGTGACAGCTACATATCTCCTGTAGCCTCTAGTCTTCTTTTCACAAATGTTGCTACTTATCTCAGTGTTGTTTGTGTGGAAAAGTGATTGTGCTCCTACATACTCTGCTTGTGGGCTTCCCATACACATCTGGATGGCCACTTTGGGAAACAGAATGCTGCATAGGTTAGGCCTCTGGACTGACCCACAAGGCTCTCTTTATGTTTTAAGTACAGTGGTACCTCTGGTTACGAATGCCTCGAGTTACGTTTGTTCAGGTTACGAACGTTTTTAACCCGGAAGTGAGTGTTCCGAGCTCTCAGAGGCCTCGCCGCTGCCCGGAGCCAAGCCCAGACATCTGCGGGGCCACGGAGGCTCCGTGACTGGGCTCCAGCAGTGGGAGCTCTCAGAGGCCTCTGTGAATGCCCAGAGCCAGGCCCTGACATCCGCAGGATGCCCAGCAGGTCACATCCCAGCCCCAAAGTTAGGTAAGGGGGCACTTACCTAACGAAGACCAAGAGCAGTGAAGCTGTTTAAAAAACAAAGATGAGCCTGGCGTGAAAAGCCCACCCCCAGCTGTAGCAAGATGGATGACCTAACCAGGTGAGCCCACCTACCCTGTGGGAGGGGGGGAAGTGGAAAATTTTGGGATTCTGCAAGGGTTTTTGGGATTTGTTTATGTGAGCCTGCCCTGTGCCTTTGTCTATGCTTTGCTCCTCTCCGGTTGCATGGAAGCGCCCTCTCCGGTTGCATGGAGCCCGGACAGCCCCGTGGTTTTCCCCGGAGCTGAGGGCGATGAAACAATCGTTGAGACGGCTAGAGCGCCGGTGGCAGAAAACCCATTCTGAATCCGACCGAACACAGGTTAGAGCTCAACGTCGAGCCTACCAAGTGGCGATAGCGACGGCAAAGAAGACTTTCTTCACCGCCTCTATTGCATCTGCGGAAAATAGCAGCAGGAGACTCTTTCAGGTGGTTCGGAATCTATCGGAGCCACCTTCGTCATCGGGGCCTGGTAGGGACCCCAAGATCTCCTGCAATGCGTTTGCAAAGTTTTTTGCGGATAAAATCGCTCAGATTCGGAAAGAGATAGACTCCACCGTGGGAGCAGGGCCAGGGCGGGAGAGTGCCAGAGTCCTGTCTAGTCCAGTTGCGTGGGATCAATTTCAGTCTGTTACCTCCGAGGATGTGGACAGGCTGCTTGGACGAGTGAAACCAACCACCTGTCTCCTTGATCCTTGCCCATCCTGGCTTATAAAAGCTAGCCGGGAGGGGCTGGGCGATGGGCTCCGCGGGGTGGTGAATGCTTCCCTCTGTGAGGGAGCCTTCCCAGCCCCGCTGAAAGAGGCGGTTATTAAACCGCTTCTTAAAAAAACATCTTTAGACCCGGCCAATATGGCCAACTATCGCCCAGTCTCAAATCTACCATTCTTGGGCAAGGTGATTGAGCGAGTGGTTGCTGAACAACTCCAGGCACGCCTGGAAGAAGCGGACCATTTGGATCCCTTCCAATCGGGATTCAGGCCTCACCATGGGACTGAAACCGCCTTGGTCGCGCTGGTCGATGATCTCCGGCGGGCTAGGGACAAAGGTGAGAGCTGTTTCCTAGTTCTGCTGGATCTCTCAGCGGCCTTTGACACCATCGACCATAACATCCTTCTAGACCGGCTAGAGGGGTTGGGAGCTGGAGGCACTGTTATACAGTGGTTCCGCTCCTTCCTCCTGGGCCGTGTTCAGAAAGTGGTGGTGGGGGATGAGTGTTCAGACCCCTGGGCTCTCACTTGTGGGGTGCCTCAGGGTTCTGTCCTCTCCCCCATGCTTTTTAATATCTATATGAAGCCGCTGGGAGAGATCATCAGGGGGTTTGGGCTGGGTGTTCATCAGTATGCAGATGATACCCAGCTCTACCTCTCTTTCAAATCAGAACCAGTGAAGGCCGTGAAGGTCCTGTGTGAGTGCCTGGAGGCGGTTGGAGGATGGATGGCGGCTAACAGATTGAGGTTGAATCCTGACAAGACAGAAGTACTGTTTTTGGGGGACAGGAGGAGGGCAGGTGTGGAGGATTCCCTGGTCCTGAATGGGGTAACTGTGCCCCTGAAGGACCAGGTGCGCAGCCTGGGAGTCATTTTGGACTCACAGCTGTCCATGGAAGCGCAGGTTAATTCTGTATCCAGGGCAGCTGTCTACCAGCTCCACCTGGTACGCAGGCTGAGACCCTACCTGCCCGCGGACTGTCTCACCAGGGTGGTGCATGCTCTGGTTATCTCCCGCTTGGACTACTGCAATGCGCTCTATGTGGGGCTACCTTTGAAGGTGACCCGGAAACTGCAATTAATCCAAAATGCGGCAGCTAGACTGGTGACTGGGAGTGGCCGCCGGGACCACATAACACCGGTCCTGA
Organism: Lacerta agilis; assembly: GCF_009819535.1. NCBI lineage: Eukaryota > Metazoa > Chordata > Lepidosauria > Squamata > Lacertidae > Lacerta > Lacerta agilis. The sequence continues at coordinate 50,341,200 of NC_046313.1, forward strand.
GAGATCTGCATTGGCTCCCAGTACGTTTCCGAACACAATTCAAAGTGTTGGTGCTGACCTTTAAAGCCCTAAACGGCCTCGGTCCTGTATACCTGAAGGAGCGTCTCCACCCCCATCATTCAGCCCAGACACTGAGATCCAGCGCCGAGGGCCTTCTGTCGGTTCCCTCACTGCGAGAAGCAAAACTACAGGGAACCAGGCAGAGGGCCTTCTCGGTAGTGGCGCCCGCCCTGTGGAACGCCCTCCCATCACAGGTCAGGGAAATAAACAACTACCTGACATTCAGAAAAAACCTGAAGGCAGCCCTTTTTAGGGAAGTTTTTAATGTTTGATATTTTTGTATTTGATTTCTGTTGGAAGCCGCCCAGAGTGGCTGGGGAAATCCAGCCAGATGGGCGGGGTACAAATAATAAATATTATTATTATTATTATTATTCTGGGGGACTCTGCCTTCTGCCATTGTTTTGGGGATCGTGTGGAGCCCAGTTCAGCTACTGGTTGATTGTGTGACTGCACAAATGGATAAAAGCCCCCTATCCAATCAATGACCATCATCAGTGCATGTAAGGGGAAAAAATGTTAGTTTTCTTAAATTTACAATACTGTCTTACTTATTTTATAGTACAGTACATTGTTTATTGCCTTCATTTTATGGATCAATGGTCTCGTTAGACAGTAAAATTCGTGTTAAATTGCTGTTTTAGGGGGTGTTTTTCATCGTCTGGAATGGATCAATCCACTTTTCCATTACTTTCAATGGGAAAGTGCGCTTCAGGTTAAGAACAGACTTCCGGAACCAATTAAGTACTTAACCTGAGGTACCACTGTACTCAAATGTTTTCTTTCTCTCTCTCCGTTTTTTAAAGAGAGAAGATACAGCAGCTACCTTTCCTGCACGGTGGTTTTTCACTTTTTTACAGTAATAAAACTAGACCCAGGAGGCCTGCAAATGTTCGTCTAAATGGTTATTAATATCCTTCATGAACTTCAAATGTGGTTTGACTTGGTTCAAAGTGCTTCAAAAAGCTAAACACTGAATTACAGTCACCTAGTGGCACTTTATCCCCTGTATTCCAGAAGTATAAGGTTTCTCTCGCCAGAATCTCTTGCTTGTTGTTGCTTCTCTCTCTCTCCCTCCCCCCCCCATCAAATTATCACATCACTTTGACCAGCGTTCTGATGAAAACACTGCACTAATTTAAACTGGATCTTTCAAAATTAACATTTGTCTATAGCAGTTAGACATGGAAGCTGTACGCCAGCTCCCTCGGCCAGTAACGTGAGATGAGTGCCACAACCCCAGAGTCGGACACGACTGGACCTAATGGTCAGGGGTCCCTTTACCTTTACCTATAGCAGTTAGATCAGTGGTTCTTAAACTTTTTTCTCTGGGCCACACTTGCAGAATAAAAATTTGCTCGTGCCACACCACATTTTTTTATTGATCAGAAATACTTTGGAAATCAGAAAGAAACCACTCCTAGCAGTGCTTGATTTGTAACATAGAACAGAAATACTTTATAATCAATTGATTGATTGATTGATTGATTGATTGAAATACTTCATAATATGATCATGGGGTATGATATATACTGTATATACTTGAGTATAAGCCTAGTTTTTCAGCAATATTTTTGTGCTGAAAAAGCTGCCCTCGGCTTATAGTCGAGTGAGGCGGGTGGTGGGGGCAGCGAGAAAGAAGCCCTTTCTCTTCACTCGTGCCACCACCCACTCTCCCCTGTCAACCATTCCTTAAGAAGTGTACAAGAACAGCGGTTCTTTACTCTCCCCAGGCAGCTTGTTCCATTCCTGAACTGCTCGCATAAATGCAAACTTGGCAAAGGAGGAAGAGGAAGGAGCAGCCCAAAGGGCTGCTTTCGGGCTGCTCGTTCCTCCTCCTCCTCCACAGCGGCAAAGGTGAATCGGCTTATACTTGAGTCAATAAGCTTTCCCAGGTTTTTGTAGGGAAATTAGGTGCCTCGGTTTATATTCGGGTCGGCTTATACTCGGGTATATACGGTAAAACAATGCAGTTACAGGTAGGAATGAAGAAGATGCCTGTGTAAAACTCTTGCACCTCTGTTAGCCTGTGCAGACAATATAGTAAGGCATTCCCAGACTGTTGTTATTTTATTCAATCACAGCAAATTCAGGTTGCACAATTGAAGTTGATTTAGTGTTCTTGTGCTACAAACCCATCCCCCACCTACAATCAGACTTTTTGTGATGAGGAAAGTGGCGGAAAGCTGAATGGGAAAGTATGGGTTAATAATGTTCTTCCTAAAGCCTCCTAATTACAAATGACATTTAAATATGCTCAGTCTACAACTTAAGAGCAGTTTAATTTGGTCTCTGTGTTGGCTGCCATTTCCGGATGAAATGACACCTGCAAATAATGAAAGACTTATCTCACATTACTCATAAGCACAATCTTCCAACATTTGCATTTTCATACCTCATATTTCCACTTGGATAGCAAAGTCGCTTATCTCTCTCAGAGTTTCATCCTTGAACTGCTTACACTTGAATAATCTTATTGGGTTCTGTAAGATTGTTCAGAAGTAAGTTACCAGTCTAAAAAAGAATGAAGAAGTGAAGTACACTTACTTCCTCACAAGTAGATCCCATTAAACTCAATGGAGCTTTATTTCTGGTGGGCATGTTTAGATTTTCAGTCTTAAATAAGCTATATTAAAATTACAGGAATGTAGGAAGTTGCCTTATAACAAGGCAGACTCTTTGCTCTATCTAGTTTTATGTTATACACTGACTGCAGCTGATTGGAGATACTGGCAATTGAACCTGGGACTTTTTGCATGCAAAGCAGATGCTCTACCACTGAGCTATGGCCCTCCCCACAAATTATGCTTGCATATGTTTGAAAATAGGTTCAGTTAAAGCTCCATGCATACTTTGACAGGCTTTTTATTTTGAATGGTGATGAACGATTTTAAATGGAAGATGTGATTACATGAATGAATGAATGATGAGTTAGTTGCATTGAATTACAAACGAGACATCCACATTACCTGAGACTGCTGTGTACGAAGGCAGATGCTACAAGCAGGACTCAATTCATTAACTTGGTTGCTGACTGGAGCGAATACAGTTCTGCTCTGACTAGTGTCCCAAGGAAAGAAGTGGACCTCTTGTCACTAATGAAGTAGCTGGATAAAGCTCTTGAAAGTGTAGGCATTTGACCAGCAAGGTTTTTGCCTTGTAAGAAGATAACATTCAGAGTGCCTGGACATCATGAGACTGTGTGGTTAAGGGCAGGCTATAAATATGCCTGTGAATAAATAAATCATATCATGGTTAGTAAATGTCTTAATAAATACTTACTTGTTTGTTAAATCATTTATTTTCCATCTTTCCATTGGAAATATGCAGTGCTTCCCCTCCCCCCCAAAAATGTTTAGGGGTACCCTCATTTTCCTACTCATATTGAAATACTGCCCCTCAATGAAGCGAAACTTAGATTCACAAAATGTTTAGGGGTATGCGAACCCCTGCGTCTTCCCAGAAAAAAGCACTGGAAATATGCACAAGTTGGATCCCAATCACAGGGTTCTGTTTTGTTTTTAACAGAAACAGAACTACTCACAAGAATTAGCAACCATAAGCACCACAAAACAACCACAGGAATTAAAATGGAAACAAGCTGTAGCTTGGGCAACTGGAGTTAAATGAGGCCTGTTGCTCTCTCAGACTCATGTTTCAGCCGCTTGCCAAAAGGCAGGTGGTAAAATAGACAAAACAGGTGATGATATGGTATGGGGTAGACACTACTGTTGAGGAAATCCAAGCATGCCCTTCCTCTGCCAAACTTCACACAGTGGGAGAACCATAAATAGAGCTTCAGGAGTTGAGCTGGTAGCTTGGCTCATATGGGCAAAACCAGTCCTTGGGAGATCTTGGCATTAACAGTTAAGCCCAGCACTTTGCATGAAGCTCAGAAGCAAATTGGCTACTTTAATAGATGAAATGACATTGGAGTGTTTGTATTTGTGTTAAAAATGTCTGTTTTTCTTACAACAATTTCTGAAACTATTTTAGAGAGCACTGCAAACATTTTTTTTTTCTCTCCCACTCTAAAGGGAAACAACCTTTCAAGCTCTAAGAAACTATCTGTCCCTGCCCCTTTGCTATGGAACAATGCTTGAATGAGTGGGTGGTCACTGGTATGTGGAGAATAATTGCCCTGCCTAGACTTGTGTTGTGCTTGTATCAAATGGCTTCCAATACCAAAACCATTTTTTCCTTTAGGCATTGGCCTTTTTGTGTTAAAACAAATTGCCACAACTGCAAACTGGATACAGTTTGTTCTATGCTTGCATTGATCAGGAGCACTTGGCTAATCACTTCCTGTAATTAAATTCTTCACTAGCAATAAAGTTAATCTCCTTAGTGCACGTAAAAGCTGACCCACAGCTTGAACTGGAAGAATTGCCGTTGTTTATAGGCATGCTTTTTCAGGCCCAGCAGTTTCATTCTACGCCATAAGCAATTAATATAATCAAGTTTCCTTTCATCTGTCACAGATACATTAATAGGTAGCATTTGTGCTGATGAAGCAGTTCTAGTACTACTCAGCTGAGCCACCAAATGCTCTTGAGGCAGGTAAATGTCATTCAGTTGGTTTTATGGGCTGGTGAATAGTGAAGGCCTATAAGATGCTGAAAAAGCTAAGCCTGAAAGCCCACAAGTTAACACCCCCCCCCCAAAAAAAACTTGCAGGACAGTACGTGTCTACTCAGAAGTAAGCCTTCTTGACTGCAGTGGAATTTAATCCCTGGTAAGTATGTATGTATGGACGCGGGTGGCCCTGTGGGTTAAACCACAGAGCCTAGGGCCTGCCGATCAGAAGGTCGGCGGTTCGAATCCCCACGATGGGGTGAGCTCCTGTTGCTCAGTCCCAGCTCCTGCCCACCTAGCAATTCAAAAGCACATGCAAGTAGATAAATAGGTACCGCTCCGGTGGGAAGGTAAAGGGCGTTTCCGTGCGCTGCTCTGGTTTGCCAGAAGCGGCTTAGTCATGCTGGCCACATGACCTGGAAGCTGTACACTGGCTCCCTCAGCCAATAAAGCGAGATGAGCGCCACAACCCCAGAGTCGTTCACGACTAGACCTAATGGTCAGGGGTCCCTTTACCTTTACAAGTATGTATTGAATTGCTGCCTTGATGACATAGGTACCTTGTAGGCTTTGGTAAGAGGGTTAAGTTTACATATGGGATACCTATGGATTTTTTCCATGAATACAAATGTGTGGTCTTGTTATGAGATTCTCCTGAGTCCTGAACATAGGGGTTAGAAAGCAGGCAGGGGTGGCTTCCTGTGAATCTGGGACTGAAGCCCATTACAGTTATGAATAAATATATGTGTTAAGCACTGCATGTAACAGCCTTCTACAAACTGGTAGATGCTAAGACTGCATGTCCCACCACACCCAGCTGCCATGACCAATAGTCAGGATTGATGGAAGTTGTAGTCCAAAACATCTGGACAGCTGTAGGTTGGAGGAAGGCTGATATATAATCACGTTATCAGTCCAACTCCGTGGATAGAAGTTGCACAGGTGATTTGGAGAAATTTCAGGGTTATGTCAATATAGAGATTGCCTTTAATCTCTTGGTCCAGAAAGGCCTGTTTTTTTCCCTGATGTGCCAATGATTACTAGAAAAATTTGCAGCCTGTCTCTACATTGTATCATGGCTCTCAGTCTTTATACAGAATATTTACAGTGATTAGTCTTAATTGCAAATTACGATTAGACAGTCAAGATCCTGGATACCGCCTACCCTCAGATGTCTAACGGGGTAATTAGCCAATTCTATTTCAGGCATCTTCACTTCCTTCAAATTATCAGCTCTATCTTGTATAACTCTGATCAGCATGTGCATTTTGTGATTCGACTCTCTTTTTCCAGCCCTGATGAAAAAGGTGAGCAGAAAAAACTACTTATGTTCAAAGATACAACCTGATCAGCCTTTGTATCAAGTATAAAATGGTCAGATAGTTTTTGTATCCTATTCAGTGTTATTAGAATACCTTACAAGCAACAGAGGATCAGAACCTTTTGATGCCAAAATATTCTGTAGATAGTGTATAGCTTATGGTATTGGAGCTGTGCTGTTCCTACAGGCCAAGCCCTACAGTGATTCTCGGATAATGAAGCAATGGATAAGTAGGGACTCTGCAATAAAGTGCAGTGGTCGCTTCCCATTTCTGAGATGTTAAATTCTGAAGAGGTCTGGAGAACTTGAAATCTTGCCACACTTCTGTCACATTTTGACTTGTCCCAATGATGCTATTGCTCAGCTTTTGAAGCTTTTTTTCTTAGGGAACAAGGTGGGGCTAACCTTCTTTTGCTTTTTTGTGCTCCACCAGGAAACATTGCTGCATGTAATAAAGCAATCTTCCCATCTACAGTCTCTCCCTGTTAATTCTTCTTTGCGTAGAGGGTTGCCCTCTTTCAGAGGGGTCTGAGTAGCAGTTGGTGTTTTGCTGGGTGACATCACATCCAGTAAAGCTCTCTGCATGCAGCTACTGGAACACAGCCAAGCATGTAGCGAAACATAGCCAAGGGGATGTGTCAAGGCTCAAGGACGGTCTGTCCCTTTGGCTGGCACTTGGACCCAAACTTGCAGTAAAATGGACTTTACTGAGACAGAAGCTTGAAGCAGAAAGGGGCATGGGTGGAAAGAAAGGAGTAGGGCTGGCAGTAACCCACTGGATCCAAAGGGACATCTTAGCAACCCTGTGTTCACTGAGTGGACTCAGCATGGTGTCCAGAGTTCTTTGTAGTAAGGGCTATCTTTAGGGCTTGTACCCCACTTCCTTAAGCACAGAACTGCTTATCACAGTCTAGATAGGAGTCATGAGCTGCAGGTCGGGCAGGGACTGTGTTTAAGAAGTGGTTTTAGTGCTGATCTATGTGAAGGCATATGCAGTAAAGGCTTCTGAATAATTCATAAGTGCTAATATATTCTATAAATTTTCATAGATGATTCCCTCTGCATTCTTCCAGGAATGTATTCATTATTTACCAAATTACTTTTATAGACTCTTCTTGGTTCCTATCTCATTTAGTAGCAAATTGATAAAAGGAATGTAATGTTACCATTCGAACTACTTTCTGTTTATTTCACTGCTAACCTGGCCTTCCTCTGAGGAGTTTGTGGTTAACACACATGGTGCTCCCCTGCACATTTTATTTCTTTACAACAAACTTGTTAGGCTGGGAGACAAATGATTAAACGCAGATCACTCAATGAGCGGGGAGATTAGAACACTGGTCTTTCTGGTCTTAGGCTGACACTCTAGGAACCCTTGCCTCTGTGTCTGTGGAACACATGGGTACCATAGGACATTAGTTTCTTATTTGGCTTATATTGGCTCAGAGACATCATAATTTAATACACAGAATACACATGTTGAGAAGAATCCATGCCTTTATACATTGCCATGGCAGATGCGTTCAGGAGTGGAGGGGAAGTGCATCTATAAATGTGTGACATGTTGTGGCTTTCTGACTCCAAAAACTAGATTTTCTCCTTCACTTTTCACAGTGTCCACTGGGATATCCCAATGGACATACAGCAGATATATTTGCTTTGGGAATTAGGCCACAGCTCTGGACAGAAATAGTTCAGTGTCCCCTGGGATGCTTTGGCACTCCAGATCAATTAATTCTTCCTCCTGGCAAAACAAAAAAATCCAAGAAGTTCCCTCATCTCCAGAGCAAAGTTTGTTTTAAAAAGTAATTAACATGGTTTAGATGTTAGTGTCGGGGCAGATTTAGGACACGCTAGTCCTTTGTTAGGGACGCGGGTGGCTTGCCGATCAGAAGATCGGCGGTTCAAATCCCTGCGACGGGGTGAGCTCCCATTGCTCAGTCCCAGCATCTGTCAACCTAGCAGTTCGAAAGCACATCAAAGTGCAAGTATATAAAATAGGTACCGCTCCAGCGGGAAGGTAAACGGCGTTTCCGTGTGCTGCTCTGTTCCATTGCGCCAGAAGCGGCTTAGTCATGCTAGCCACATGACCCGGAAAAACTGCCTTGGTATAAACACAATTTGTTTATCAGCCTCAATGTTTGGTTTAATAAACATGGATTTCTTAATACTTTTTGCTTTTGGTGGGCAGACTTTCATATTATAGATTTCTTTCTAAACTCTGTGTTGTTGGGTTTATTGGGGGGTGGCAGGGGAGGTTAGGAGCCATTGTCCCCAATTTCAATTCAATGCCCAGGATTTCATTTTTTGTTTGACTAAACTTTGACTGTACAGATACCAAATGCTAGAACAGCCAGTGTCACAGCATATTTACCAACCCACTAATAACAAATGTATGCATTTGATTTCCACAATCAACACGAGGCAGCATTTGCTGAAAATTCAAAGCAACATTTGTGGAACGTTTAGCAATATTTCTTACACTGCACATATAGAGGCTTGGTATCGTTGTTACGTTCCAGTATAAATCTGAATTATCTTTATACCGTGAGTATGATTGTTTGGAATTCACTCCCAGAACAGCAGATCTCACTTTCTTTTTCATTAATACATATCAAAATGTTATTCTGAAAGCTGATATTGCTATATTAAATTTAGGGAGGATGCTCTTGATTTGGAAAATGATGAAAAATGTCTCTGAGGTGTGTAGGGGGGGGGAGCGTTGCTTCAGCACCAAAAGTGCCTGGGCCTCTTTCTTCTTCTTTTTCTGCAGTGTGTAGATAAAATCTTTTGTCACTCCTTCATGTTTATGTAAACCTACTCCAAAACTCGTTGATCAAATCTTTGCTGGCTTTGGAATTAAGCTTCCTCTTGGTAACTAAGCTCAGCCATATGTTTTGGTCCCATAGCTTCAGGAAAGGTTCAGAAGTGCCTATTTGCATCACCTGAGGCTATTGAAATTCTGATCAGAAATGGTTTGTGCATAACTTATTGTGCGTGCTGCTGTTTTGCCTGAGCTGCAGATTTCATTCAGTATACCTGTTCCTTATTTTCATTATTTCTGTGAAACCAAAAAGGACATTTTTTTTTTTTTTTTGTAAACTGCAGGTTTCAGGTCAAGGCAACACACAGGAAGGCGAATAGAGCTTCAAAGGGGAAACCAAGTGTTTTTTGTTTTGCATTTTTTTGTTACTAGTCCTCTTTTAAGTTTTAGAAGAACTTGCAGTGAGACTAGCTTAAAACAACCCTTGAAATTTTACACCTTGTACAAAGCAAGTACAATATTGTGTTACACAAATATAACATTTGATATTTCAGGGTGCATTATGAGCTATTTAGACAGACTTCATTAGCGATAATAGCAAAAGTGATAAACAGTTCTTTATAGTAGTAATAGTCACATCAAAGTGGTATGATTCCTATATTAAAAGACATGATATCACTTATTTAAATAACAAAATGAAGGAGGCACTTATGTAGCGTATCATTCACAACCAATCTACTAATTCCATTACTGGTACTAACAGTAGTCTATGCCCAAATTTGCTTGATTCCAAATTCCATGTTTAGTTTCCTTAACTGATCTAAAAATTATATGCAGTCTTAACTGATGCACCTTTAATATATGTAAAAGTAAAATTCACTTTCATAATTATATATACAGTTAGAAATATTCCTGTATAAACTGGTCACAACACCAATAAAGGACATAAACTGGAAATGGGAGCATGCTACCTATTTACTGTTGAAATTGGGTTTAATAGTTGCTTCAGTATTTAATATTTCCCTTTTCTCTCAGGAGTTTAGTTTTCCTGCCAGTCAGTTCTTTCCTACATAATGAACTATCATGTAGAGCAATGGGGAACTGCTCTCATAATCTGCATCCCTCCAATCACTTTTGGATGCTAATGAACAGTACCAGGGAGACATCAACCATTACGGTACATGGGGCCTGAATAAATCAGTGTGTATGGATCATTGACCATCTTTGTTGTAAAACAAATGGCCTGTAGTCAGTTAATCATATAAAGAAACATCTTGGGGAGGGGGGAAGCACTATTCATAAAACCTAGATCATCTTGTAGTTCCATAAACACAACATCTGTTAAAATATAAAGAAACTACGGAGTTGCACATTGTTACAAATACAATTCTTGCAGATTCATGAGGCTGTATTACTAGCACTGTGTTTTGGAGTGGCCTTCCCACCCGCCTCCAATTCTTATTTTGTTTGTTTCTGAAAACACCTTTTTCATTCTTTAATCTGTCATTCACATCTTATCATCGCCAGGATTTAATGGCGAAAATATGCACTGAAAATAGTGAATATGTGAACAGGATCAGCAGGACAGTGAGAAGTAGCCAGTCACCATCTTTCTTTCTCGCTTGCTGGCCAGAGGCCTGTAAACTAGTATTTAGCTTGTTCAGCCTTAGGTAGCCTGAGGCAAGATTACTTTATTGACCTTGGGTGCTTATGCACCGTGAGCGTTGCAACTTAGCCAAGTTGAAATTTTATGTTTTGTTGATGTTCATGTAGCCTTTAGGTACAATTATCCTTCCTGGTTAAGACACCTTATGGGAGTTCATGCCATTGCTGTGTAAACCTTTTGCTGATTTGATTTCCCCCCTTCTGGTGTGTGTTGCTTTTTTAATTTAAAGGAGTGATCTTGGCTATCAAAGAACTCCCTTTTGCTGTCTGTCTTTTGTGTCCTCTGTATTCATATTACATAAGGGCCTGCGGGCATTTTAATATAGGCACTTAAAGGTCACTTGCTCTGACCATAAAACACATATAATGCATCCATTATACTAGCTTAAAAGTTGGCTTTGTAACACAAATATTCCCAAATAAAAGAAGGAGCTTTTCTGCGATATATGTATTACTGAAGAACTCTTGCTGCAATAGGTTAGGTTAGGGTGCTTTACACTTAAAAAGTAGAAGGGGCCAATCCAATGCCAGGGTAATTGGTTACTGTACAGCCCTGTTCCCCTTTTAAGAATCAGTGATTGATCCTGATAACTGAGCAGAGCCTAGTCTATATATGCAGCAAGTGGAGTGAGCAAATGAAGAACATAAGAGCCTTCTGGATCAGGCCAGCAGATCATCTAGTCCAGCATCCCGTTCTCACATTGCCCAGCCAGATACTTGTGGGAAACCTGCAAGCAGACACTGAGTGCAACAGCTCTCTCCCCGCTTGTGATTCCCAGAAGCTGGCATTCAGAGTCATACTGAACTAGGTAGCAGAATGGATTATATCCCTTTAGTTTAAAGTGTGCATTTAAGGAAAAATTCCCTGTGAACAGAAAAGTAGCCCAGCATTGGGGGGGGGGGACTATGCTGGTGTGAACCCTTTCTTCCTGGTATATTGATTTACTGCTTCACGATAATCTTTACAATGGAGGTGCATTCAAAGTCCTTCCTCAGCCCAGCAAATCATTCTGCTCACTCTGCTGTTGAGAAAACATATGGTAGATTTCCAGTTGCAGGACTGGGTGCCACTGTCCTTGGTGCTTAACAATATGGGACATTCCCACTGCCATCCATGAACAGATGCTTATTCTCACTAATTTAGTCCTGCATGTTCCACCCATGCTGTGGAAATCCATGGGCATAAAGACTGGAGGTTCTGTGCAACCTTCCCCGCCCCACCCGCCCCCAACTGGGAGCTTGAAAGCTTTGGAGATGAGAGGCTTGCTTCCTCCCCCACACCTCCCACCTCTGTCGGGCAAAATTGCTTCTCTCCCATCTGTGAAAGGGGCAGTAAAATTCCCAGAGTCACTGGAGAGGATGGTGACCCACCTACTGAAAAGAAAGAGAGGCAGCAAAGCCAAACTAATCAGTGGTGCCCTGAGGCTTTTTCCCCCAGTTCCTGTGACAAATTAAAAGAGGTGAGGGGTGAGCTGAGGAGGGGGACCAGAGGGGATTGTAGGAGATGAGGCAGCAGAGTGTAAAAAGTTTGGGCAAATTAGGCTGCCTGAAAGATCCAATTTGCATGTTGAAGAGGCATGAAGGGATCAGAGGGTGAAAGCCAATTAACAGATCAAAGGCAGAGGAAGCAAGGCCCCTTTAGAACGGTAGCTGGTGAAAGCAGGAGTTTCAGGCAGGGCTGAAGGTGTGGTGATATTAGATACTGGACTCCTCGTGTGATAAAACAGATTAAACTCCTCATGTGATAAAACAGATTAAATGCCGGGATAATTCCTGCTGTAAGTCCCACCCACTTCAAGCTCACAGGCTGAACTTGTTTGAGTGGACATCAATATTCATGCCAGCGCATGAGTCACAGTACAATGGGCAAATAGCTTAACTGTTAATTGCACAGTTAAGGCACGGGGCAAAACTAGCATAACAGGTCTACTCAAGCTTTAGTGGCTTAGCACAGATTTCTGGCTGCCAGTCCAATTTTCAAGGATTGTGGGAGGAAACAAATATGTTGGCGGGGGGGGGGGGGAGACAGGAGAGGGGTAAAGGACTGGAATTGACTGGGAGGCCAGATCCTTAATTCACCCATCCCCTCTGGGACAACTTCGATGGGCATGTCTTGTCTTTAGTGCAGCCAATCCCAGAGGGTTCACTGACGATGCCAATCAGCTGATTTTAAAACAAAGGACTTCTCCCTTTTCTGCTGTGTGTATTCTAATGCAGGTGTAGTTTCATTTTAATAAACTTGATACATGAAGCAGCAGCAACAAAGCCCTATTGTCTGGAAATGGAGTGGGGGGGAGGCAGAACAGAGCAACAACTGTTGTATTAAATGAGAGCACAGCCATTATGCATTTTCTCCTTCTCCAGGGTACAACCTGAAGCCTGCAAAGCACCTGAAAGGGCTTCATTTGAATGTATGCTACTCTGTCCCACATCACATCTTAAAGACTCTGCCAGATGCAGACTATAATGGTTTGAACAATGGTTGAACAGTCTTCCACCCCCTTTTTTACCATCTAGCCCAGGGGTCAGCAACCTTTTTCACATGTGGGCCGTTCCACCATCCCTCAGACCATGTGGTGGGCCAGATTATATTTTGGAAAAAAAATATGAACGGATTCCTATGCCCCACAAATAACCCAGAGAAGCATTTTAAATAAAATAACACATTCTACTCATGTAAAAACACCAGGTAGGCCCCACAAATAACCCAGAGATGCATTTTAAATAAAAGGACACATTCTACTCATGTAAAAACACGCTGATTCCCGGACCATCTGCGGGCCGGATTGAGAAGCCAATTGGGCCGCATCTGGCCCCTGGGCCTTTGCCAACCCCCAATCTAGCCTGATGAAGAGTTTGGGGGAACTTGAAGACTTTCACATTATTTTGTGGCATTTTTAGTTAACTTAATAAAGCTTTTTTTCCTGGGCCAACACTTTTGCTAATATAATTCACAGCATTTTTTAAATCTAGTATTTTGATGGAGCAGTATTGGTAAATCTAAGTGCTTCACATGAGGCTGGTGTATATCATCACTCTCCCTTTCCAGATTTGTGGGTTTTATAACATTAACTAGTGGTAAACTAAGCTAATTTCTGTGGATTTTTTAATTTGTACATCAGAACTTATGTATGTTACATTACAGATTCATCACTGATATTTGAAATAGGTGAGTCAGTGCTAGGGATATTGGGGTTACTTGCTATATGTTTTTTACTTGATGTACATACATTTGGTTTTGGTTTTACAACTCTTTCCTCGACTTCCTGTTTGTTCTGCAGCATTAGTTTCCTTGGGTCAAGGTCATCTCGTATTATAGTCTAGCACTAGCACTGGGTGTCATGCTAAACATGTGAACTATCTCAGTATGTTGTGTCAGTGTAAACAGGGAGATCACTGCTGCAACGCTATGCTGGCATCAACTACACCAGATGGTGGCATGGTCATATTTGCAAAGGCATTCATCCAAAATAGAATGGGGAGATGGTTGAGAAATGGCTGCCTTGAATTTCAGAACAAAATAAAATAAAAAATTCCTTCCAGTAGCACCTTAGAGACCAACTAAGCTTGTTCTTGGTATGAGCTTTCGTGTGCATGCACACTTCTTCAGATACCTGAAGAAGTGTCTGAAGAAGTGCATGCACACGAAAGTTCATACCAAGAACAAACTTAGTTGGTCTCTAAGGTGCTACTGGAATGAATTTTTTATTTTATTTTGTTTTGACTATGGCAGACCAACACAGCTACCTACCTGTAACTTGAATTTCAGAGAAAGAACAAGAGGCCAAAGCAGTCAACAGTAGGCAATTTCTCTCCCCTCACCCTGTTAATGTATTAGGGTCTTGCTGAATATCTGTTAGCAATTTCAGGGATTTGGTTCCTGTTTTCTGGTTTTGTTCTTATTTAGGGATCAACAGCCAAATGGTAGAGTTTATCACCCACCTCTAATGTGACACTAAAATGTGACCTCCATTTCACTGTTGCATTGACAGGCAAGGTTGGCATTAGAGAAATTAGGTTGATAGATACTTGCCTCACACTCCCAGATACTGGTGTACAGTGTACACTGTACAGTGAAGACAGTACCTTTATGCAGATTATGAGATACTTGATTTGGTTTGATTCCTGGGTTTAACCTATGTCCATAATTTTCTGGGGTAAAGAATTGTAAATGGCCTCTTGCACAATCAATCTTTGAACCATCTCAAGTATTGTTGGCATTTCATTAGATAACGAATTACCATCTTATCGTTTTAGAAGTAAAATTCTCTTGACATTTTCTGAAATTCATGCAGAGTATTTCTGTGACTTTTTGTCCATTATTAAAGTACCATGAAAAAGTGTGCCCTAAAACATACATATCCTGCTGATTCATTTTGATCAGTTAAATATCTTATAGTAATAACTGGGAATTTCATCTTTTTACATCAGGTCCATATTGGAAAAAAATTGACTAGAATAAGGCCTACTTCTTTCTCCTTATGTCTTTAATATAATTGATCTCGTTACTTTTTCCAACATTATTAAAATCTCTTAAGTGTGGCCACCTCAATTTACAGTTCACGTTTCAAGAAGGGGTCTCTTATGTCTTGCCAATCCTCTGCATGTTCACTCGTTAAATTATACATATGCTAATGATGTGTGAAAATCAGCCAAATAACAACTCTCTGTAATCGCTTAATGTCCCTAGAGCACTGTGGCTTTTTTATTATTATTATCTTTTGATTTGTGACCTATTCTGAGTCACGTTCCTTTTAGGGCATCATTTCAACAGCTGAGGTTAATTAGCATTTTCACTTTTACCCCTTCTGAGAGAAGCTCAGGCGAGTCCTCGCAGTACTTACCTACAGGACAGCTCAAAATTTCCACTTTGGAATTGTGTATTTCCGCTTATTACAGTCTGGAGTGGGTTTCCACGGCCATTGAGTGGAAGCTCTGGGGAGGGGGGTTTTTGAAGTGGGTGGTTGGCAAGTTAAAATATTTGACATTTGAATATCATTATTTTTATAGACATATCTTTGGAAAACATTTTCATCCTGCTGCACCTTGCTGGCAATATGTTTATTCCTCCTAACATTCAAATATCTTAGCTACCAAGCTTGATGACGATAGTGTGTAGACTTATAGCTCTCTAAATAGCTTCCATCATGGAAGGCTTTTCATGCAACATGCAGTTTGGATTAAATTCTACTAGTCTGGGATGTGATGATGATGAAGAAGAAGAAGAAGAGGAGGAGGAGGAGGAGGAGGAGGAGGAGGAGGAGTTTGGATTTGATATCCCGCTTTATCACTACCCGAAGGAGTCTCAAAGTGGCTAACATTCTCCTTTCCCTTCCTCCCCCACAACAAACACACTGTGAGGTGAGTGAGGCTGAGAGACTTCAAAGAAGTGTGACTATCCCAAGGTCACCCAGCAGCTGCATGTGGAGGAGCGGAGACGCGAACCCGGTTCACCAGATTACGATTCTACTGCTCTTAACCACTACACCACACTGGCTCTCTAT
The DNA here is from genome assembly GCF_009819535.1 of Lacerta agilis. NCBI lineage: Eukaryota > Metazoa > Chordata > Lepidosauria > Squamata > Lacertidae > Lacerta > Lacerta agilis. The sequence continues at coordinate 50,357,089 of NC_046313.1, forward strand.
GTTTAAGGTGCCATTTAGCTCCTAGATTTCATATCTCAGTTTCTAACACTGATGGGACTACATGTGAGACAAATACTGATGAAGGTTATTTACAGCTCCGTGCACCATGTCACTGAGCACGTTTTCCTGTTAGATTTTGCAAGTATCCCTCCCTGCTAATGCCTTGCTCTCTCTCCTCCAAACATCCTCTTTTCAGCTGCCCCTTTTTTCAGCAACCTATTCTCTTACATCAAGCTTTAAGCCTCTGGAAAAAAATGCCCATTCAGGTAGTCTCAATAAGGGATTCTTTGCCAGTAGTGCTAAGAGAACTACTGAGTGAGGGATGAAGTGTGCATTTTACTTGACAGAGAGATGTCCCTGGAAATAGCTGCTCTTGTGGTGAGTACTCTCGATCTTATCCCATAAGGTTTAGAAATAATCTCTCTCTCTCTCTCTCTCTCTTTCTCTCTCTCTCTCTCTCTGTGTGTGTAGAGAGAGAGAGAGAGAGAGCATTCATATATAAGAAGTCACAAAGTATAAATGGTTTAATCATCTTGTGCATGAGCTGTAGGCTGGTGCCTACAGCTCAAGCTGTGCTGCGTTGTGCCTCGCTTAGTCAAAGCAGGAAGCAAACTGCAGAGCTGTCAGCTTGGTGTTCCATTTGAACCCATGCATATAGTTTCTCTCTCTCCAAAGAAATCACAATCTGAAGCCATTCTTTGTTCTGAGCTTCCCAACTTTTGTTCAGGGAAAGGAAACTACAAATGCTCACTTGGACATAACACTGAGTTGGTTTGTGCACAAGGAGAGAAGTTGGAGCTCCCTGAGCTGCATATATCTCATGTGCAGTGAGATGAAACAAAAGATGCTTTGTGTTGCATCTGAAATGCAGCCAGCCTCTGCACACCTGATCCAGGTTTCTGGCTACTAGTGCATAGGCGTAGCCAGGTTTTTTTTGGGGGGGAGGCCTTTTTGTTGGGGGGGCAGAACCTCAGTTAGCTATGTATTTTTATTGATTGGGGGGGCAGCTGCCCCTCCCTGCACCCCAACTACACCCATGTTCTAGTGCAGGATGCAAGCCATTCTAAATGTTACATACCAGGACAGGATAATTCTTTCAGGGAAGGCTGCTTTTGGCAGCATTTCTGTGAATTCTGAGTAGCTTGTACTCTGGTTGTGAGTGCAGTTTCGGGGAAGGGATCCTTCGAGATTCCATTGTTGAATTAAACAACTTTAAATGTCTTACAGGTTTTCAGAAAGAGCTATTACGTTGCAGGACTGCAGCTTCAGGATCCCATCTTTCGATGGTGGCAATGAATAAGCAGTATGGGACGCAGTTAGAATTAAGTGAGCCTTGGATGCACTACCCAGGAAAACTGTATGCTTGGCAGCCTCTTTGGATGTGCAAAGCTTCCTGCAAAAGACTCATTTGCATTTCTGCATTTGTCTTGCTCTGGGATAGGGGAGTTAAAGATGCTCCTTGGGATTTTTTAAATAGGGTGAGCAGCAGACGCCTAAGGTTCTCCTGTTGGATTTTTCCAATGTGCATTGAGAATAGTACTCACTGCCGATTCCCATTCACACTATCTCAATTTTTTAATTTTTGTGACGCTTTGGAGTTTTATTCCATGGAGTTGCACTTAAGTTCACCACAGCTCTTCCACCAGTTTGGTAAGAGGAAACAAAATAACACCTACCTCCTTTTGTGAATGACCTTTTAAGTACTCTTACAAAAAATATGCTAGAAATTACTGTATATGCATGCATATTGTTGATGGGACCGTGAAACATCAGAAGCTGATATAACTGTGATGGTGCTATTAAGGACAGGACCAACATCCTCCACCTCAGACTTCCTTCCATGAATGTCCTTTAGTCCTTAAATTGCAGCACATTTTGAAGAATTTATTTTGGCTTCCCCCATCTCAGATTAGATCTGTATCTGAAGAAGTTTAGAGCAAGGTATAAAATATGTGCCATATAAAGTGCTTGCGGCCATTACCTCGCTTTGGAGTCCATGGAAAAGACAGCAGGGTTGAAAAAGCAGAGCTTCAGGGAACACCAATATGATTATTTATCTGCTCTGCCTTGTGGGAGAAATATAGCTTATTGGACAGAGCAGCTCCTAGGTGTTTGAACTCTTCACTTGCTTGCCAATCCACAGCCTGAGGCAGCAGTCCCTGGGACTAAGCTAGGGTACTGACTTGCAAAGATATTGCTTGGGGGCTTGTAAGTTATCTACATTCTCTCTGTGTGTGAGCTTGATTTCTCTCTCTTTCTGTGTACACATATCCATTCCATTCTTCCTTTGGAAAAATGTGCTGAATGAGCCCCCCCATGTGACATGGAACTCAGTTGTCTTATGCCATTACCACACAAGCATAATAGCATTTGAGATTCTCTGTGTTCTTGAGCCATTTTGTTTTTCATTCTCTGGTGGAGAGCAATGCTAATATTTACATCCCCAATAGCAGTAATGCATTCTGAGAATGACAGCCACATTCCTTAGAAGAACAACCAGTTCCCAAAATCCAAGTGCTGTTGATTTGCCCACCTGACAGCTCCTGAGGCCACTTGAGCAGTCCACAGAACTGCCTGAGGCAGAAGGGGCACAGGAGGGTTTGTCTAGCCAGCTGGATATATATGTATAACTGCTTTCTGTCCTTCTCCTCGTTTCCCATCCAAATCAGGGGGAGAAGAGAACAAAAATTTGATTCTCTGCCATCTTAGTACATCTGGTGTCTGATGGATTACTGACTGGTGGAAGGATTTATAAGGCAGAAGGAATGGTACACGCTGAAGAGTCATGTGGCGGGCTTTGTATAATTGGTTGGGTTTTTTTCCTGCTTAAATGGTCAAAGAAGAGCTATGCCTTATATCCAATTGCAGCCCCCCCCCTCACTGCACGCACACATGGTAAAACAGATATGTTCTTTCTTTACTCATGCGGGGTTCGTAATAATTTATTTCCAAAATACCATAACCTTGTGCAGTGCTCACATTCATATATAAGCATCCATCTTATGTCATGGATGCTGGGTTGGATGCAATACTATTGAAGGAAGTACATAACAAAACACGCAGACTAATAAGGGTATTTCCCATGCCCTCTCATCCCCTTTTCTTTGTGATGTGCTGCTAATATTTTTGGATAGCATGTTTCAGTGATTATATTTGCTCAGAGTCATTGTTATTCCTAAGTTTTCTTTCAGCTTCTTGATTCTTCCGTTTTATTGCTTTACATTTAAAATCTGTTACTACTTTATTATTATTAGGATAATTGGTTTTGGGTGGGTGAGAGTGACTCCTTTTGGAAACACATTGGTAAGCTGATACAGTGCTTCATAAATGCTATATCTTTCTCCCCTGGCTTCATCGGATGAGGATCCATGACAGTGGCTCTTTTTATTGTGAATATATTGATAAAGTCAGTCATATTGCTAAGCACATTACTTTGAAATAAATCCCATGTATTTCATCGTGCATTAGCTATTTTTGTATCCCCCCGAGCTTTAACACCATCTAAAGCACCTTTTTAATTGTGTTTCCATTGTTGCTCTGTGTTTTCAGAATTTATCTTCCCTAGTGCAAAACCAGGAATTACTAGAAGAGAAATATGATGATGGTCTACATGCTGCAGATTCCTATCATTAGTTGCCACTGACCAACTTTTATTGGAACAAATTATAATCTTTGAAAATACAGGGAATATACTTGTCCTACCTTTCTTCTGTGACATGGCCTTAACCCTTGGGAAATTACATTTTATATTCCGTGTGCATGGCATAGCTAAAAGAGAATCTCTTTATGCAAAGCATATGAGGCTTTCCGTGGGAGCCCTGGAAAAGCTTCCATTTAAGACTAGCTAATTATGACTTGCAACCTGTGCCATAAATTAAAGCTCACGATGAGCTCATGACCAGTCAAGGTCTGTAATGTTTACAAGCCATAAGGTCATGGTGGAAAACAGCAAGGAACAGCCATTTAATAGGCTGTTGGCCTAGCTGTCAAAATTATTAATTAAATTTTATCTCCTCTCCTCCATGCTTGAGTGCCACCAGTATGAATCTTCAGACCTGAGGAAGCCATGCACAGTAATAATTGGGTGCTTATCACAGGCCAAGCAGTCTTTTAATATGATCCTTTGTTTGACAGCTATTGCAGTGCACTGATGGAAGATGTCAAGATTTCTGAAAATGCCAATAGAATGCCTTACTACGTATCAGTCCCCTGGGTTTCAGATCTTGGGATAAATAAGGTAGCTAAGGATCAATAGAATGTGGTCTAATACATTTATCCATAATGAGCTTCAAGGGGGAGGTGAGAGGAGTGAAGCTTTCAGTGAGAGAATCAGAGGCATAACTGACAGTATATATTATGCAGGGTGGACTGAAACCACTTTTGTATAGCATCAGTAGACCAGAAGGAATTGCTGTGTTGCTGCTCCTTTTGCACGAATTTTTGGCAAGGTAAAAGTCTTCCCTCCCTCCCTCCCTGCCAACCCACCCTCTTTTTTTAACCGAAAGGCAATTCTGTTGAAGCGCATCTAGGACTGCCCTGGAAACCAGCTCTTCTCACTCTCAAGCAAATCTGTCATTGGTTCTATCACAGGCATACTCCCAGCAAGAACATTAAACTCCGAGGCATAACAAGGTTCCATATTATATGAGGCATCATGTTTGACTTCCTGCTCCAGCCATCACTTCTTTCTGCCTGCTGGGCATTACTTTGCATGTTGATATTAATCAGAAATCACTTGGCAGATTAGACTGAAAGTGTGGGAGTGACTGGCCCATGATCACCCAGTGACCTTGGCTGAATGAGGGTTTGAACCTGGATCTCTGTGGCCCTTGTATAAAACCACTACACTAATAAATAGACTATGCAGGCATCTTGCATGAATTTAATCAGTTCCTTGGATCAAGTGCAGCTCACTCAAGGTAAACATCTGGAGCTGCTTTCATTGTTTGCATCAGCAAGTTTCATTTTAAAGACCCCCTTCCTCATTTGTTAAATGAGAATATGAAACGAACACCCTCAAAAAGAGGTATTTTGAATTGTGTAAAGCATTTGCACATCAAAATGCTATGTAAATAACCTATTGTAATATAAAACAAATGGCTTTGCCATTTGTTTCAAATCAGACACTGTAAGTAATGAGATAAGAGCTGCAAAGCCTTGAAATGGTGGGCTTTCTGTAGCTCCTTCATAATTTATGTCCGAGTGTCTCTTCCAAGCATTGGTTATATAGCTAGGAAGTGCCAGAAACATCTCATTTTCTAGGTCATGTAAGGAACTGGCACAGATGCAGTGGATACATTCTGACATTTGCAGACTCTGAAAATCCTGGATGAGTAAATGTGGTAGAAGAGTGAAGTACCTGGAGGGACAAATGTGAGCCCTGCTCCTAGCCAAGCAGTATTCCAAACACCCATCTTTATCTGTCTTCTGACCCACTGAACCAATTCCTCTAATGAAGTTGTGAAAGCCTAGAGAACCCCAACTCAAGGATGGAGAGTGAGCTGCCAGTAATAACCCTGAAAGTTATGTCTCTGCATATCAAAAGTATGCTGCCAAAATATAAATAATGATCAAGAGCCTGAAGGATTCTGTAGTACATAATAGTAAGAGTGCATTGTGGTGCGCTTGTTAAGTGACTGCTGTGACACTGCAGTTGCTTCAGCAGGAATTTGCTAAGCTTCCTTATTTGTTGCATCATTTTGTACAAATGTGGAGAGGTTTGCTGCCAATGGGGTCTATAGGAAGCAGTCATTTACCATGTGCCCTTTTAAGTATTCTAACTAATGCTGATGTTGAAATTTTGAATTTCGTTTATATTTATATCCTTTTGTCTACCGCTTTGGCCAGAGGGGGGTCTGTTAGGCATACACGAGGCCATTGTATCACAGACTGCCTCCATTCCGCTCTGCAGAAGGAAGCAGTGGCGTGTGAACCAATTGAATGAAATACCTTCTTTGTCAGTAGTCTTGTTACTTCCCACCTCAGCGACTATTGGATCAGTGAATCCAGGCACTAATTTTATAACACATCTGCCACTCTCCTCCCAAAATGGCTTGGCAGCTGATGCAGCAGCAAGACTGAGAAGGTCTTTTAGATTCCAAGGTGCCCTGCTACAGGAGCCTTGGAAGTCTGATTTCACTAGCCTCTCGAGACTCCGAATCTCTCTAGTTTATTGCTGATGGAGCTGTCATGGTGACTGTGCAGCAAACCTTTAGAGTGCCTTTGCTGATTAGTAGCTGCATAGCCAGGTCCGTACCACAGTTCCACGAAAAAAATGTAGGCTGAGCCAACCCTTTCCTTAGCTGGTGCTCACATATCACACATATTCCTGGGGCGCTAGGGTTTTATTTTTTATTTTTAAGAATGCATCATTCAAAGCAAAACATGTAAGCTTGCTCAGCAATGCACATGCATTTAAACATATCACAGGAATTAAGAGTCAAATAAAATACAACAAGCTGCATACTGAGCAATCCATGCCTGGCCCTGCTTAGCTTAACACAATCCATTCATAATATTCTCATTGAAATCATAAGCAAAACACACATGGGCACCTGAGAGTTAAGCAATGTTCCTAGAATACAAATAGCAGAGCAAATAATGATCCTTACCCACAATCCATTGTGGGGTTTTTTTTCCAAGTCACTATCATCAGCTCAGTAATACTATTTAATCCCTTCCCCTGATTTAAAATTCCATCATAGGGAAGTAATGTGTTTCTGTTCTGGGGTTTACTCTGGTAAAAAACATTAGTAGATTAACTTTATCTTACCTATTACAGGGGTCTTCTAGGAGTTAGTGCAGTTTATTTATCAAAAAAGTGAATAAAATAACCAAATTGGTAATATCTGCAAGTGCCTTTCAGTGGGAAGTGCACTTCATTGGTATCACTTTCAAATATTTGCATAGATCCTGTTGAGTGCTCCAGAGAATGGCTACTTTTTTTTTTAATTGGTTACAAGAAAACTCATGCTTGAACCTGGATTACCTTAGTTTATATGCCAGTGTCACGACTTGTTAAATTTGTTCCAAGTTTTACATGAGCTCTTTCCCATTTTTATTTATAGAAGCTCATTTTCGAACCCCTAATAAAATCATGTCCATTGTGTGCTCCTTACTTACACTGTCCATGTAACTCTAGGACACAGAAAACATTTTATGATGGGAGCTGGAGTCCAGCAACACCTGTGGGACCCCACAGGTTCCTTACCTCTGCTGTTGACTCCACTATCTGGGCTGGGGAAGGGGCAGGTTTTGCTCCCATCTAAACTGTGCCCCCAGTTGTAGTGTGTTTTGCTTTGCACCATGTGAGTCAATAGCTGCAGTTGGGTTCAGGTGAAGGCAAATCCTGCACTTCAGCTTTGACACTGGGAGTAATGGTAGGTTCCCCCTCCCCAACCCAATGGAGTCCACCCAGCATACCCTTTTATTTTCTCTCATGTGCATGAATTAGGGTGCGTTCTGTACTTTGGGATGCTGTGGTAGTGGAAAATGTGTCAGTGCCACTGGGCACTATGTTGGGGCCTCAGTTCAAAAATATGTCATTGCCTATGTTTTGCCAGTTAGTCAATAGTGAGCAATTCTTCTTGTCGCTGCCTTTTCCAGTCTTCTGTGCAGATAAAAATGTTTAGTTTACATGTGAAATAGGTGTGTACATTGAGTCTACACTGTTGGAGGAAGACTCTTTTGGGTCAAGAAATGCATGGAAAGCTTTTTGTAGGCTGCATGCAAACAGTGAGCAGGACCTGGTCTCAAAGTGGTCAAGCCAAACACACACTAGGTACACATCATGCACATGTATGCATCCAAATTTGCAGGTGCAGAACACATAAACAGACATAGTGAACACAGAGACGCTCACAAACACACTGCCCCTACTCATCACCTTAACATAGGGATGCTCACTGTGGCATGCTTACTATACAGCCGGAGGTGTTGCACTAGGCAAAATAGCTTGCTACATGGGAAACAGTCAGGCTTTGGGCAGAGTTGCTTTTGAGTGGTTTGCTTTTCTATGTGGGCCAAGTGTTCTGATCACACTACAGGGGATAAAACGCCGTCTAATATGCTAAGTTCAATTCTCATGCACTGGCAATGATCACTGAGTGTTCAGGAAACACTAGGAGCACTTGCATTGCCTACATTATGGAGGAAAAGAGTGGCAGGAAGGAACATCACAGGACGTGTGTGTGTGTGTGTGTGTGTGTGTGTGTGTGTTGGCTGTCATCAGACATTGTAGGATGCTGCTATAGAAAGACTCTTCTATAGCGTGTACTGTGTTTGTAGCTAAGGACAAGCATAGTAAAATGTTTCCCCTTGGGGGGGGGGGGGAGAGGTTTCCGAGGAAAGCCCAGCAAGCTGCTATGACCCTATTGGTGCTTGCCCACAAGAAACAAGGTGGCAGCTTGCAAATAATTGTAGAGCACTCAGGGATGCACAAGCAATCTGTGCAAGATGACGTGAGAGGAAGAAACTGTGCTCTTAGTAAGGGCAAGAAGACTTCCCCCATTCAATTCTTGTATTGTTCTGTGGTTCATTGTGCTCTACATTCCATTCCTTCTGAAACTGGGTTTAATTAGGAGAGTTACTAACATTAATTCTGGATTTGGAGCATGAATAGAGTTGCAGCTTTTACATCCTTCACATATGTTCCCTTCTGTGTGACTGCACACATGTGCATTGATGTTGCATTAAAGGTATGCAATCAATACGCATAATGTAAGCTTATTTTGTACAGTGCTCTGCGTGTACAAACCTTCCATGAGTTAGGGGCTTCCCCTGAATATGAAGACAAGTTCCAGCGGACAAGATCAGTAGTGGGTCCAACAGTCAAGAAGGCGGTTACTGCATGTGCCATATAGGAAAATGAGGGGCAGGTGGGGTTTATCAACCTAGGAAGGTAGCCCATCTAGGAGAGGCAAAACTCTAATCCTAAATCTCTGCTGCCTTGTGGCTATAACCATTGGTGAAAATGGCTTCGGGAATAAACCCTGAGGAAAAATCTGTATCCACTGTCTTGTGGGGCATCTTTGGGAAAAGAAAAGGCTAAGGAGTAAACCCTATGTAAATCTGAAGTCCCCAAGATGGCTGGATGGTGCCCTGTACTACTGCTGCTGGCAACTTCTGCAGCCAAGCTGGTGCCAAATGTATTGCTCTGCTTTCCTTTGGCGAGGCTGAGACAAGGGTATTGTCGTCTGGGCAGCCCAGGACCTCCATACACACTGCTCAGACCTGTGCCCCAGAGACTTCACTTTGGTGCTGCTAACACAGCAAAAAATCCACAGGTGAGTCTCTGCAGCCATAGTAGACAGTGATTCTCCAGCAGTTTGACTTCACCCACAGAGGTGCATTCCATTGTTGAGAGACAGACAGAAGGATGCCAACTACTAGTGAGTCCCTTTACAAAATTCAGAACTAAAAACATGGAACAAAAGAGACCTAATGTGTCACTTCCACTTTGGAATCAAGACCAGATAATCCAGATGTAAAGAATCAGGGAAGAAATTCACTTGACAATTTCGGAAGAATTCCTAGAACTCAATGCTTTGATGTGGGTTTGCACATTCTTGAGATGTCTGAATTCTGTTTGGAGACTGAGTGAAGGTATGCCCTGACTGGAATCCGGCAGCAATGCTGCATGGGCCTTTGTTCTTTCCTGGAATGGGTTTTGGTATCTGTTCCAGCTTCTTCAGTCCATTCTGTAGTTTTGGCAGCTCTTCCCCCAAATGTTTCATCATTCAGTGTAGATGACCAGGGATTTGTGGAAAATACAAGGCATAGAGCTGCCTTTCTATTGGTGTGGGAAAAGGCTTTGCAAAGAATACTGGCAGTGATACAACTTGGTTCTAATAGAAATCTGTGGAAATAGCATCTCCTTTTCGATAGTATAAGGTGGAATTTGGAGGCACAACCATGAAGTGTAGTAACTATCAATTGAAAGGCAACAGAGTTAAAATGAGGAACCAGTTGGAAGTTACAACCCTACCAAGGCCCCTCATGAATATCTTTGCAAATAACCTCTGTTTATATGTTATTGTGCAGTATAAAAATGTCACTCCTCAAAGGTAACCAATATCACGTACCTTTTGAGTGCTTAACCTACTTTGCCATTAATGTACTTCACTTGGGAGTGGGGAGAGGGCATTGCCAATGTAAGAGCTGTCTTTGAATGCATTGACACTGGCATGTAGAGAAAGCCTTTCCTGTATTTTGCATTGTCTCTCTTTCCTTGGAAGGGATTATTGTGTAGGTTGTATGTGCTGCAACAGTGAGATCGAAGTAAACAGAAGAGAGACTGTTGAAAGTTAGATAGCTGTGATAGTATGTGGGGGCTGGGACTTCTTTACAGCAGGCTTTATTGTAACCAGCTTTTTGCCTTATGCTAGACTTGTCTCACTTTCTCCTTTGAGATGTAGATTGTGACGTGGATTCTGACATCTCTTCTAGAGGAATGAGTTTTAGGTAAAACAGATAATGTACCAGTTCCTGCAAGATTTATTGCACAGTAGCCCCAGATAAGTTATTATTTTCCCCTCTTTGAAAATACTTTACTTTTGGCAGGCTTATTAATAAGAAAATCAGCCTTTCTGCATTCAAGGTGGAATTCATTTTCATGGACAAAGGCCCTTTGTTGGGAGCTGGCTCTGTTCCTGAAGTGGGATAGAGATTATTCTGAAGATAGCATTGATTTTTGTCCTTCAGGAGACTCCAGTAAGAGCAAGCCTTTTTGTTATTTTTGGATTCCTTTAAAGACCTGCTGGAAGTTGAAAGGAAATTGTTGTTCAAAGTTCAGGTTTATAACCTGGTAAGACTATATATAGGAAGAAATCACCATCTGATATCCAACTTGCACCAACAAGCTCCAAGAAAATGCATTGAGTGATTGTGTTTTTTGTTTAAATCTGATCAACAGTATTTTGGTCACAAAACTCAGTTGGTTAAGGAGACAAAATGCATCTGATATTAAATGAAGTTAAGAATAAGCTGCCTTTTCTAAGAAACTTACTGCCACCTTTCAAGCAGGTACGTTGTGCTTCAGCTAGCAGAGGAAAATACCTTATCTTCGACTTCCAGGTTGTCAAGGTGCTTAATCATAACCTTTGAGATGTGGCCGCTTGCACTCTGCTGGTGCAAAGAGCCATGAATGAAAATCAAATAAGCATTTAATGTGGTGTTTTTCAATCTTTTTATTCATTGATGAAGCCTGGTCTATTGGATTAGGTCTTTCCGTAGCAATATTAGCAACGGGGGTTTTGAGATGTAAGGGAATAACCTTTTAGCCATCGCCACTTGCTTTACTAGCTGATGTTACCTGCCAGCTAATCTGCCGTCCTTGTATTTTCTTCAGACTGTCTTCTTTGTAACAGGAAGCTCAGGGAAATGGTTGGCAAGGTTTTGAAAGTGTAATCATGTATTTAAAAAAATCCATTGCTAACACTGGATACTCCATTGTACCAAGCAAGATGAGAGTAAAAGGAGATTAGCTGAAGAAGGAAATGTGCTGGACTCACTTTTTTTCATCGGTGGCCTGTGAAAGGAAAAATCTTTCACAAGGAAAGGGGTTAAAAGGAAAGTTGTGCAAGAGTGGCACACTGATATCTGAGATTATTCTCTACACAATATTTGAATGACATTCAGGTGAAATTTGTTCCAGGTGAGATCGGGGCATCTCCATTTTGGGGCAGCAGGTAAGAATACTTGTAAGTATCCAGAGAAAATACAGGTCGTCTGAGAATCTTTCCACAACAGGCGCCAACTGAATTAAGCCTCATGACAGACTACATAGAAGCAAACAGAAGCAGCTTTTCTTCAAGAGGGCAGGTCCAAACCCCATGGGGAAATTTCCATTGGGACCAATGATATTACACCAGATCTTTGGAAGTCTTGTGTACGGCCTTGCAGTGGATGTGTGTAAGGTGAACAGGATACTTCCCTTTTCCTACTTCCTAAACACACCAGCAAACTTTCCAGATTCTGCTGAACGTAATTGCACATGCTTGAATTAAGACAATCTTTAGTATCAATTTGCAAATGAACATTTCATTAAAGATATGGAATACATCTTTGTTTGACTGCACCTAGGTACCTGCTGCTATTTTTAAAGCAGCTATTTAAAACATGCCCACAGGCTTGCCTACATTAGACTCACATGGCAACTCCTCGACAGTCACTCAATTTAACAGCATCACCCTCCATTTTTGCCCCTTGGAGTTAGAGAATTTTAGAATACATAATGCATCTTTCCACTCCATTCTAATTAACATGGGGTTTTGCACACTAAGCTTTCATTAGAGGCAACCAGGTCAAGCTGACAGTGAATTTCTGATGTGTGGTCAGCAAACAAAGATCTGCTTAGGTTTGTCTTTACAGTTTTGCTCCAGCATTTCTACACTAATAGCGACGGAGGAAGTTCTATTTTTAGCTTCAAAGCTGCATCCCTCACAACACCAGCAGTGAAGCTTCCAGCAAAGCTCTTTAATTCCTTGTCAGAATGAACTTAATTAAATCCCCTCTGGCTTTTTTTTTTTTTAAGTAATCTAGTAAGTATGTGAATCTAAATTTGGAAGTTTATTATATCCTGAATTTTATTATAAAGCTTTTACTCAATAAGGCAAATAATTACTCAAGTCTCCCACTTCCCTTTTTATCTTAGAATTTGTATATGACTCTTCTTTTCTTTTTTTTAAGGAAAGGAAATGCCCAGAAACAAGCAGTCCTTTGTTGCAGGGCTGGGATATGCATGTGTAATCCATAGCACTGAGATCAGCTAAAAATGGAATGCAAATGAACACTTTGGATTTGTGGGATTGACAGTTTAAGCTCAGGGTTCCTGAGGTACAGCCTGTGTTAAAATGGGGCAACCCCCTTTCTCCAGCGATACGGAAAGTAGGTCACTATACAGCTGGTCCAGAGAGAGATTAAAGAATTTTATCTCCAGGAGGTGACTCAAGAGGCAAGAAGCTAGCATGTACTCACAAGCTCTTCGCACATCATAAACTTAAACTTTCAGGATATTTAAAGGTGTGTGTAGCTGGTAATAACTGTTTCTGGAGATACAGTCTACCTTTGAAAGAAAATCAATGTATAGCTGAAATGCCTCTGAAATTCAGAAGCCAAGTTAAAAATCTTCAGTGAGATTTGTTAGCAAACAGCTATGATGGTGGTGGATGCTTCATAATGCCCTGCTTATTTGATCAGCAATAGATGACCTTCTGTCAACCAAATTCTTTGCAGATGTGTGCTATCACATCCACACCATACAATTAAAGCACATTTAAAGCCTTTTAAACAGAGCCCCCACAGGTAGAATTTTGAACACTCTTAACAAACTACACCATAAAAATATGGTGTGGATATGTGAGCAAGGGTTCTTTTCCTTGATTCTTTTGGCTTCAGAGGGAGTGGGTATGCCTGGCCTCAGCACTGTTACCAGGCAAAAGGCCACTGGGGATGGGGGATATTTTCCTGTCCTAGCTTCCCCTGAGGGCTGCTACAGATGTACAGTACCCAGCAGAGGTGGCTTGGGTGGCCTTTGTGCTTCCTCTTCCTATGGAATGTGGGGAGAGGAAGCACAAGCAAGTAATGCTTCCCTCTCTGACTCTTTCTGCAAGAAACCTCCAAAATAGGTTTCAGACTGTGCTGATCCTGTCTGAGAAAGAGAAGAGGGCATTCCACAATAACTTAATTTAGCAGTAGAACATTAAAAGCTTCCGTGGCTTTGAGTCCCCTGAAATAATAATGTTCAAGTGAGAAACCTGAAACTTTCAGACTACTGTATTGCAACATCCCAAGTAGCTGTTTTAGGGGAAGTCTTGATTGGGAAAAACAGGTAGAAATACAAATAATAAGTAAGTAGAGATGAAATGAATAACCTTGCAAATCCACAAATGTTATTGATCACACTATGTATCAGCATGCCTTACCCACATGTACTGTATATTAGTGTCCCCTTACCAGCAGAAAAATTAAAAAATTTCTACCTGGTTCCTGGAGCTGAATTTTGCTTTCCATTGTGTGCCTGTTTACAAGTCTGCATCATATGATGGAATAAAGCAGAATAACCATGTGTTAACCAGCCTCTATCACAAGGAGTTTAAGGCTCAAAGGGTGGCACTGAATTTCCCCATCTTTTGCACTTGGTATTACCCTCTTCCCTGCCCCCCGGATGTTGTAGGGTATATCTGGTCTACCAACTCTAGACATTGTTAATTGTGCAAATATTAGAGTTCTCTGACTGTTTAAGATGGATTCCTTTTATCGTAGCCTGCAGATCCTAACATCAGTACAACCCATGACCTTTCCATTTGAGATATGGCTGTATGAAGATTTACATTATTTCTTTCTAGATAAACACAGAGCCATGTAGCAATACTCTGATAGGTTTTTATCTAAATCTGAAATAACAGCAGTGCAGTAGGTATATCCGTGTGCTTTTTGGATTACTGGTAGCTTGGTTCACACTTTTTAGAATAAGTCACAATACCGTATATCTTTTGCTGTTTGAGAATGGGAGAAGAGTGCTTGCACAGGCTGGTGAGTTTTGAGTTTTAAGTTAGAGTTCTATTGCCTTGCAGTCCTGTGGATTTTATGTATGGTATTGCAGACAGTTTATGTGTATTTGCACATGTTTTCCTGAATATGTTAATAGAAGAAATCCCTTCACACACTTAAGAGTTTCTTCAAAAATTATGCCAGGCATGGCCAGACTTGGCTGTGGAATATGGCATGTAAAGGGTTAAAAGGTGATTGACTGCAACCATTGCACCTTCTCTGACTCAGTGGGTGAGATTAAGCTTGTATACGAGCATTTTCAGTCCTCTACCAGCTTGTATAGTTGCCGAAATTTGGGCCAAAAATAAACAACCCCGGTTTTGCACATTCTCCCAGTTGGTACAGTTCCAGTTGGCTAAATGGCATTTAGCTGATTAAATTCAAAGCTAGACCGCGCAATCTGATGTCTGCCATTAGAGCTATAGACTTGCCACCAAAATGTAGATGAGTGGCATTACACATACTGTATCCTCACACATAGTAGCGTTATTATGAAATATAGATTATTGTGGCTGCTCATGAGCATGTGCATGAAAAGGATTAGCATTTTTTTCAAATAAATTCCATACATCCTTTCAGTTAATTTGTGGGCATTTAAAAATATTTTTTTTTTCAAATTTCCTTGTTTTCAGTTACTTTTTAATTTTTTTGCCTCTGGCTTTGAACTCTTATCTCCAGTTTAAGGATTTCAGAACTTAGCACCAAAGGTTCCCTAAACTCGGTTTAGAGGATATATGTCTTGTAGTGTACATCCTCTGTCATTTCTCCTCCAAATTAATGCAGCAGCAAAAAGGAAACTCGCAGAACTTTCAAACGGTATTTCAGTTGGGTGGGAATTTTTTCCAAGGACCAAGTCCGATTCTCTCCCAGGCTGCTTGTTTTCCTTCAGCCTAATGGCCAACTTTGAACTGAAGCATGCACATACCCATACATTGCTTTATGCAATGGGAGGGCAACATGTGCAGCTCTTAACTCCCTCTATTTTTTATTTTTATTTAATTTTGTTTACTTTTCAACAAGGAGGATCCTGGGTCTCTGAAAGGTTCGTAGTTGGTGTCTGTGTGCTCCTTGATCTGTCTCTGTCACTTGAGGCTCAGGTAGTCTCATTGGTTGGAATGCCTTTTACTAGCTATTGCTGTTCTTGAATGGGGATAGCTTGGTCATTCATGCATTGATTCATGCATTGATAACCTCAGGAGTAGATTATTGCAATGTGCTCTATGTGGGGCAAGCCTTGGGCTTGGTTCAGAAGTTACAGCTGGTACAAAATGCTGTGGCTAGATGGTTGGTGGGGACATATTACTTCTGGACCAGGTTTAAGCAGGGTTCTAATATTTATTTACAGGACTTGCAACAAATTGGGCCTAGGATACCTTAAGGACTACTGGATACTTTATATACCAGCCCAGTCACTGAGATCTTTCTGGGAGTCTTATCCACCAGGAGTGCTGCATTCAGTATTCCGGGCCAAAGTCTGTGGAATTCCCTCCCAGCTGAGATCTCATGTCCTGTCTGTCCCCTTATGCTGAGTCCCCTTCCAGTTCAACTTGAGATGCTTGGTATTTTAAGGAAGTTGTATTTTGCCTATTTATGGATTCTGCCTATTTTTGAAGTTGTATTTTGCCCTATGATTTTTATCTTTGATTTTATTTTATTTTTGTATTCAACACCATATTATTGGTTGATGAATTCATCAGTCCAATAATGTGTTGAAAATAAACAAAAAACCATGGGTTATAACCTAAGCAGTTCTATAAACCACTTTCCATTGTGAAAGGTAGTCTATAAATACTGGAAATAAATCTCCCCTCCCCCAAGCTTTGACTCCAGTCATGTCCACATACGTAGAATCCACTTTATTAGACATACAAATAAAACACTAATGTTCATAAAAGAGTAGCATGGAAGCCACTTACACACAGAAGGGTCCCACACTATTTCAGTATCCTCTACTTTTTAAAGGGATTGCCACGGTTCCTTCCCATACCAGAGGGATTTGAAACCACCCTAAAATTAGACAGCTCTAAAGGATTGACTGTTTCTGTGCTACACATTTGCACTATTCAAGTATTTACAATTCTGCAAAATGAGCAAATCTCTTGGGTCATCTATTAATCAGGGTACATGCCACAAAGACTGTGCTTATCATCTTAAAGCATGAGAAATGCAGGGCAGTAGTCCTGCCATGGGACTATTTGGCTGTCTGAAAGATGCAAAAAAGCCAAATGAAATAGACACGATTTTTCTCTTTCAAATGCTTCTCATCTCTGTTCCCTGCCCCCTCTTGAGCAAGTTAAGATTCTTCCTGAGAATGATTGGCAAATTTGGCAAATTTGCTGTATTTATTATGGGCTAGGATTTCAGATAGGTTCTTCTGAAGTGAACATTCTAAGGCTGCAGTCCTGTGCACATTTACCAGAAAGTAAGCCCCACTGAATGCAGTGAATATGCTTGATGGCTGTGGCACATGACTTTTGGCCACAAGGTTTCACCAAAAATATTTGAGGGGGGTGTTACTGGAGCATCTTGGGGAAGGAGATTGAGAGGAGAAGTAAAATTGTGTGCCAATAAATAAAGCCAAAATATTGTGTGGATAAGGTAAATAGGATAGAAAAGAGTACTGCCATTTGCAGATGTGAAGCACAAAAAGAGAATTTTGAATCTTCAGGTCGGATTCAACTAAGTAGTTTTGCTAATGGGACTCAGCGTAAGGGGACAGGCAGGACATGGTTCCCTCCCTGGCACCCCCACTGTATTGGCTTTCAGGATGGGAAGAACCCCAAGAACAACACACAGGGAAAGGAGAGGGGAGGCCATTCCACCGGGCAGAAGTTCAATCTGGGGAACTCACTAGTTCTGACCTTCAATAAATCTCAATCATTCAGTCTCCTCTTCTGCAACATTGAAATGATGGAGATCCCTCCGTGTAGGGTTGTTGTGCAGATGGATGACCCAGGGGCACAGTGCTGATTAACCAGCATGAGCTACAAATCACAATAACCACTTCTTCATAACGTAATTGTATATCATAGTCCTGGCTATGTACGTTCCCGAAATCCCCTATAGGCATGTTGTTGTTTACTTTGTTTAATTATTTTCCAGTTTTTACACTATGTAAAAGTCTGTGTTTGGCCTTAAAATTACAAAGCATGTGCATCATATTGCAATGAGTATGATAATGTGGAAAAGTATAAAATGATGGCAATCAAATGCTAAAAACAGCTGCCGGGTGTGAGAGGAAGCTTGCTGCTTCCCAGATTTAACTCACTCGGTGACATTTGGGTACGACTCATTAAAATGTTTAGAAAATCAATAGGGTTTGCCTGATAAGCTACCAGATGGCTTCACTTGGATAGCCACAAGACAGCCTCCATGGCTAGCACTAAACTGTGGAACAGTATATAAAAAGTCTTGACAGCTATAGATTGCCTTTGCTGTGTTACATGTGCTTAAGTTTTCATGCTGTAGCTAAACAAAGTGATATAAACCAGGAGTTATAGCTGGCCAGCACACAATTCCCCATGCTCATAGGACGTGACCTTTTAGAGATCAATTTTATTTGTTCTAATACGGATGCAATTTTACAGAGCAAATAAGTTCTGGAATCTCTTCCTCAGCAGGTGCTGGGCAAATAACAGAGATGAAATATATAGCTATTTCTCTTTGCTTTGCTTTTCAATTATATGTAAGAATCTATTTACTACTAGTAGAACCTTCAGTAATTGGATACTCAAGTGAAAATGCAGCTTTACACCCCAAAATGAATGGGATCATAAAGGCTAAGATTAAAGGGGTCTTGGAGAGCTGGATTTCATTTATATAGGGCTTTTCTGACATGCTCATGGTGTTTTGCACACATTATAATCCTTACAACCATCCTGTAAGGTATGTCAGTAGCATTATCCCAGTTTTATACCTGGAGGCTGAGAATTAGAGACTAGAGCTCTTAACTGCTCTTAACTGCTACAGCAGGAGTAGCTCAGCGTGGCGCTGTCCAGATGTTGCACTCCCAACTTCTATCACCCCTAACTGTTGGCCATGCTGGCTGGGGCTGATGTGAACTGGAGAGTCTATCAACCTACAGGGGGCACCCTTTTAAAAATTAAATCACAGCAATACACCTTATGTTGGGCAGCCCTTGAAACGTGTCCAGAAACTGCAGCTGCTGCAGCAGACAGAATTTCTTCTGTCTGCTTTTCTGCCCATGTTACACAGGCCCTTCTTAATATGAACTGGCTTCCACTCTGTACTTGGGCCCAATTGAAGCAGTAGCAGATGCTGTGCAGCTCACCTGACCTCCCTTCTGCTGTGTCATTGCTGCATACTGGGACAGGGAGGGAAGAGAATGTGGTGAAGTCAGTAGGGTGCAAACCTGTTGGCGGAGCCTGTCCAGAGTGAAGTATTTGTACCACAACACCCTCACTGCCTCATCACCCCACCCAGTCTCCATCAAAGTATGCAGAAGCAATGCATCCAGAGGGAGGTCAGGTGACTGCTGTGGCCCCATCGTGGTATCCACTACTGACTTTTAAGGTGGCCTAGATATCCTGGGACCAGGATATTTGAATGAGTGCCTCTTCCAGCATGAATACCTTCATCAGTTGCAATCTCCTATGGTGGTGAACCTAGGGCCTCCCAGAGAATGGCAGGTTATGGGGCAGCAACAAACAGGCCTGACACCAGCATCTATGCTCTGTTCTGCCACCCAGAGATGTGCAGTCAGGATAAGCAAGAGGGCTTTTTGGTGTTTCCCACCCAAAAAGGTTGGGTTGTCTTGTTCTTTTAGGTGTAGTGGGGTAGGACATTTCTCTTCCATCAAGCTTCTATATTCTAATCTTGCCTGGTGTTGGACTCCAAATATCATGGGTTATTTTTAATGCTCACCCAGTAGTGTTAATTGTAGTGTTTAACTGTAGTGTTACCTTGCATCTTTTACTAAGCCACCTCAGGCACTTTTCTTAGGTCATAGAGTCAATAATTGAATATTTTTATAAATTAAGATGATAATCTCTGGTGCATTGTTGGCAGTTCCAGAACTAAGAACAAAGTGCTGAGTTTGTTTTTTCTCTTCTCTCTGGCCTTGCGTAAGAACCAACTTCAAAACTTGCACATGCACTTCCTTAGCTTGTTTTCTTAAGACAGGAGTGCATAAGAGCAACTTATTTCTCTCCACACCGAAACATCTGAGATGTGGGCGAAAGATCTGTTTTTGAAAAGATTTGTTTTGTCAGTAAAATTGCAACCTTTTTCTGATATGGCCTTTTGACTTTAATAACGGGTTAAGAGGCAGAAATTCAGCAGGTGTAGCTTTTGCATCATTAAATCTTCATGCTGGAGACACTGTGATCGCCACTGTTTAGCTTGTCACAGGGCTCAGGGCTCCTTGGAGGGAGAGGGGAAGAGACATGCTTACCAAGGGCCTGATTTGACTCTGAACACCTGAAAATACTACAAAGAAGGACACGCTCAAGGTCACACTGGCATAGCAGGGAACAGTGTCCAGTCATATTAATTCATAATTTGTGGGAAAGATTGCTTTCCCTCCTGTCTTAAGATGTACCACCTCTAAAACAACAGGAAGGCAACGTTGAGAGAACTGTAGCTTTACCAGCACCTGCATTGTCTTGCAGAATCTAGGATTTAAAAGCAAAACGAGGAGTTTTTTGTGGTTTCTGAAAATATTTCTACACTCCATTAATGTAGCTCATTTGATACTGTTTAGCAAAACACAGAGAGCCTGCATATTTAAATCAACAACTGTCTTTGAACAGCACATGAAAAAGGGGGTTTGAAATCATCATAGTATGATTGACTCTGTGGTCAATTGACCAGACACTACTGCAGCTAAATTCTGGATAAGGTCCATCCACAAACAAAACATGGAAGCCTTGCATTGGACAATTGCAAATGTATTATTGCTCCTTGTTTACCTTGCTGGTGACATTGATGATGATGCATTAGAGTATGTGAAATCAAATAAAATATGGGAAACAAAAACAAGCCTTTCTGCAATTCTGCAGTGCATGGATCACTGTGGAGGCTGAAATATAGGTGGGAAAAAGAAAGGGATCAAAATGCTCTCCATTCAGCTTACCAGAGCACTGGGGCAAATCAAAATGTACTGATAAATAAGACCCACTCTGAATACCGAAGAGCTAATGTGATACTTCATCACTTGCCAAACAGATTTCCTCTAATTTGTGTGGATATGCATGAGAGAAAGAGAAATGTAACAGTGGAAATTACAAAATAAAAGTGATATAAAAATGATGGATCTTTGTAATTGTGCAATTAATCATTTGTTTCAAATTCACTGCGTTACAGAAAGCATATTTTCTAATTATGCTAAGCATACATACAATAAAGAATGTCTCTGCAGCTAAGTATTATCATGGAGGCATTCAACATTATACATGCTCAGTTTTGTAAAGCAGGTGTGTAATTTTTCATGCTTTGCATATCTTTCAAAACTTTGCAAAATACATTCTATGGATTTTCTAAATTCACAGGATAAAAAATAACTAAGGTCTAGTCTACATAAGCAGCAGAAGAGTAGATTATACAACATCAGAGTTCAAGTGCAATTTTTTTCAGGGAAACCTCTTCCTGTTAGTGGTTTCATCTCCAGCAACAGGATTAGAGCCCTGAACCTGGTCCAGCTCCTTAGCTGGAGAGACTACAGCTTCTGGACTCCTGGCTCATCGCACCCTCCCTATGCCAGTTACTAACTTTCAGCCAATGTGGCTGCCTCCAGTGTAGTTAGTCTCACGTTTAGCATGGCCCTTAGTGCTTCAGAGCTGTTACAGAATTCTTATGGGGGAAGTCCTTCTGTGCACGAAGTAGAATGTCATTCAACATGCTGACCTTTTTAAAATGTTCTGTGCTTTGCCTGCTTATTTTCTATATATTGAGTGGCTTACAAGGACACAGAAGCATGTTTAGAAAAGGTGGCACTTTTGAGATCATCATTGATCACATTGGTACATGAATTTGGTTTGCTGTATTTATATCAGCTGGGATGCTATTGTTTTCTCATATGTGTGCCCCAGAAAAATGTAATGTTCTACAATCAGATTGCATGATGATTCCTAGAGGCAACTGCTTTTCATGTAGAAAGTTTGAAGCAGACCATAGTGTTAAAAGATTGTTTCCAGATCATGTGGCCAGCATGACTAAGCCGCTTCTGGCGAACCAGAGCAGCGCATGGAAACACCGCTTACCTTCCCACCAGAGCGGTACCTATTTATCTACCTGCACTTTGCTGTGCTTGTGAACTGCTAGGTGGGCAGGAGCTGGGACCGAACATGGGAGCTCACCCCGTCGCAGGGATTCAAACCGCTAACCTTCTGATCGGCAAGCCCTAGGCTCGCCACCCGAATCCCCTACTTAAAGAGGTAGTAAAAAGCAGTAAAAGGTGATCCATTAATGGCACCAGGAAGTAAATAGCATTCTAGGGGGCAAAACGGAATCTCATTTTAGCCTTGCACAGAAAGTATTAACACTTTTATGCTACAGTGAATACCTGTTCCAAGGTACTTCGTAAAAATAGGAACATTAAACTGAGCTGTCGGTAGGGTCTAGAGTCGTTATCAGCTTCTTTGAATAAGTTCAAAATCTCTGGCGAAAGTGCAGAGGAAATCACTTCCCAGATTGAGATAGACTAATCTTCCTTTTAGAAATCTCTTTGCAGAGGTCTGAAAATTTCCATCAGTCTCTCCTGCCACAAGGCAACTATTGTGCCAAATTACTGCCTTGTGGCAATTTCCCTGGACTTCACAGAGTATATGATTGATTCAAAGTAAAAATGCAAGGGTCTTTGAGCAGATGTTATCTCTCCCTATCATGAGAAATTGTGAATCACTCATTTGATTGCAGCCTGATACCAGATTTCATGCAAATAGAGATGAAACACCTCTGGAGCAGCCATTAATTCTGTCCCCCTCCCACCAGTGATTTTCCTAGTGTAAGGAAGAACCACAAGTTGCTGTTCTAATTCTTGGTTTAACACACTCTTTGGTTATCAGATGTAACATTATTCATGGCCTGGCCAATTTAAAATTATAGCTTACCCCCCCCCAAAAAAAGCTGGCATGTTGCATGTCAGTTTGTCAAATCTGATACTAGTGTGGGGCACCCACTATTTGCACAGGAGATTGCCAGTTGGCATAGCTGTCAACCTTCCTTTTTCTTGCATTGGGAAATGGCCATAGCTGTCAACCTTCCCTTTTTTGCAGTGGGAAATGGTGCTGGAATAAGGGAATTTCCTGCAAAAAAAGGGAAAGTTGACAGCTATGCCAGTTGGTAATTGTCAATCTCCATCATTTCCTGACAAAGGGGAGTGGAAAGAAGGGGAGCATGGAGAACAAGAGGATAAATGAAAAAACGAATTCTGTGGTTTCAACCCTTGTCCTGTTGACCTCCTGATCTCTTTAGCACAGACGGTGTATGTTTAATGAAGGGACATATGTATGGCCTCGAGACACACACTTTACATTCCAATGGGTTTGGAAGGGACAAAAGTCCATATACTCAGCAGGAGAGGGGAGGGGGAAACCCAGGAAGCATGGCGATGGAATTAATTCAAGACTTGCATGAGGAACCGAGCATGTTGTATATGGTGGAGCCTGAATCAAAGCTGGAATCTTTGTCATTCTGGCCTTAAATCTGAGCAAAGACTGGAAAACACTCTGATGTTCCTCTGCTAAAGAGTAGAAGAGGATGGAGTGAGGAGGCTACTCTATTTTACAGGAGCTTATAACTGACATGGTCTTAATTATCAAATGACTGCTTACATTTTTAAAAGCCTCCTTACCTATTCTTTGTTCCCGTACACACACCTTTTATTGCTGATTTTTGCGCTTCTCTGTTTCCATATTTCCACTGTTCATAACTGTGCACACTACACCCCACATAAAGTTAGGGTGCAGTCCTTGTTGGACTCACTGCTGAAAGCAGGGAGGCTTGCTTCTGAGTAGACATGGATAAGGTTGTGCTCTTAGATTATTTGCCAGCGTAAATGATACCGTGTTTCTTCGGCTTTCATTTGTCATTCTGCATCTCTTAGTCATGGCAAAGCACAAGGAGTTTTGCATCGCAGCGACACTCCACTCACCACAACTGGAAATCTTGCTCAGCTAGTTTAGGTTGTGTCTCCTGTACTGATAACAAATTTGGACTCATCTCATCATATGTGGTCCCAATCAAATGCTAAGATGTATAAACATGCTTTGTTGGACTGTTTTAATTGAACATTTAATATCCTGCCCTTTTGGTGCTTCTGCACCATTCGGCATCTAATAACAATTAAAACCAACCATAAAATACAGTTTTTTATTTTTTTATAACATAATAAAAACAGAAATGCAGCAGATAAAACCGAGTCATTGAATAAAAAGTATCTATCCAATAAATGCCTGCCCTGTTAGGCGTTGGCATACAGCAAAACACCAAATGTGTGGGTCAGCTAAGCCTCCCAGGGGAAAAGATTCCACAATTTTAGGTGCGGCCACAGAGAAGGCCCTTTTATAAAAGTCAAGCACATGCATTTTGCCTTAAAAAATGTTTCCCAATATAAAACCCAGGGTATCAGTAGCCCAAATTCTTCTTTGATAAAATGGAGAACTGTGCTTCTAAAAAAACACCCAAGAATCTATTCTGAGCCAAGTTTTGTAGAAAGCACTTAATAGTAATAATCTTACACAATAGCTTGTACTGTAATTGTCATTTTTATACTCTGCCTTTTGTATAATTGGCCTGAACCATAGTGGGTGATGAATCCTGTAGCTCCCATAGTTGAAACAAAGTGAATTTTTCAATCTACACTGGAATTTTCTCATGTACATTCAAAAAGTTTTGGTTAACTATATATAATGATGGTTTGTCAACCAAAGATCCAGTCTTTCTTCATAGTTTGCAAGTGTGTGCCATTTTGAATTAGAATTCTTTAAAATGCCACCGGCCCAAATAAAGAAATTTGGTTATCTGTAGCAAGCAGTAAGATATGAACATATACCTACAGTGCACATCTCTGTGATTGGGCAATAATGTTTCGAGCCATTTTTGCTGATGAGCCCAGATGCGTACTGAGTTTAATGCAGTGGAATTGATTTCTGTTTGCTAGCCTATCATTCCCCTCAGCAGGGGAAAATCAATACAGATCAATCATGTGTGATTTTGCATGCCATTAGATCCTGATTTAACCTCTGTAGCCCCCTTCCCTACTGTGGACCACACAGTTTGAAAGAAGATTGATTGCTTCAGATAATCTGGGCATGACCCTTCCATTGAAACATCGGGAATCATTCCCTCCTTCCCTAATTTTTTTTTAACCTAATTATTAAACACAGGGTTCTTGAAACTCTGCCATACCACTTCTACGTAATTTGGAATTGTGGGCAGAAATTCAACTCTGCAATGAGGGCATATTAATAGCTAAGCAGAAATTTTGCTTGGGGCTACAAGCATTAAGCAATTCATTGTTCTGACTAGCAAGGACTTAGGTGTTGCAAAGGGCCTGTTGCCATGCAGGCTGCAAAGAAACACATTTTCCCTTCTTCCTATGCCAAATTTTGTGGAAAAAGAAAATGTGAAGATGAGCTTTTCTTCCAGTTTGTCCCTAAATTAGTATGTAAACTAGCTTCCATGGGATACTTCCATACCTTTCCTTCTAGTGGTAAGAATCACAGACAACAGAACATGGTATTGCCCATTGGGGGGGAGGGAAATAACAGTGGGTGATTTCCAATGTCAGTCATACTTGAAGTAGATCCATTGAGATCTACTGTCTTAAGTTACTTAAGACAAACCATTTCAATGGGTCTTCTCCAAATATGTCTAGCATTGCCCAGTATGTCTTTTAATCTGGATATTCTGTAACATTGAAAGGGATTGAACTTGTTGCTTTGAGGGTAGTTCTACTCTGAAGTATGTTACTGTAATTGGAAATACGGTAATATGTATTTCCAAATTTGGTGGAAAATTAATAATACCACAGATTCATGGTAGCTTTCATTGACCAAACTGAAAGTCATTTCACACTACAGAGAATTATCTTCAAAATCCTCAAAAACAGGCAAGCCCAAACTCGGCCCTCCAACTGTTTTGGGACTACAACTCCCATCTTTCCTAGCTAACAGGACCAGTGGTCAGGGATGATGGGAATTGTAGTCCCAAAACAGCTGGAGGGCCGAGTTTGGGGGTGCCTGCTCAAAAAGATGCCTTTATTATACACTGTGAAAATATAAAGGTAAAAGTAAAGGTACCCCTGACCGTTAGGTCCAGTTGCGGACGACTCTGGGGTTGCGGCACTCATCTTGCTCTATAGGCCAAGGGAGCTGGCGTTTGTCCGCAGACAGCTTCCGGGTCACGTGGGCAGCATGACTAAGCCGCTTCTGGTGAACCAGAGCAGCACACAGAAACACCGGAGCAGTACCTATTTATCTACTTACACTTTGATGTGCTTTCAAACTGCTGGGTGGGCAGGAGCTGGGGCCGAACAACAGGCGCTCACCCCGTTGCAGGGATTCGAACCGCCGCACTTCTGATCGGCAAGCCCTAGGCTCAGTGGTTTAGATCACAGTGCCACCTGCATCGCTGTGAAAATATACTCGTGAGCCTTGTAGTCATTTGGGCTCTTTTTGGTGTGTCAATCAAGGATAAAGATGTCCGTGCTGCAGCATGGTTCTATTGTCCCACTCTGGACAGACCATTAATTCTCCCTCTTCTAGCCTGGTTACAAATATTTCCAAACCTATCTCTTTACCTGGATACTGGACAACAGCTAGTCTTCACTTTGTTGGCCCTGGTGTTGTGCAACTTTGCCTGTCTTCCTGTGCTCTTCATCTTGGGCAGATACTTCTTTGCTTATTGTGCACGGCTGATAAATGACTTTTTTGGGCTGCCTTTTCTGTATAATGCCTTTAACCTCTTACCAGTGATTCCTAAAGCTCCCTGGCATTGCACATATAGCCTACCTGTAGATGATTTGGTTTCCTATGTCCCAGCCATCAACTCAACAGATATAGGTAGACATAACACTGCATTTTGTTATGTTTTACTTGTGACCAACTGCTGGCCTTTGTTCTGTATTGCTGGCCTACAGCACATATCAGATTTTATTCTAAAAGAAATGTATTTTCAGAAAGGATTTGCATGAGAGAATGAATACTGTATGTATCCTTTTGATACATATTCACTGTCATTTTAATGAACTCACCAGAGTCTACTGAATGTCTTTGGGTACAGTTCTTCAGAGGCGTTTTTTGGGGGGGAGGGATACACTCACACCCACCCTTGCATTCTCTAAGATGACTGTCAGGGACCAGAGGTATATGCTGTAAAGGTAAAGGGACCCCTGACCATTAGGTCCAGTCGTGTCCAACTCTGGGGTTGTGGGACTCATCTCGTGTTACTGGCTGAGGGAGCCGGCGTACAGCTTCTGGGTCATGTGGCCAGCATGACAAAGCAACTTCTGGCGAACCAGAGCAGTGCACGGAAATGCCGTTTACCTTCCCGCTGGAGCGGTACCTATTTATCTACTTGCACTTTGACATGCTTTCAAACTACTAGGTGGGCAGGAGCTGGGACTAAGCAACGGGAGCTCACGCCGTCGTGGGGATTCGAACCGCCGACCTTCTGATCAGCAAGCCCTAGGCTCTGTGGTTTAACCCACAGCGCCACCCACGTCCCTGTATCTGTCAATTGTGGGGATCAAGCCAAGGGTCCAGCAGCCCCAAATGTTGTTCCTTTCCATTCTCTCAATACCTATAATTTTCCTTTTATCTCCTTGTGTTTATTTTATCCATCAAAACACCACGGAAGCTCTCTCTTAGATTTAAATTCCCTTCTGTGGTTGCTGGAACACTGCAGCATCCCATTGGCTGCCTTTATTACAGTCACACAGCAGGCCTGGGACATTGGGGATTATTGTACAATCACTCAGCCTGGTCAGTGCTAGCATCCCTATTCCTTCAATAAATCTGTTGTCCTTTTTTCTGTTTGGTGGACTTAGAGAGGGGATGTGCAATGAGTTATTATCCCACACTTATCAGCATTAAACTGGATTTGACAACTCATAGCTTGGGATTTGAATGATCTAAATCCTTCATCATTTGGCAGCCCTGAGGTTTCCTGGGGGCTTTTTTAAATGGTACTTCTCAATTTATCATCTGCAGGGTTGGAATCCTTATTTATAGTCACTGCTGGATTTAGGATGGTGCAGGTGGTGTCCCCCCCCCCACAGGATGCCAAGATGAGGGAATGCATTATTATTAATAATAATCTGTATTTATATGGGTACCTACTGAGAAGATCCATAAAAAAGCAACTGTACCAAAAGGAATTATTGTGAAAATAAGAAATATTGGGGGGGGGGGGGTGTCCTCACTCAGGGTGCCATATTACCAAAGTCTGCACCTGTTATGGAGTTCAAAGATAAGATGAGAACTTTGAAACCCGTCTGGGAGTTACTTTGCAACAGACGTTTTCTGTAGAATCCAGTTCATCCAGAAGAGCAATCTCAGTCATCATGAAATGGAGCTGAC
Organism: Lacerta agilis; assembly: GCF_009819535.1. Lineage (NCBI taxonomy): Eukaryota > Metazoa > Chordata > Lepidosauria > Squamata > Lacertidae > Lacerta > Lacerta agilis. The sequence continues at coordinate 50,385,180 of NC_046313.1, forward strand.
AAGAGATTCACGCTCTGTATCCAAAGTAGAACTCCCTCACTCTTTCTCCATAGTGATATGAGTAAACTCCAGGTGCAAAGGCACCTCTTTCTTTCCCAGGGGAAGTTCCTATTCTATAAGCACCAGAAGAATTGTGAATGCCTCCACTCCCCTTGTTTCTCTGTGACATCTGAAACCTATCTTTGAAATTTGCCTGACAGCTGCCTCTGTGGAAGGAGACTCCACAGTCCCTGTAGCCTAAGGATTGTTAAAGAGAATGTATGTTGGCTATACCTAGTCAATGAGGACTCCCCCCCCCCAGAGGCCTCAGCTTCCACCATGTTAATGACAAAGCTATTGGTGAGTGGGATTCCTGGCTCACAATCCAGAGGTGGCAGTGATGTACTTTTTGGTATAGGGATGGGGCAGGGCAGGGTGGAAGTGGCAAGTTTGAGGCAGCCCCACAGCAGTTGCCCCACATGTGCACACATAAGTGCAAGCTCTCCTGACCTTGCTAGTATAGAGCTGCCTCCACTGGGAGGACTCCACAGCCACCCCCACCCTGCCCCCAAGCTTCAGCTGTCCAATAATGCAGGGACAGGGAGCTTGTGGCCCTCAAGATGTTTCTGGACTACCACCATCCCTGAACATTGGCCATGTTGACTAGGACTGATGGGGGTCCAACAACAACAACAACAATTAATTTCTTATCTCCGCCCATCTGACTGTATTGCCTCAGCCACTGTGGGTGGCTTCCAGCATAATAAAAGCACAGCAAAACGTCAATCGTTAAAAACTTCCTGATAACAGGGCTGCCTTCAGATGTCCTCTAAAAGTTGTATAGTTCTTTATCTCCTTGACATCTGATGGGAGGGTGTTCCGCAGGGAGGGCGTCAATGTCGAAAAGGCCCTCTGCCTGGTTCCCTGTAACTTCTCACAGTGAGGGAAGCACCAGAAGGCCCTTGGAGCTGGACTTCAGTGTCCAGGCTGATCAATGGAGGTGGAGATACTCCTTCAGGTATACTGGGCTGAGGCTGTTTAGGGCTTTAAAGGTCAGCACCAACACTTTGAATTGTGTTCGGAAACATACTGGGAGCCAATGTCGATCCTTTAGGACTGGTGTTAAATGGTCCCGGTGGCTGCTCCCAGTCACCATCATCATTAAGAGGGTCACAGGTTTCCCATTCCTGGTCTTAGGGAAAGTTTGTGTAACTTACCATATATACTTGAGTATAAGCCTAGTTTTTCAGCACATTTTTTGTGCTGAAAAAGCTGCCCTCGGCTTATACTTGAGTGAGGCGGGCGGTGGGGGCGGCGAGAAAGAAGCCCTTTCTCTCCACTTGTGCTGCCACCTGCTCTCCCCAGTCAACCATTCCTTAAGAAGCGTACAAGAACAGCGGTTCTTTACTCTCCTCAGGCAGCTTGTTCCATTCCTGAACTGCTCGCATAAATGCAAACTTGCCAAAGGAGGAAGAGGAAGGAGCAGCCCAAAGGGCTGCTTTCGGGCTGCTCGTTCCTCCTCCTCCTCCACAGCGGCAAAGGTGAACCGGCTTATACTCGAGTCAATAAGCTTTCCCAGGTTTTTGTGGGAAAATTAGGTGCCTCGGTTTATATTCGGGTCGGCTTATATTCGGGTATATACGGTAATGATGGTTATTTTACAACAGTATCAGAGATAAAATTCCAACATGTAAGTGTTAAGACTGACGACAAAACACCAAACTGTATACAGAGAAGAAAATAAGTAACTAATTTCCAGGCATAAGAAAAGGAAGGAGATGTTATGATTCTGCAGCCTTTGCAAGTGAGTTGAAGGTTATTCTTTTCTTTTTTTTAAGATTAAAAGTACAACCCTATAGGTGTTTTCAGAGAAGTAAAGTACTGTGTTCAGTAGTGTTGCTATCAGAAACTGTTCATAGGCTTGCAGCTAGGATTTTTATTTTATTTTTACAAAAGACAGTTCTCATAATGTACATTTCAAAATGCACACTAGGTACAAAAGTATCTGCAGAAACCCAACCACCTGTTTCCTTCCCATGAAACAACTTTGAAAGGAATGATATGAAGTGGAAAATCAGCAGGGTGTGTGTGTGTGTGTGTGTGTGTGTGTGTGTGTACACACTCAAACACTTTCTCTACCCATAATATGCAAATCAGGCTGTCAGATTTGGTGAACTGGAATACGTCAAGCCCGATATGAGAGTGAAGTGCCATCCCTCCTCTTTTACACTATTTCAAGATCCTGCCCCCCCCCCCAACAAACGATGAAAGCTTTATACCAGGGGGCAAAAACATTTGCAGTATCCACCCATTTCTGTTCAGACCTGTTTGCAGGCGATATGAAAAAGATGAGGAATTTTATCTCTCCATGGGAATAAAGATGTAGCCCCACCTACATTGCTACCTCAAGCTAGTCTGTGGGTGGGCCATCCGTTTGGTGTGTGTGTGTGTGTGTGTATTTCCTGAAATGAAAAGATGGCATTTTTTCATGCTGAGTTCGATGTCTGCTTCTTACTTTCCATTCCCCCCCCCCCGATAAAAATAGTATTGCTCTTAAGGAAATCAAATCCAATCTTCAATATATTTAGCATGAAAGCAATAAAGAGCATTAATGTACTTCAGAAGGGAGAGAAGTACGGGCTGGCATCATCTGCCTCATGGAGAAAAGAAGGATCACCATGGAAACTGTTTTCGTTGAATTCCGCACTCTCCAGGCACTGCATGTGTAGGAAAGCAAGAAAAAGGGATGGGGTGGAGGGGGGTGGGAGAGGGGGGATCTTAGTTTTCCCCCTCTGTTGCCACAAATCTGCTGTTGGAGTCTTCTTGTGAAGAAGACTCATGAATTATATATACCGATTGTGCAAATAGCATTATGAATTCGAGTTAATACTGCACACTGCAATGGCCTTTAAATGAAGGCTGGTTTGAAGTAGCGGGTGACAAACAGGATCAGAATGTAGTGAATTCCAGTGACACAAGTTAACCCTAAAAATGAACAAGCAGCCGCTCAGGAGTGTCTGTTTGCAATTTTAAACACTGACAGTTGCCACTTAGAAGAATAGAGGATATTTTCCCAACTAGCCAAGGAAACAAAGGCCACCTCAGCCGCTCTTGGGACTGTGTACTTAGATGCTCATCTCCTGAAGAGGGGGAGGGAATCAGTCACTTGGCGGTTGCAAGCTAAGGTGAATATTCTACCAATGCAACAATTTTTCCTTGCATGATTGAATTTTCTTCCCCTTCCTCCCCTATGTCCTGGAGGTTCCCCAAAACATTCGGAGCAGATTTGGGGATGGCTTGAAGCATGCTCAGAGGGAAGAGGGGCAGAAATTACCTTGTGTCAGTTCTAATGCTTGTGTAGCACAAAATGTGTGTTGGATGCCACCCTTGGTGTCTCCCATCCAATCTTTCCTGGTGTAACAGGCCAAAGAAGACTTGGTTGGGTTTCCCCCTCTTTCTTATTGGCCTCTCTGTTGCAGAGGAGCTTGGTACTCTGTCTGTGCCCCAGAATCCCTTAGTGTCTAAGCACCGAGAGCATCATTAGGTTAAATCAGGAGAAACACCTTGGGTACAAACCAGAAGTGATTCGGGTAAGTGCTGATCTAATGCAAGCAGCACCTCAAGTTTGCTAATTAATTATACCTTATAAATGAATGCATATCCTGCCATAATTAGACCAGAGTGCCTTTTTTGTATTTCCAGACAGATCTAAGATTTTATGTTTTTCAGCAAGGACCAGATGACTTTATTAAAATGAGATTTTAGATATAGGGACAAATATATGACTTGTGGTTAGCACTCTGGCAGGGATTTTAGCTTGTATGACTGAAGCTAAGCCAGGAAACTCACCACCTGTGTCTTTTGTTGTACAATAATGCTCATGGACCTTGAAGCCACAATGATTGTAGAGAAGGGTGAGTTGCCTTGCCATGGGGTTCAGGTTACTGGCCACCCTGAATGGAGGCATCCATTCTCGGCAGGCGGAAGAATGCCTAAAATGATAAGTCCTTGTTAAAGCATGGAAGCCTATCTGCAGTTCTGCATGTATTGTTTCATTGAAAAGTTATGAAGAACATTAGATGGTGTTGCTTCCGTTTCAACTCCTTTACTTGTTTCTGTTTTCTTCATTTTCCCAATCTCACTCCTCTTTTGCTCTTGTGGGACTGGGAAAGTGCATGTTTTGTATGAAACCTTCTCCCACCTTCCTGGTTCCTTTTCTTTCTTCATAACAAAGCTGAGCCTATAAGGTTTAGCCTCCTACTCTTACATAAGGCATCTCTTAGCCTCTAGCTCTCCCACTCCCATTCTGCAGCAGCAACTAAGCAAAAGGTCCAGGCAGTGTGTGTGTGGGAGGGGGTGTAGTTAATACTGTGTAACATGCAGTATTATTAATTCCTTCCATTCTGTATTGCTATTGCAAACCCCAAGTCATTAACCTATGTGTGCTCTCACACTTCACCTTAAAACATTTTACTTCTGTAAATAAATAGTGCAGTTGTAAGATTGGTGTGGTTATTGCTAGCTCTCCAGAATGACTAGCTCTTTGCAGGTCAGTGCTAAATCCTCCAAAGTAAGCAAGCTACTAACAGCCAGTGGAATCATGTCTTTTACATCTCCATTAGGGATATGAAGAATACTGTTGAGTAGGCTGAAAGCAAAGAGTAAGGTTACCATAACTTCTGTCTTAGAGCTTCAGTATGCTGATGACAACATAGTTGTGCACACTCAGAAGATGACCTGCAAACCATCCTAAAAATCTCTGCAGAAGCTTACAAAAAGCTTGGCCTATCACTCAACATCCAAAAAAAAACAATGTGCTGCACCAACAAGCACAAAACAACCCCCCTGCAGCGCCACTAATCCAACTCAGTGGTTGAAGCGCGGCATGTTTGAGGACTGGGACATTTGCAGGAAAACCAAAATACATATTTACAAAGCTATTGTACTACCAAGTACAATAAGAAGTGTGCATGCACACGAAAGCTCATACCAAGAACAAACTTAGTTGGTCTCTAAGGTGCTACTGGAAAGAATTTTTTTGTTTTGTTTTGTTTTGACTATGGCAGACCAACACGGCTACCCACCTGTACCAACCTTACTGTATGCTTGTGAAACATGGACCACTTATAAATACCATCTCCAGCTACTCAAAAGATTCTATCAATGATGTCTCCTGGGGAAAAAAATTACATATCATTTGAGAAGGCAGGTGAAGTAATGCCTGTATACTGGAAGAAGCAAAGATCACCAGTGTCAAAGCAATGATTCTTCAACATCAACTTTGTTGGACTGGTCATGTTGTTGGGATGGCTGATTATCGTCCTGCAAAGCAACTACTCTATTCCGAACTTAAAAATGGAAAGTGTAATGCTGGTAGTCAACAAAAGAGGTTTAAAGACTGTCTCAAGGCAAATCTTTAAAAATGTAGCATAAACACCGACAATTGAGAAACACTTGCCTGCGAGCGCACCAACTGGAGAACAGGCTTTACCAAAGGTGTTGTGGACTTTGAAGACAATGGAACACAGGACAAAAGGGAGAAATGTGCTAAACGTTTGGCAAACCCTCACCGTGATCAAATCCTGCCCAGAAACCTAAGTCCTCACTGTGGAAGGACATGTTGGCTTCCACAGTCACTTACCAACTTCCTGTTAAGACCATGTTCATGGAAGACAATCTTACTCGGCTATGAGTAATCGCCAAATAATAATAAGAAGAGAAGAATATAAATCCCACTGCAGTCCTTGTGGGTTTCTCAGTTGTTGTCACAGCCCTGCCTACAATGAAATTGTCTTCCTAAATCTATTCACAGCAAGCAAGTGCTATAAATTAGTTAAGACAAACTTCAGAAAGCATTCATGTCTTGGTAAATATGCTTAGTGCTGAAGAGACAGGGCAATATGGAGAAAATTGTGCAAATATTAATAGAGGCAGCATGGAACTCATTATTCACCTGCCTAATGCCATCTGGATGTTCATGGCCCAGCAGGCATTGGGGGGTGGGAGTATATGTGAGGCGTAGGCTTCTTGCATAGAGAGTGGATGGATCCATGGAGAGTGGGGTCACAGGCTCTTAAAAGCACAAATCAACATGCATTTGGGCTAAATGGAACTCACAATGGCAACAAACACAGATTACAATTTACCAGGTGGAGTTTACTATATAGTAGGATGTAACCATGTGGGAGGCCAGTTGTCTGTTACTATCATAACCCTTGGAGACAAAACATACCACCTCTTTGCTTCCCCAGATTTCTGAGGACAAGATGAGACTTTATGAGGCATCCACTCCACATGTCTTTCTTGTAATGTCCCATTTCAGTATGTAAAATGACATCATTGTGCTGTGCCTCTAGTACCCAATATGATGGTTCTACATCACACATCTGTGTTACACTAGACATTCTGCGGAAGAAAAGAAGAGGTGCCTGGATTGGTAGTACACCCTGAAACAAGGTCCTGATAGCTATGTCTTTATTTTTATTAGATATAACTTGGAAGGGAGCAAAGGTAAATTGGGTGCTGAAAGAAGCCCATGACACTGTAAAACCTGCTCCCTAACACACATTGAAAATGGATGCCAGAAGCTAAAAATGTGTAAAATCTTTCATTTTATAAAAGAAGCCCTTAGCTAGCAATACTGCTGTGTTGGAAGCCATTTTTCTCCCTCTCTAGTTGTGCTTTGCATTCACTGAAAACTGCACTCAGATGCAGTTGCTGAAGACAGGGAGTAATTGCAATGGAATTAACCCCTGACATATTTTCCTAAGAATAGCCCTGATAAATCCACTCATCAGCAGGTTACCCGCTTACCTTGATGCAGTGTAAACACTCCTTTCTTCCACCTTTTGAAAGGGACAGCATTTGTAAGTCAAATCATTCTCTGCCCAAGCATCTCTCTATTTTAGTTAAATGTATGTTCCATTATATTTCACTTCAGAGTTTTTGAATATTATTAAATAACATAATGTTTCCAGACATTGCGTTATAGGGGTGGGTTTGGGAGATGATCCTCTTGGAGCTGTAAATGTTGAAACATTTTCCTGTGGGCTGCAGAAAATGGAAAGCTGTATGGCAGCATACCTAGCACACACACTTAGTAGGGAGTAAATCTCATTAAACTCAGCAGGATCCACTCGGGCAACAGATCCTAATGTAGGTCTTATTCAGGGCCGACCCAACCATGAGGCATGAGCTCATTTGCTGAGAAAACACTTTTCAGTTTTGTGGTGTATATTTGTATTTGCAGGGGATGAACTTCATGACTGGCTCCAGGTTTCGGGGGAGCCTCGGATCAGAGGTCCTTGTGCCCTCCTTCCCATGCACTTTGTCATTTGTCTTCCTCCCTTGATGCTTCAACCTCATTTCTTCCCACTACTGGTGTCTCCTTAGCTCTGGTCTGTTTCCTAAGGCTGAGGCTGAGCAGGGGAGCCAACTACCTGGGAATCCATACTCCTTCCAGGCTGTGGCCCTGTGGGCAGAATTATTTGGGGGAGGGGAGCGGGGAAGAGGCTGAAAGGAACATATGAGCATCATGCTTTCCTCACTCTGCTAACAGCACATGCCCTTCTCATTGGGAGATATATATACATATATGCAGTGCTTTTTTCTGGGGGGATGCAGGGGGAACCATACCCCTAAACATTTTGTGAATCTTTGAACTTTTCTCCATTTACTGTATTTATTTTTCCCGATTTGAACTATAAATGGTGATTTTCTTGAGTCAAAATGAGGGTACCCCTAAACATTTTTTAAGAAAAAAAAGCAGTGTGTGTGTGTGTTTGTGTGAATGAATGAACAAAAATACTCTTTGTTCACCATTGACATGAACATTCAGAATAAAAAAATGGTGTGTGTTTTTACTCTGTAATTAATACAAGTTTAATCAAAAGATTTCATCTCAGTGTAGATTCTCTGTGGTTTTGAATCAGTTATACTAGGCAGTGTGATTGTTAAGGGAAGATTATATTAGAGTGAATCTAGGTGATGATGGAATACAGCTAGAGCGCTAATGAATAGTATCTAAGGTGGTATTTACCTGTTGCTGCTTCCTGAGGATCTAAGTGAGAGGCAGTGATAACTGGCACATCGTCCCATTTCACACTGTGGTTCCAAAGTTTGACATTTGGCAGATACTTGCTGGGGGAGACCAAAAACTTTCTAGACATTTTTAAAGCAGAATAAACATGCAACTTTTACTCTGTTACTATGAGAGATGCTGATATTTTTCCTTGGAAAGCACTTTTGTCACAGGGAAACTGCATTCTGTCAAACAGCAGTAACTAGAAAAATGCAATTTGGCCTTCAACCGGCATGTTGGCTATCACTGTGACTGCAGCGTGGAATGCAGTCGTAGAAACTTCAGGTGCCATTTCTGATTGTGCCTGTGACTTCCCGGGTATTTCCAGTACCATGTTGTCAATGTTTTATGTAATGAATTTTGTAAAACTTCAGAAACCAAGGATTCCAACTCTAATAGCAGGAACATTATTGTAGCCTTTAAAACAAGCAAAAAAAAAAAGTGTTTACCTTCTTAGTTTGCTGCAACATCCAGTGATCCTTTCCTTCTCTTTGGAACATGACATTGTACACTCTCCCTCTCAAGCATTAAGAGTGCACACCTCCCTAGATTGCTGTACATCACATGAAAATTAATAAAGAATAATGTTTAACAGACTATCCAGCAAGGTTATTTCCTCCTCTCCTGCAGCAAGGCTGCTTCATCCCATAAATCACATGGGGCCTGGAGATTGCACCACTGGCCAGCCCTCATGAGATGCTATTTGTAAAGACTCGTGCTTTTCCCACACACCATCCCCCAGCCGGTGTAAACATTCCAGCCATTTAAGCTTGGTGACAAAAGCAAGAGTGTAATGGCTGACTATTTGAAGTGCTCATATGGATTTTTAAATCTTGACAATTCTTTGCTTACAATGTCTATGAATTTGCTTTATGATATTCAAGTATAATAGAACATCCAACTGCTCCATAGAAATTCCACAGGGGAGGCAAAGCCCTGACGGTGGTTGTTCCTGTAACCATATAGGCAATGAAGCCTTTAGATGCCTGTGCAAAGCCAGTTTGCAGTTAACTTAAATTGCCTTTGTCTTTTTCTTTTCAGCTGACATTATCTCTACAGTAGAATTCAACCACACAGGAGAATTACTAGCGACAGGGGACAAGGGGGGTCGCGTTGTAATATTTCAGCGTGAGCAGGAGGTAAGTGCTGGTGAATGCAAAAATGCCCATTTTTATCCTTTTAAAAGAAGCTTCCTGCTGCTTCCTAATCTTTGCGTGTCAGTCTTCACCCTGCTTCTCTTCTAGCAAACTAAAAATTGCAAAAAAGTCCATTAACATCAATAGGCCAGCTTCTGTCTCATGAAGCACCCTGCAAATACCACATTTCCTGCATCCTTTTGCTTCCTTTAACAGTCAGTGCATGCTGCAAATCTAATATAAACTGAATACTGCTGAAGCATCATAAATTCAAAGACACCCAACTGCCTTGTTTGCCCAGCCAAATAATGCTTTTAAAGTCTGATTTGTTTAATCATTAGTACGACTTCTCTTATTTCTTTTCCTCTCTCAACTGCTTTACCTTGCAAAGGTATGCATAGTCTTATTATGGTAAACACTGATGCAGGGCCTTAAGCAACAGTAGTGATGCTGTTGATATATGCCAGTGAAAGATATATGCTAAGGTTTCACATATAATTAAACTCCATAGTGGAAGCATGGTATTGTCAGTTATTATTTCTTTCCATTTGTATAATTGCTTGTTGTAGAGGTGTGTGGGTGTGTGTGTTCTGTATAATTATTTAGAAAGGACAGTTTTTCTTTCTATAGAATACACAACATGGGTCATTCCCAGGATATGATTCCCAAGTATATCTTTTTATTCTAATCTGTCCTAGTCTGCAGAGATATGTCTTACCTGAATGGAAAGGTATCACTGGATCAAAAAGGCAGGAATTTGTTAACAGCTTGAATTGATCCCACTGGTGCAAACAGAAGACACTTCTACATGTAGATGTGTGTGCTGAAGGTTTTCAGTTTCTTCTCATCTTCACCCTACACAGTCAATCCATACAGCTGCAAAAACAGTTAAGGGGATCATTCATTAACTCACATAGCAGGATTATTGGCATCTTGTGAATATCTCAAACTATGTAGGATCACTTTCATCTACATGGGAGTAATGTCTCACTTGTAACATTTCAGAGAATGCTATGAGCAGACATTTATGAGAGCCTCTAGTAGAAATAATAGCATCAAGTACCATCATTTTAATGCAACACATTATTTGTGGCAGAATCAGCTCTTATGAATGACATGCCATATTTTGGCCCCATCAGCTTGATAAAGTGGTGCAAGGGTGAAAAATGATCAATTGCTTTCCCCTAGTCATGGCTTGGTTAAAATGCATTTTACAAAAACTCATTTTCAATTAATATAATTTTAAATCTGAATGTCGCTGTCTCCAGAATATTTATGCTTAAGGCCTGCAGTACTGCCCCAGTGCTTAAGGTATTGGCATCAACTCATTTACATCAAATGAATGCATGCAGCGGTTGCAGTACAATTTTTTATTTTATTTTTTGCTGAGTACCCTCAATTGGGCTATTACAGTGGCAAAGCGTGTGCTGCCCCAAGGGGGCAGGGTGTAGAGGGCACCCTCCCACATGCCACAGTTCAGGGTATGAGAGGGGTAGGGAAGCTGCCACCCACTCTCCCCCTGCTCTCATCCGCCAGGCGCGCCTCTCTGGGACCGAGGTGGGATGCTCTCCGCCACCAGATCAAATATGACCCAGCGGCAGAGCTGCTGCCACCGGGCACGAGGTGTGCCACAGCTGTGGAGGGTGGGCAGCAGTGCTGCCGTCCACTCACCTGCCTGCTCTCACGCCTGACCCGGGGCGGGGGCAGAGCTGCACCAGGCACAAGCGCCGCAGCCAAGGCGCAGCTCCTTCTGGTGTGGAGCCAGGCTTCGATGAGGGAACCTGCTATGGGGGTGCCTGTTTGCGCCCCCTCTCAAAATTGCTCCCGGGGCCACGGCCCCCATGGCAACCCCCACGCTACGCATCTGGGCTGTTGGAAGGTGTCATCTAATTTGGATCAAACAATTTGATGAAGTTACGCAGGTTGCATATACTCCCATCTAGGTGGGGATTTTAAAACTTCCTAAAATAATGTGCATCTTTAGCTGAATTGAATTTACCTTGTCAAGTGTTGAAGACTCATTACAGTTACTTTTTTTACCAAATAATAACCATATGTGGTTATGTCACCTCAGCTATGAACTTACTAGTTGACCTCAAGAGAAGGAGTTCCATTTGAAGTCTCTTTCCTTCCCATATGCAACATGTAAATAATAATACTAGCCAACTTTAGTTACAGGCATGGATCCTTCTTGGAATATCTTTAGGGAGCAAGGTTGAGAAATATCCTCTGGCTGAGTCTTTGGGGACTCACTGGTGGGCAGACAAGGCAGCTCTGCAGGCCGGTGGTCTGATCTGACATAAGGCAGTTTTATATGTGGATTTTTACTGTTGTAATGCAAAGTGCTTTGAAACAGAGTCATATTTAAATATAAGCTGTAGTATTTCAAACATGTCCATTATGGGCTAGTTCACACAGTGAAGGGGGCTGCTGATTTCTCCATGTGACCTCTCATGTGTACAGGGGTCACATTGGGGAAATCTCAGTGTGAACCAGACTGTGTCCAATTCAGCTCAGAGAAGCCAGTGACCTTTTTATAAGCTTGCATCAGTGGGACAAAGTTTTGCTGTAATTGTGGAAATGGTTTCTGCCCACATATAACAGTGTACACACCAATTCACCCAGAGGAGTGTCTGTGCAATTCATTGTGTGGGGGAATTGCATGGAAGAAATAAGCAGATGGCTCACATGTGTGAACTGGCCTTATGATTGGGCATTTGGATACTGTCAGTTGGAAGTCCCTCATAGTAGCATATCCTGCCAACCTAGCAGTTCGAAAGCACAAAGTGCAAGTAGATAAATAGGTACCGCTCTGACGGGAAGTTAAACGGTGTTTCCATGCGCTGCTCTGGTTCGCCAGAAGCGGCTTAGTCATGCTGGCCACATGACCTGGAAGCTGTACGCCGGCTCCCTCGGCCAGTAAAGCGAGATGAGCGCCGCAACCCCAGAGTCATCCGCGACTGGATCTAATGGTCAGGGGACCCGTTACCTTTACCATAGTAGCATAACAGCAGTTTTCAGGATAAAGGCAACTTTAGACTATTTTGTATGCTTTCCATACCATCCTCGGTTGTTATTATTATTTTTAATTCTGTTAGGCCTGTAGGCAAACACTGCATTGAGCTGTGATCTTTGGCATAAGCCAAGTAGGGTTTGCCCCTTGATTTGAGCCACTTTCACACCTTGCCAATATGTTTTGGAGATAAACGTAAGGGAGGCCTTCATTCATTCATGGAACAAAGGTGCTCTTCCTGCTTCCTATCATCAGCATGCAGAGAAACTGACACACGAGGAGGATGCATTGTGCAGGAAAGATCTCTTGTGTCTGCTTTGATATCTAAACTGTAATGTGTCACCATAATCAGGCATTTCCCTGTCTTTTAACAATCCTCTGAGAACAAAAGAATCAATTGAAAATTTGCTAGCTCTGGCTCTTTTAAGAATCCCTTTATTGTTTCTTTCCCACTCCCACAGAGCAAAAATCAGCCCCATCGCAGGGGAGAATATAATGTTTACAGCACATTCCAGAGCCATGAACCTGAGTTCGATTACCTGAAGAGCTTAGAGATAGAGGAGAAGATCAATAAAATACGATGGCTCCCGCAGCAAAATGCAGCCTACTTCCTTCTCTCCACCAATGGTATGTTGCGGTAATGACAGATAATTCTTTGCTTTCCAGCCAAATACCCTGCTATGCTTTGGTGGCTTGCAATAATTAAAACTTGTAATCTCGCTGCAGGATGGGTAGGTATTACATTCCCTCTCTCATATACGGGTGGAGCGACTGAAGCTCACAGTCTTTGTAAGATGGTGGCAGTGGCTGTAATAAAGCCCCTTTTCATAATGTAAGTCAGCAGCCCGTTAATATCAGATCTTACTTGGAACTTCTTAGTGCATTTGTACCTCTGCATAGAACGATGCAACTAGACACAGGTGGCTGGGTTCAATTGCCCTCCCCTCTGTCATGTGTCCTAAAAAGTGTTTCATGTATCTTCACATTATGACTGTTCAGTGTTCCACACACACTGCTCCGCGTCATTGGCTGCTACTTGTGAGGTAATGAAGGGCGTGGCTTAAATAACAACGTAAATTATCCTTGGGGCAGTTCTCACAATTTTGCTTTAGTGTGTGATTTTAGCCTTTCTGAAGGCAGTTTACATTAATGATGCCCCTGCTCAAACATCCTATACACCTTCAGATTTGCTCTTATGTTTTTTATCCGGGCATGTAACTTGAAAACAGATGTTTTTGCCAGTGATGATTAGTGTGCTGGAGAAGCTTCATCTGAAAGAACAGCACTTCCTACCATATTTGATAGTTAAGGAAAAGGACACAAATTTTTAACTTACAACTTACGGTATAATCAAAGCGGGGAAAGCGGAGCGAGGCTTGAGGGAGATTTGCAGCAATGGGGTGGCAGGACGAGAAGGCGCTGGAGGGCCGGAGTGGGGACCCCGAGGAGGAAGAAGAAGAAGAACTTGTGGATCCTTTAACTACTGTCAGGGAGCATTGTGAACAGAATGAGAAATTTGTGAAAGCTCAGGAACGTTTAGAGGAGTGTAATGCTCGAGTGTCATCCAAGTCCCATACAGAGGAGAAGTGTACAGAAGAACTCTTTGACTTCTTACATGCTAGACACCATTGTGTGGCTCATAAACTCTTCAGCAAATTGAAATAAATGTTAATAAAAGCCTGTGTCCTCCTCACGCATAGCTGATGAAAACCTGAGTCTGTTCAGTCTGAGTAAACATGCAGCTCTGCACGTGTGATATGAAAGTGAATGCAACTAGCTCTATGGTAATTCTGGGAGAATTTAAGAGTTGCCATCAGGATACATCTGTTATGTAGAAGATTTGCAGCTGCTTAACAAAGTGTTTCTGTAGACTTCTGATATTAAATATATTTCCTGTCAAATGTGGAAAAAAAACTTATAACCAAGGCCAAGTACTAAAAAACAGAGCTACAATTATAGTTTTTAAGATGACTCCCAAGCATCTTCTATATGGAGGAAATCTCTCTCCATTTGCAAAGAGGGTTTGAAGCTAAATTGTCTTAGGCAAAAAAGGGGGGGTTTCATCCCCTACCACTTTATTTTTATTTAGTTTGAGGGTTGTTCTCTTGCCCCACTTCTCCCATAGCTTGGTTTAAAGCAGCATAAATTCTACCCTCCTGCAGCCTACCTTTCTATTCCTCCCTTCCTGTTTATTACATGGGGATGATCTATTGGTGTTGGATCCAGTCTAGTGCTGAGAATAAAAAATTGGGTCTTTTGTCTTCTGTAAAAGCCCATAGTAAGAGGAAGACTTAAAAAAAATAATGAATATCCAAAAACAAGATGGAAGCCCAGTTTTGAAAAACATTTCAATTTGAGAACTCTTTTAAATAGGAGAAGCAGAAATGTAGCTATGCCATTTTTTACAGGCATTCCATTATTTCATGTATTAATTGCACTGTGCCCTATAAACAGGGTGTCCTTGTGATGATTACGAATCAAACAATTGCAGGGCATTGTGCTGAGGGATTACATACCTTCTATAGAACACTTAACATATCAAGAAAAGGCTGGTTTAATCAAACAAACTCATTGTACCTTTTTATAGGGTAGAAAGAAAATCCCTTCTTGATCGTATAGAACCAAGCACAAGAGAAGAGTCCATCAACATAACTTCTCTAATGCATACTTTTCTCAGCTCTCTAAGAAAAGCTCCAGCTTGTCTTATTTAACCAACCAGGGATAGTTCACACATAAGAAAAACAACCATACGCACTCCAATTTTGTTCCGGTTCAGTTTTTATATACTCATCAGTTTATGCATAATGCACTGAGCTTGATCTAGTGTTAACCACAGTGAAGTTCTCTGACCTCATGACTGTGCTGAGGAGCCTCTGTCAGAATTACACTCTTCTACAATAATAGGAAGGGAAGGAGGGAAGAAGCATTCCTAATTTGTTTCAGTTTTCAGTTGTGCTAAGCTTATGCTTCATGTTATGTTTAGATAAATATCATGAGGATCCAGTGATGTTACTAGGATGAATGAAGCCTTAAGATGGATGTGACTTAATTACTACAGGAGGAAAAAAAGGGGGGTCTAATTATCTCTCATAGTCAACTTACTTTGTGTTAAAGAATTTACCCTATTGATCATTGTAATAAAATTCTGAGAATTATTAAACTCATTTGGGGGAAGATTCACTGAAACACAATGAAGATTAATTATGTAGCCTAATGTTCTGTTAATTGAGTTTTTAAATAGTTTTTTGATTAACAGGGATCTTATTCAGGAAGGTGTTTTCATATGCTTATAAATACCTCAAAATGATCCAGAGTTCTCTGCTACCTTCTCTACCCAAATATTCCCATTCTGTTCCCCAAAAATATCAGTGTGTGGAAGGGCCCTTTGATCAAAATGAGTTAATACAACAAAATTAACAGGAGTCAACTGGAATCCCCAGAAAAGGGGGTGGAGGGAAATGAAGATGAATAAGATTGTCTTTAAAGGCTGGTGGGAGCAATGACAAACTGCCGATAGAGCACCCGCCAGGAGGGGGAAAAGAAAACACCATTATTCAGAATAAAAGCCACATGTTCCTGAGGCTCTTTCCCTGAAGGACTTCATGGCACAACGATAAATGGGATGACAACAAAATGATGAAGCCAATGGAAATATCCACCTGACAGGCAAGCTGGCAATTGTGGAATTCAGCGCAGATTCAGTGTCGATGATAAAACGTCAGATTTTATTCCTTTCACTGGGAGGAGGGAGTTGAAACTGACTTTTGAGTAAATTACGGACATGATTGGGCTCCTTTCTAGTTTGTACTTTGTCACCCTTTGGACTTGCAATGTAATCTGTTGCAATCAAAGCTCAGCTAAAGCAGTTAGCTTTCATGTAACTCTAAATTGCTTTTATAGGATATTGTGCATGCTAGTTTTCTTGTCTAAGCTGTTCCCTCAACCTGTGCCAAAGTAAAATTCATTCAGCTTGACATATGCAATGTGCAGAGACCAGATTACAATCAGCAACCTTTTGCAGGCGAGACACTGGAATCTACCGATACCTTTGTGGCTTACTGGTTCAAAATTTGCTTGAAATATTCAAACATGATAGATAGGCTGCACAGTCATGAATGTTGTTATTTCCTTTTGCCAAATTGGCAGGAAAAACTGGTGGCATGTGTTTCTTCAGCATGCGATCAGAGAAGAAATCCTTGTAATTTGTTGTTGTTGTTCAGTCGTGTCCGACTCTTCGTGACCCCATGGACCAGAGCACGCCAGGCACGCCTATCCTTCACTGCCTCCCGCAGTTTGGCCAAACTTGTAATTACCCCTTCTTAATTTTACATAAGGCTGCGCTTTCCCCCTGCTATATTGAAATAAGATCAAATGCCTCACTGCACCAAGACCAGTTATTGAGAGAAATGCATGGTTTAGGCCACCATTACTAGGTCAGGGTATAAACATTAAAAATCTTCCATTTGACCTACTTTAGTCTGAAAAGTCACAACAGTTTCTTGGACCACTGGCTATGTCTAAATATATAGAAAGGAAAATTCTGCATAGGCATCTTGTGTGGGTTACTTTTAATTATCTAAACAGAAAGAAGTTTAAGGGGACAGCGGCTATATGAGTAGCAACATTTTATGGATTTGCAGCACCCTCTATATTTGGTCCCTGTAGGGGATGGGGAAGCCGTGCATTAGCCTTCTCCAGTAATCTCCTGCTGCGATTGAATAGGGGAACCTCAATCCTTTCTGAGTCTTCTGCAGTGGAGTTAAAGGAAAGTTGTCCTTGTGGGGCTGACCCTGAATATGCTCCTGCTTCAGGTTCATAGTCCGTTCCTCCACTTTTTGACTCATAAAAGTTTCTGTGTCGTTTCTGATCATTGATTTGAGCAAGAATGAAACCTGATCATGCTACCTGCAGAGGGTATGGTGTGAAAACTGCATTGGAGCCGAGTCTGCGATCCTAGATTTCCTTAGTCATGGATTCCCTTGGTGACCCTGAGCAAGTCGTTAACTGGCAACTACAGTTTCCCATCTGAATTACTGTTGTTTTGAGACTAAAATGATACAAAAAACAAACAAACCCTGTCTACATATAATGAGCTGCATAAATGACAAATAAAAGAAAATATTGTGGAATATTAAATGTATCGTTATTCAATAGCATTCGATCTGGCTTAGAAAAAAATGTCAATTGGGTATTCCCGTTGTCTTCTAGATAAAACTGTGAAGCTATGGAAAGTGAGTGAACGCGACAAAAGACCAGAGGGCTACAATCTCAAAGATGAAGATGGACGGCTCCGAGACCCCTCCACAATTACCACACTACGGGTATGACAAATGCATATTTCCGGGGGTCGGGGGGGATTTCCCCTGCAAAAAAAGTCAGAATTTCTTTATTTCATCACTCATGACCTCAGCAAAAAACAACAGCCCACAGCATTTCTGTCTGAAGTACTCTTGGCATGTTTCCATACAGGGGCCTAATATTGCAAATGGGTAATTGGGAACAGGTATTTTTTTACTTACTGGATTTTCCCCAGAAAGGGACAATTTTAATTACCGTAAATGAAGTTGGGGGGTGAGATATGGACTGATATGTACATTTTGATGCCAGTGACATCATGTGGGTGCTGCAAAATACCTGCATGTGTGAGGAGTGCTGTTCACACCATTAACACCTGTCTGGGAATACCCTTTCTTTGCACATTAGATGTTAGTAGCATGACCAAAGTGTTAATTGTCCCTGTCATAGTAATGAGATAGTGTTTGACACTGTAATGAGGATGGTAGCTTTGCCATTGCTTAAGGCAGTCTCACCAAAACACCTGTGAATTCTTTGGAGTGTGGTGCATAAAGCAAGTGCAGTGGGGTTTAAACAACCCGTGTTTCTGCTTTGGATTCTCACCTAGCTTTGGTCTCATGTTCTAGCTGCCAGGGTGCATTTCTGTTAGGTCTTGGGGTTCAGCTAATTGGAAGTAAGGGAGACATCACTGCCTGCTGTAGCTGACTGACTCAGAGCAATGGTTCTTTCACACATTCTGGTTTTCTTACACAGAGGTTATGTGCATTCTGATGGTTGCCTGCTTGAGATTCTGATGGTGTGAACAATACCTGCACTGTAGTTCACACACTCATTTTCAACACAGGTGTTTTCTATGTCCAGCAAAACGGTAATGTATAGAAAACACCATTTCCCAACCCATCCTGTAGAAAACTTTGGATATATTATTCATAAGCTATAGTAGTACAAATAGTGCTGCATAAGCAACAACAGCAGCTCAGCAAGACAGTCTGACTAAGTAGAAGGAACATCTGGTTGCTATAGTACCAGAACACCTCAAGAGAATTGAGTTGCCTGTTTGGGTTGTCGACTCCTGACCTAAGGTGTTTTCCTTTTGCTGCACCAGCCATGTAACAGGAGGAGATTTGACAGACATCACCTCTTAGTAGTGTGATGGAAGACGCTTCAGCTGGTGCACCTTGCTTTACCGCAGCCAAAGCACAAGGTTCTGTTTGGCAGAGGTTCATGTTGCGGTCCTGTATTCGCATTCTGAAAAGTGCCCGATAAACGTCTTTGTCTCCCTTTTCCTCTTTCCTCAAGCAGCAAAAAGATAAAGAGCTTTCCGTTTTGGTTAAAAGAAGCTCCTCTTTCTTCTCCTGGCAATATAGTGGTGAGATCTCCTTCAAGCTGCTTTAGCAGCAATTTACACCTTCTTCAGAGTCATTATCGTAACACATGATAGCCTTTCTTGTTTTGTTCCAAGTGCATTAGAATTAACTGAAGAACACTGATGTGCATTGTATAGCTGTTTCTTTTGCTGTCAGTCAGCGGAGCTATTGCTTTATTTGATTTCTCCATCCAAACTGCAATTCTTCAGTGGGAGTGTTTCTTTCTCCCAGAGAAGTATGTGTTCTGTGGACACTGGGTGCTTGCTTCATTAGGATCTGAAGCCTAAGCTGTGGTGCTTAGTAACAAGGCCATGATTGTTATTATTATTATTTTTACTTCACAGTTTGTTTACTGTCATTTTGAATAGTGCATTTGGAAGGCTGCATTGTCGCACTGTTGTTCAGAAAGCCCGTTAAAATAATTTCTCAAATATCCTGGATATCTAAACCAGCGTGCTGCTATGCAGACAGAGCTGCTCATCATTGTTATTGACTTCTTTAGTTTTTTTCTGAAAGGCACTGTCAAAAGGATACTATTCAAAGATTGCCTTCTTCACTGCATTAGAAGAATGTGTATTTAATGTGTACAAAGCAAGGACCCAGTGCAGAACTGCCACATTTGCTTTGTCTAGATCTAAGTGGAGATTCTCCACATGGCAGACATGCCAGTTTGAGCCTGGGTTGTACTGACTGAATCCTGCAGTGGCTTGAAGTGACAGCTCATAGTGAGCTCTTCCTGGACAACTTCAGTTAATTATGAAGGCTACAATCCTACACACACTAAAATGAGGATAACTGCTGTTGGACTCAGCATTGGTACTTACTTCTGAGCAAACTTATACTGTATAGGCTTGGACTGCCTAGGTAAAGAAATCATACACACTTTTGCCATCTTAAACACAGCCAGTCACTCATTGGCTGCTATGCATTCTGTTTATTTTCATGTCAATTGTGTTTCTAAAGTTTGCAGGTTGTTGTGAGAGTTGGTGTGCTGAACATGGGGGTGAAAAATGCCAGAATAAAGAATCAATTATTTTGCACTATGGGGATGGTGTTGGACAGGCTGGCATTTAGATAGTGTTCATTGTCTTGCATATTGTCTTGGAAACCTTTGAGGCCTGCTGGTCTCTTGTGATACAATAACTCCAGATGACTAATTAATTGCCAGGAGTAACTGTACTATGAGTCAAAATGAAGTGACTTCATTGGCAGTGGATTTTGGATGCCATTAAGGGTGATGCAGTAGGAGACAGGTCGATCTTATGCGGCACAATCCACCAGGAATATCTTCTGGGCGAGTTCTCTTGAACTGCAGCTGTGCAAGACCTCCATAGGATTATGCCCTGTGTTGATTTCTGTTTTTCTGTATCAGGTTGGTCATCAAGGAAATAACAGATATGACAAAGCCATAGTACAAGGAAGGGAGTAGTTCAGAGAGATATCTTGTTGAGTATTTGAGCAACCATTTACCATTCCTTGCGAAAGGGATTGGGAATCTGTGGTCCTCCAGATGTTGCTGGATTGCATTTTATTCCTGGCCATTGGCCAAGCTGGATGGGGTTGATGAGAGCTGGAGTTCAGCAATATTTTGAGGGCCACAGATTCCCCATCCCTGCCACAAAGCATGCTGTGTACATATTTACTGTGAAGTTAGTTTTATTGACTTCATTGGAGCTTATTTCCAGGAGAGTAAGGATTGCAGCATTAACCACCTTATGTGTGTGTGTGTGTGTGTGTGTGTGTGTGTATGTTATAAGACTGCAATTAATCTATATATATTACAGTACATTGGGAGAGGGGGAAACAAAGACAGATCTTCATTGCGTATTATTCAAATCAGTACAAGATTTAAAACAGATTCTTTGAGATGTAATAAATTCTGTCCCTTATAAATCCATAAACGGATTGAAAATGAGTGTCACCTCTGAGCAATGGTTACATTCTCCAGGAAACCAGGTCACCCACAGCAACAAGAAAGCCACACAATGATCCACTTCCCAGTTTGGATTCTAGGGTCATATTTGCAATTTGTTTGTAGTGTTGAAGGTTAATAGTCAATTATTTTGCCCATCATTCATTCCTTATTGCATTTCTTACAAATAGTGAGGTAATAAAAAAAGCACAAACCCGATCAAGACTCTTGTATTTATGAGATCGTAGTGTCACACAGGCAGCCCATATTCTAAAGGTAAAATGCTATTTTGCTTTTGTCATATTAACCCTTAGCTGTTGTCCAACTCAGGTCAAGTGAATGCTGTTCAGCGATCAACCTAATGAAAGCTATGGATCCTCAGTGGGATGTGCTTTCTATATATTGATTTTGGGGTGGGGGTGGGATTAATGCTTGCTGTCACTGATTGTATTTGCCTGCTGTGTTTTTAAGTAGTTCTTTAGTTGCTCTGGACCAGTGTAATCTTCATTTAAAAAAAACCAAAACTCCCGTCTGTTTAATTCTACTATCTTGGACTGATGATGGAGAATTTGAGATACAAAATAAGGGCTGTTGAGTAAGATTCACTGTGACTTAGCTAGCTCAGCAGTTAATCAAGGCCATAAGCCAGAGAGTTTAAATATACCTGTACAGTAGCTGTATACACACAAGAGTTGTTTTGAAAGCTTCCTGTTTGGCAATTGCCCACGAACTGCCCCCCACTGCCCCCCCCAGTTGCTATGTTCCTGTGTGATGCAATCCTAATCTGTTGATTACATACCCTCCCAACACTTCAAAGCCAAAATCCAGGACACCACCTTCCCATTTTTGATCACTAGAGCACAGCATCTATTTGGGTTGACGTGATTTCATGCCACTGTTCCTCCCTCCCCCACAAAAATGTGCTTTTTAAGGGCCCAAAAACGTGTGTTTAGGGTGCCACTCTAGATCACAGCCCTGGGAAAAAAGTATTTTGGGGAGGGAGGGTTTGCACAGGATCACAGTTACCAAAATGGCTGCTGTGCTCTCAAAATAAACACTTGTGGGGTATGCGTTTTACCCATTTTATTTCTACTTGTAGTTCAGGTTAAGTATGTGAGGCTAAAAGTAAACAAAGTTCTTTACCTTCTCCTAAAACCGGGGAGTCTTTCATAGCTACTAGCCATCTTAGTAAAGTTCTACCTCCACTGTCAGAGCTGGTAAGGGGGTATGGCATCCCTCACAAGGCCAGCTGCTGGGTATCACACATGGAAGAGTGCCTGAGCACTCAGGTGTTGCTTGCAGGCTTCCTACAGGCATCTGGTTGGCCAGGTTGAGAACAGGATAGTAGACTAGATGGGCCTTTGTCCCAATCTAGCAGGGATCTCCTTATCTACTTAGTTTTAAAATTCTTGCATTTAGTCCATACAAGCAGAATTTTATTTAATATTTCTCAGTGATGATGTAGTAACTGGACATCAGTTACAGCGCTGATTTTTTTTAGTGTTCCACTTCCCTCCACCCCATCCCCATACTAGGTTATACTTAGTTTTCTTCTTATATGACCTTCCCCTTTTTCTTAACCTTATTTTAACAGCTATTAAATTATCTGGAGGTTTGGGACCTTTGAAGGTCAGAGTGTTGGAAGAGGAACTGAAAAATACAGAGACTTTTCATGCCTGGGAGTCCAGTGATTTATCACTGTCGGAAATATCTCTCCCATTGACCAAGGTGAACTTTTTTCTGAATAACGAATGTTATATATTGGGAAAAAGTTCTCATGGCTCAATCCTTTTGGCTGCTGCACCGGCAAGAGAACAGGCCCTTGGACCGGTACAGGTTTATGACATGTGATATTGTGCTAACTTTGCTTTGGCAACAGTTACCAGCAACACGTGGAATGAAATGGCATTTTGGAAAGCAAAGCCCAGAAACGGGAAAGAATGGAGGAATCGGAAGAATAGAACTCTGCAGATTCCTTTGGTGTTTCCAGTGATCCTCTCATGCTTCTCACAACCTGATATGTATTAGTGATGTGTTCTGGAGGAATTCATAGTCAGTAAGAGTGGGCATCCCCAATGATAGCTTGTGGTTTATTGTTATCCACTATAACAGCATGGGCATGAGAACCTAAAGACAACCCTTCCTGTGCTGTCTTTGGAGCGTTACATGTAGCTGGACAGGAATCTGCCAAACATAGCTGTCAACTGCAACGTACCTCCCTTTCACACTCCCCTCCCCTGTTACTAAGTTTATTTATTTTTATTTTTATTTGCTCAGGTGTTCCGGGTCAGACTAATTAGCCACCCCACCTGTCCCTCGGAGGTCCATCAATGAAGTTCACTCCCTCGTAGTTATAAAATAGGAGTGTCTTAGTAACTGGAGTTTCTTTGTCCAGCTGCCGCGGCCGTTTATAATCCTTGCTCTGGGCTTCAGGGGTTAAACACCTTTTTGCCTACAGCCTCAGGGTCTCCCTCTCTAGATCCCTCACTGTATCAGTCTGCTAAACCCTTTTAGCAACTCAGTGGCATTACACAATGTTTCAGCCCACCAGCCCCTCCTGAGTGAAACCCCTAAGACACAAACTAACACCCAGCAGGACAGTTTGGACTCTTCCCTGGGTTCACTTCTTCATGAGCAGTTTATAACCCACTGGACCCAAAAATTGACGACGACTGACTTATAGCAACAAAACTAGTCTTTATTTTCTTTTTAGAGCATAACAGTTTCAGAGAATAAAATGTTTAAACGTAGTTTCATAACGGCATAAAAGGTTTTCTATTCAGTATAACATACTAAACCTTCAACCTAGCCTAACCTACCCACCACTATCCTGGTCTCTAACCTTCTCTCCCTCAGTCACCACTCACTCCCTCTTTCTCCCCCATGACCAACTGCCGTTCCCTCCTTTTAAAGGGCGAAAAGTCCCGCCTCCTGTGAGCGAGCTGCCAGTCACATAGAGTGTATGTTAACTCCTAACACGCTGGGGCTCCTGACCATACCCTGCCTAAGGGCAGATCCGTTACATCAACCTTTCCCTTTTTTTGCGGGAAATTCCCTTATTATAGCATTGGGAAACAGCAGGGAGGGTTGACAGCTATGCGCAAGGTGGGCAGGTCCCTTAACACACGGGTGTCAAACACAAGGCCCGAGGGCCGAATCCGGCCCGCCAGACCTCATCATGTGGCCCGTGTAGCCGCCGCCGGCCGCAGGGGCAGAGGGAGGCACCCCCCTGGGGGCGGGGCATCGTGATGTCACGACGCAACGTCAGGACTGAGTGTGCATGCGCAAAATGTTGCGCGTGCGCACTCCGTCGCTGGGCTCCCGCCGCTGCTGTCGCTCTGCTGCCGCTATCAGCGGCGATGCTGCGAGCCCGCCGGATGAAAAGGCGGCTTGGGGGCAGCTGCCGATCGCGCGCGGCAGCCCCCCAAGCCGCATTTTCACTCAGAGGGCTCGCAAAGTCGCTGCGGAAGCGGCAGGAGCCCAGCGACGGAGTGCGCACGCGCGACATTATTACTTACATTATTACAAAAAAACAGTCATAATTGAATGCAGTGACAATAATTTATGATAATAAAGAGTCCTACAGATACAACCGGCCCTTTGAGGGTGACCAAACTGCTGATGCGGCCCCCGATGAATTTGAGTTTGACACCCCTGCCTTAACAGCTCAAACATCCTGGAATAGGAGGGGGGTGGAAATTAGGGCCAGGAGAAGTCTTTCTTTATTTTTGCCTACACGATGGCTCACCTGACAACACCACCGAGAAATTTGGGATAAAGCAATGCAGAAAGATAAAGCTTTACCAGGCCATGTCAGTTGTCCCATGGTGGACTAACTCCTTTTGCCAGTGGTGCTTTGGCCAGCCTGCATGTGAAAGGCTGGTGCTGCAACTGCATTGAAAGTCAGAAGAATGGCCGTAAGCCAGACAATGTACAACAAGGAGAGGAGGAGAGGAAAAGCACTAGTATGCAAGCATTTGGCAGCAACATGGTCTGAATTCTCTGTAGTAATCAATTGCAGGATGGATCTATTGCTGTTCTTGTCTTTTTATGCCAAGTCACGTTTTAGGAAGATTTATATACTGTACGCATTTTAACATTTCGATGAGCAAATTGTTATTATCAGGTGACAAGTTTATGTGGATGTACCGGGGGGGGGGAGTGAAAACAGTAATGGAAATTAAATGGGGGGAAATACAGTCTGCAACAATTGCATGGAAGCAATATGTACAAAATCAGAGCGGTTAAGCATACACAATGGCAGTAACTGATGGTAAAACAAACATCCTGGCATTAGCAAGTTAATTGACATATGTAATAAGATAGGAAACCATTATTGCAGTTCAAGCCATAGGTGACAGAACTGTACTTCTTGTAACCTGCCAGCTGAGGATTACACTTGAAGCATCTGGTGAAATGGATTCTAGTCCCACATAAGGTTAAGCCATAATGAATTTGTTAGCATTCAAGGTGTCACTAGGCTCTTTATTTTTAGTAATGGGTCCAATTATTAGATGCAATATATCTATACAACACAAATTCAGCATTGCTCACCAGGGCAAGACAGTTTGAGCATTCAAAACCAATCCTGACCTGATTGCATGGCTGCCAATTAGTTTCTGGGCCTAATTCAAATTGCTGGTCTTGATCTATAAAGCCTTAAATGGCCTAGGACCTCAATATCTCAAGGACGGCCTCTCCTCATATGAACCATCCCAGACCCTGCAATCATCATCTGAGGCCTTTCTTTGTGTGCTTCCTCCACAACGTTTCTGGAAGATGGCAACACGAGAAAGGGCCTTTTCTGCAGCGACTCCCCGTTTGTGGAATCCTCTCCCCAGGAAGGCTTACCTGGTGCCTTCATTGCCTCTCCTTAGGCACCATGTGAAAATGTTTCTGTTTAACACCACCTTGGCTGATTAACACTCCATGTGCTTTTAAATATGTTGGGGGGAGGGTTATTGGTTTGTTTTTGTTATTGCTTTTTTTTAACCTAATTTGTGTTCTTATTTTGTATTTTTATGGTTTTCGGATGAAGGGCAATATACTAATTTAATAAATAATAATAAATTAATAATGATAAGACTGGCATTTGCTGTCTGCATTCCTTTCTCCCTCCCAAACGCAGAGCAAAGTTGTTTCTAATTCCCTGATATTTGTCGCAGGTAGACCTAGGGGAATACCTAACCATTACTTTAAAGCACTTTGAAGAAGCAATACGCTTTCTAAATGCCAAGTCTCATGGTGCTTATTATGTGACACAGGTAATGCCATCAGTCTGTAAGAGTAAAAGATTAGAGTGTTTTTAAGCAAAACTAACTTCCTGTTCTCTAGCTTACAGAAATGATAGCTACTTAAAGCTATTTTTTTTCCTTTTTTTACTGCTGCTTTTGCATTTGGAGGGTCTGACATTCCCGAGAACTCATCTTCCACAGAGATCAACAACAGTTATAAGAGCCTCTTTTAACATACCTCTCACTTCACTTCAACAGCTTCATGCCCATTCTTCCCAGTGATGCACTTTTGTTTACAAAGCTCTGTTTCCCTGAAATACTTCCATGTAGATAAAAGTGTCCGTGCTGAGAAGCGGAGTGAAATCTGTGACCCTGTTAAGTGGCTTTTTGTTATCAAAAACACGATCTGTTTATTTTGCTGCACACCATAATTTCAGGTGCTTAAAGCTTCATACTTGACATTTTTGCTGTGCAGAGATAATTTGGGGTAGGGAAAATATTTAACTGTTAAAAGGGTTTTATTTCACGTATGAGATTTGCTATATACAGGCAGCCCTGTTTAGGGAAGTTTTTAATGTATGGCATTTAAATGTATTTTTAATCTTTGTTGGAAGCCACCCAGAGTGGCTGGGGAAACCCAGCCAGATGGGCAGGGTACAAATAATAAATTGTTGTTGTTGTTGTTGTTATATACAGAATGGGGAAACAATGTGTGCACCAGTTTCATTATCATATGCATGTGGTAAACACTTGAATAATTTACTGAAAACGTCACTTTCCTGTGCAGTAGCAATGAAAAGGGCAAATTCTATGTCAGAAATTATTTAGGAAGGGGCCAATATCAGCCAGTGTCTTAATGCTTTGTACACATTTATGGCACAACCACATCTGGAATACTGGTCATCCCACCAGGATTATCAAAGGAATGCAATAAACTCCATACAAGGAAAAGTTGAAGTAATCATAGTTTTGAAATACATTGACTAATAAATCACACAATTCCATATGTACTTGTTGAGCCTTGAAATCAGTCTTCTCAAACCATCACCCTCCAGATGTTGCTGGACTACAGCTTCCATCATTCTTGATCATTGGCTGGATGGGGCTGATGGTACTTGGAATTCAAAAGCATTTACAGAGCACCAGGTCAGGGGGAGGCTGTTTTAGATGCTCAGCTGAGGCCTTTCTCTAACTGCCTCCACCAGCTGGCTGTGGGAGAAAAGAGGTTTTTTTTTTTTCCTGCAGTGGTCCCTCAGTTGTGAAATGTCCCTCACCAGAGAGGTGTACCAGGTACCTGATGTCTCTTCGGTGCTAGGGAAAAATACCTTTGTATTTTCCCAGGTCTTTTAAATCTCTGGTTTTAGCATGATTGTGTAATTTTTATTTTATTTTTTATTGTTGGTCTCAGTTCCAATTTATCACTGATGCAGGGTGTTTTTTTAAAAAAAAAACCAACAACAACAACCTATTGATTTCTGCTTCATTTTGATTTTACACTTATTTGCTGCTCCTTAATTTGTCCCATTGTAATTGTTATATTTAAATTTTGTTTTTACTTTGTTCATCACCCAGAAAACTCTTGTTATTGGGGGCTGACATTAAATTTTCATGTCTCTTCCAAAGTAGTTATCCCTGAGTTTAGTGGATCATACTTCCAGGTAAAAAGTATATAGGACTGCCACTTAAAGCTGAAATTCTATACACTTAATTTGCATGTCAGTCCTATTGAACTCAGGGAGACTTAACTTTAGAACAGAGATGCCTAGGCTCATGCTGCAAAGTGGAGTGGGGTGATAAAGGTTTATGGCATTGTGAAGCACATGGAAATAATGGATAGAGATGTGACCCTCTTTATAACAATATAGCTTCAGTTCATACAGTGAAATCAATTGATACTGATTTCAAGGCAGACAAAGGAAAATATTTCATACGGACAGTGCATTCTCTGCCTCAAGAAATCGTGATGACCACTAAGCTCAGTAGATTTTTTTTTAAAAAAAGTATTAGACAAATTCATGGATGTGATGTCTATCAAAAGTGATTGGCCATGTTAGTTAATGGACCATCTACAACTTAAAGGGAGTGTATCTCAGAGTACTAGGTGCTGAGAACAAATGACAAGAGAAGGTTCTTTCCTTCAAGGTCTGCTTCTGAGCTTCTGGAAGCATCTGGTTGGCCACTGTTGGAATTGGAATCGGGATGCTGCATGATATAGCCCAGCAATGCTGCTCAAATTCCCACAATATGGCATTTGTGGTGGTGGTAGAATCCCAACAGCAACAACACATTTTGTATTTTGTATTTTAGTTTTAAGACATCTTGGGCTCCATCAGAGTCCTATTCAGGGAAACCCATTGAAATTAATAGACCTAAGTTAGTCATGTTCTACTCTGAGTACAACTAATGATGGATACAACTCTGCATTTCATATTTCTGCATTCCAATAATAATTCCATATTATTACTGTTTGCTGCCTTGAATCTGTTATTTTTATTTTTAAAAAAGACTCAAGGCAACAAACAACAGTGACAGTAAACAACCAAGAAAAATTAAAAGTAGTTTGGCCAAAATCACCAAGTTAAAAGCAATTAATCTAAAAGAGCATTAAGAAATCAGTTTCAGAACAGTAATGAGGAAGCTCTATTTTAGAAAGCAAGAATGGCTTTAAAAGTGCAATTTGATCTGGAAACCAGACAGGGCCAGACAGGTATAAAAGTATAATTTGATCTGGGCCAGACAGACTACCCTGGTAGGGTGTTCCAGAATCTCAGAGCCACAATGCAAAAGGAGTTGTGTCCCTTGTGCTTACACATGCGCACA
This sequence comes from Lacerta agilis, assembly GCF_009819535.1. Taxonomy (NCBI): domain Eukaryota; kingdom Metazoa; phylum Chordata; class Lepidosauria; order Squamata; family Lacertidae; genus Lacerta; species Lacerta agilis. Next base: position 50,414,016 of record NC_046313.1, read on the forward strand.
AAAGGAGATGGGAGAAAGAGCTGTTGAACTTGATAAAAATCAAGAAGTCTCTATGGGGGGGGGGAGAATCCCACGCAACCTCCCATTTTTGTTCTTCTTAGTAATTCTGCATGTTCTAAAGAGTCCTGGTGAATTTAGAAGCTCGAACACTACTTCGTGATTTTTTGTAGTTTAAAGTAATATTTATTTATTTAGTGCCGCTTTGCAAGCTGCAAGAGGCAGGGGCGTAGCAAGGGGGGCGGGCTGCCCCGGGTTCCATAATGGAGGGGGTGACAAATCATCAAAGAACAATTTTTGGGGGGGGAAACATATTTTTTTGGGGGGGGGGAATTGATTTTTTTTAAAATGCCTGCTCCGAAGGTCTTATCTTACTATACTAGGGATTATATAGCTATATATGAAATTTCATGCATATTGATTAATATCTTGACCCTCCTCCACCAAAATAGCTGTTCATTTGGCTGTTTTCCTATGTCATGAAGGCTGGAATTTCAGTTCAGAGAACACATACTGTTCCCAACCCTAACCCTGTGGAAAGCCATCTAATTAGACTTTAATTTGATTTTGAGATGTTTTTAGGAGGTAATTTAATTATTGTTTGATTTTATACCAATGTTATGTATCTGATGTTAGCCACCCTGAGCCCGACTTTGGCCAGGGAGGGTGGGATATAAATAAAAGTTTTTTTATTATTATTACTTGTTATTATTCCTTTGTAAGAAAATATGAAATAATGTAGGAGGGCATCCCTGAGAAGCTAGCAATCTTAAATTTGACCTAGGGGAAAGAAAGAGGAGGCAGGGCTAAGCTGCCCCCCCCATGAGCATACATATAACCCATACAACCGCTTGCATTCTTCCTGTGAATCATCCCTAAAAGCATTGCTGTTTTGTTTTGCTGGAGTTTTTGTTTTGTTTTGTTTTTTGCATAGCTGTAGTATCCAAAGTGCTTGTGGTTTTGTCTGTGCTAGGGGATGTTTGCAATAAATAATTAGCACAAATAACATCTATGATTTAAATCTCTTTAAAGGAGAAATGTTTTGACTTTGATCCTGCACTCTGCAAATCAAGCTTCTACTGAAGCTCTGATAGAAGTATTTCCTCCTCACTTTTAACTACCCTTCCAGTTAGAAGAGAAGGTTTGCAAATGTCCCCCTGGGGTGCTCCGCACAGCGAGATACTTTCTGTTTCCTTTGATGAACAAAACAAAATAAAAGAGGTTGGGGGGAGGGTAGAAGATGTATACCGGTAGGTTGAAGCAGCTTCCAGGACTAGTTGCAGGAGATCTGGTTTTAAATGTCATGAAAAGGTAGCAGGCTTTATTTCATCTCCTTTTAAATACGTTATTTTCATGGCAGGTCACATTTTATAAATGCCTCTGGCCTACAAAGGGTTAATTGATTTGAAATTCAACTTTGATCCTGCAGTAGACAACTAGAATCCTCCTGTTTATATGTTTAGTTGGTGTAGAAAATTGAATCCACTATGTTTTGGGGCCTGAGATGTTTGGACATCAAGTGACAAATGTGACGCTTGAGTTATGGCATGATTGTCAAAAGGGTTGGTCCTCACTGGCCTAGAGGCTGTGGCTTGCTTGGTAGATTCTTTTCAGGTTGTTGTTTTTCCCCAAGGTGTGTCAATCTGAACCACAACTAATAATGCAAGAGTCCCCCTTCTTTATTAATAGTGTTTCAGAAAACCGCTTTTACTGAATATCTTAATCAGTGTCATGTACACATTGCTATCAGCTGCAAATATCTGGTTTCTTTTTAAAAAGAGATTGAAATGCATAGTACTCACTAACGTGTTAGTTGTGCTAGTGCCGTTACATTCTCATTGGAGCAGGAGCAGGAAAAAAATATTTCTGAATCACATATCTTTTCATGAAAACCCTAGTTACGACAAAGGGAAAACACATGAAATGTAACTGCAGATGTGTGTAAGATACAAATGGATGGGGTGGAGCAGCAGACCTAGAGAACAAGCCAAGGATCAAAAGTGTTTGTTAGCACATGCTTTATCTTGAATTATGCAAAGAAGCTGATAATACAATGTTTTGCCCACCGGGGCTAGAAAAATGGCACACATTTCTTAGGATCTGATCTTGAGGAAAACACAAAAGTGCTTCAGTTCTCTAGGGCAGTGGGCCTCTAGGTGTCTGAATTTTTATGTTCCTTCTGATAATCATAGGGATAAACCTTCTCTAGGCAAGATGGTTCACTTGCACTCCCGAGTGCCTACAGCCCCAGCCTGCCATTGTGCACAGTAAAATTGCAGCCAGCCTTTTAATTTAATGAAACAAATGTCATCCAATCAGCTGAACAAGCATACCTATCAGTCGCGTGTCACTGTGTAGCCCTTGTAGGCGCTGGCCTTGTCTGAGCACGTGAAACATCAAGACGTTTGGGGTTCTGGGGTGAACCTTTGGTGTCAGTTATTGAATTGTTCGGAGGGCTTTGGAAGCTGACAGCAGACCTTTCCACAAAGGGGGAGATAAGCTTCCGATTAGTTTGTGCGCCCCCACAGAAGCTCCAGATGCAACACGCATGTCAGAAAGGCCTGCAACATATAAATCATCTCAATTTTCTGTACAATGTCAGAAAGGGGGGTGGGGAGGAGACTTTCTGAGGTTGACTGGCGGTGTGTAACCTTATTAAAAAGTCTTCACTTTCGCTTTTAAGCAGGGCTTTGTCCATTATTGAAGCAGAGAGGAATGGAGTTTGCCGTCCTTTAGGACGACAGAGATGGATGTCCGTGGTTTTGTTTTCTGAGCGGATTTGTTTTGGTGACATTTACTAACAGCTGGAGCTGGATGCGAATGGCTGACCAGCAACAGCTAAACCATCGACATATTGCAGCAACAGCAAACAAAAGGGCAGCTCGATGCAGAACTCTTCTAAAGCAGGGAAGGCTAACCTTTTTCACCCCTAGGGCCATATTGGTCGTCAGTCACCTCCTCTGAAGTCCACATGCCAGTGGTGGGCATGACCAGTGGATACGCACCTGCTGCTCCGCACATCAGACATAAGGCCATGCACATTCACATATGAATGCACACACTTACCAGATACACAGACACACACACCACTCCAGATCTGTGGGACACTGGAAACACTATTTTTACTCATAAAGAGGAGGCAGAGGGCTTTATCTTTGATCTCAGCACTGAAGGTGCTTAGCCCTAAGTTCGCAGATAAAAAAATTCATCTGCCTGCTGTATAAAGAGTGGATAGAGGGGTTTTATCTGGAGGGATAGTTGCTTCTCTGTAGTGGTGCCCTGGCTGTGGAATTCCCTTCCACCGGATAGCCCCAACTTTACTCTACACCAGGCACCAGGGCTGTCTTAGTGGACTTATGAGCTGCTGTTGTATTTATAGTGTGTAATGATTTAAAAAATAGTGGATAGCTTGTTTCTGGATTCTATGACTTTGTAGTTGTGTTTTATTATTATTATTATTATTCAGCGTGCTGCCCTGAGATCTCCACTTAACAAAACCCAGTTTAATCAGACAGTAAAATGAACAACAAAAAGAAGTGCCTTCCTTTCCTCATTTTTGCAGTTGCATATCACATGCATTTACTGCTCTTTAAAAGGGGCTAACTGCAGGGCTAAGGCACGCAGTCTCTTCTGCATATAGTGTGCGCTTCTCTCATTGCTCTTAATTTGGGACTGGCACACAACGTTTTCCTTCCTTCCTTTGAATGCCATGTGTGAGCTGCACCACAGAGTTCTCAAGACATCGTAAGAAAGCAGGCATGTCTGCATCCTTTCTTGTCTCCCTCCCTCATTTCAAAAAGACAAGTGCTATCAAGAGAGTATATTGCTTCCAAATCAGCAGTGATGGCAGAAAAAAATCATGATTCAACCTGTTTTAATGTATCGGCTTGCATTTGGGATGCTGGCTCCAGGAGAAAGGAGAGCAAATTCATCTTCTCCACTTCTCCTTGTGCCAAGCACTGGCTCTCTTTAACAAAGCACCATGCCAATGCAGCTATACAGATGAGGGCACATGAAGCAAGCTTGTGCCCACCCCACCCCCTCTTTCTCCTTGTCATTGCCTGTACTCTCCTTGCCTTAAACTATTCTAGAAAGCCATCTTCTTGGCAGCAGAATCCCCTGGGACACAAGAAAGAAAGGAAAAGTAGGTTATAGTAATGCAGTGATAATACATCACCAGGTAATCTGGAGAGACGTATCAGATGAGTGAACAAGTAATAGATTTTCTTTGTAATGGAACAGAACCATTGCCTGCTCTGCCTAAGTACAAGAGATGGGTATTCCCTTGCCAAAAGGAGAGAAGATTTCCAAACTCCGCTTTTGCCTTTAGCGAGGAAAGCGCTCACATGTGCACTTCAAGACTCTGCATGTTTATTCAGAAGGTATTTATTTGTTCATATTAATGGCAAAATTTATATGCCGCTTGATTGTAGTAAAACCTCTTAAGTGTTCAGTGGAGCTTACTCCCAAGCGGTTGCTGCCTTTGCCAACAATTGCCTTGGATAGGCCAGGCAGTGGGGGGGGGGGTTCCTCTTCACTATTCACACCTCAGTTCAGCAGCATTCGTAGAGGAGCTCAAGTTTACTCAGGTAGCAAACAGGCAATAGAATGCCAGGCTTCCTAGACCTTTCATTGCCTGCAACACACAACTTTCTCGTTTTTTTTTAAATAGTAGGAACATAGTTTTGCATGCTATCCCATCCCTGAGCAGTGTGAGATTCCAGGGCTTCCAGGTGCATACCCAGGGTTTGTGTTTCCTTTAGAATGAGGGAAAGTGGAGACTGTGGTGTCTTTATGATAGAAGGTTTATTTACACATACAGTCGTACCTCGTGCTGCGTTCGCTGCGGGTTGCGAACGGCGTGGGTTTCACTGCACACGTAGAAGCGCTCCACGCATTCTGCGCATGCGCAGAAGCGCAATATTGCTGCTCAGGTTGCGGACTATTCGGGGTGCAAACGGCACCCTGGAATGGATCGTGTCCACAACCCAAGGTACCACTGTATATGCAACCTGAGCCTACGATGGAGGGGTTCACAGAATTAACACCACAAGAGGGTCTTTGCTTCTCCCATAGTCACAGCTTTGGATTCAAACAAAAATCAAGTATCTCTCTGTCTCTTTGGCTTCCCAACCTGCTGCTTCCAGCTCTAGCTTCTAGCTCACATAACTGAACTATTAACACCCAACTCTAGCCTTTGCCTTTCTTACTATCAGTGAGTTGAGGGAAGGGGCCCCATCCATTTGCCATCTGGCACCTGGCACAGAGCCACTTCCTTTGTTACCTTAATGGCCCATACTTAGAGGGTCATTGCCTCACCAGGAAGCTAACCTGGCTATTCCAGAAATTGAATGCATGCTGGATCCAGAAATTAGGAAGGGACCCAGGCATATGGCTTATCTCCCCCCTACCCCATAACAATAGGTGCCTTTATATTGAGGAAGGCCATAAAGGAGCCATAAAAGGATTTATCAGTGATATATCCACACACACACACACACACACACACACACACGGCAGGTCCACTGCTCAGCAATGTCTTGCTATTCAAGAAATTATCAAACCAGCAAAACTTGATCTATGCCAGGCTGGCCTTAACAGGTGAAGTCACCTTCATTGCTCTTCAGAAACGGTAATCCATATGCAGCTTCAGTGAGCTGATCTCTGAGGAAAGTCTGATACCAACTGATTTATTTTATCTGCCAAGGATGCATCTTCTGCACAATTAACTTCGCCTTTGAGACTGGTCAAGATTAAGGGCAGGAAGGTGTAGAAAACAGCTGGTGAGTTTGCTGGAGGGATGTTCTAGCAGTGGTCTGAATTGGCACATTTCATAGTAATTAAAATTCAGTAATGATTCACCAATGATTCAGAGAGCACTGCGGATATTCTTGTGAAAATAGTATATTAAGTTGACTCTATGGGTGGGGAAATGTCTGCTTTGCTGTTTATACTAAGGACTTGCATGGTGGGGTAGCGCCAAAGAGCTGCCCTGCCAACAATTGGTGGTGCTGCAGCTTCTCTGGATGGCACTGGGGCATGGGGCAAGGCAGCACAATGGTGAGGTTGGGGCTGCATGGGCACATCAGTGGAGCCAATCCAGTGTCCCACTCCAGCTCCATCCAACTAAACTGCAGCAATGCCAGTGTTGAGAGGGCAGTGCCGCAACACAGTCCCACCCCACGAGCCGTTGATTGGTATACCTGGTATACCCCACTCTGCAGGTGCCACTTGCTCATCCAGAAAGAGTATCACCAAGCTGCAAACTTGCATTTTGAGAACTGCAACAGGGCAGGCACACACCTGCCATCACCACCTCTGCTGCATCTGTATTGTGTTTCAGTTTATTCCAGCAGAGTCTTGTACAAAGTCACACAGGGCTCATCCAGACTGCCTTTTGTGCTGTGTTGCTAGGCATAGGTCCAGGTTTTCCACAGACTGCCATTTGCTCCAATTAAGCACTGAAACATGGGTTTTCCAGCGGAAAGTGTTGGGACAAAAGCAACAACAACACTTGGACATAGAGCTTTAAAAACACAGACCCATGCCTGGAAAGCTTAGTGCAAAAGGAAGTCTGGACGAGGCCTTAAGTGGACTTTGCATCCTGTTTCCTTAGCCCTTTAAGGTCACTATCCAAACGCCCAATCCACTACACTGTGGAAGTGTTGGATAGGGCAGGTCTCCCAGCCCTGATGAACTCTGCTGACTTCTGCCTGTGTAGCAAGAGTAGCACCACTCTGCTGGCCTGAAGCTCCTGTTCCACCTGCAAATAACCAGTGGGTTTCCTGCAGACAGCTCTGAAATGGGATACCATGAGGGGTCGCTCAAAACATACCTTGTTTGAGGATTCCTTTTCTTTGGTTGCAAAATAGAGCCTCCCATCAATTATCTGGCTTCTGAATAATAATAATACCAAGCAAACCATACACTTCACCTTGGTGATAGAAAGAAACTTGGGGGAGAGAATTAAACGCAGGAGAAACGAGCTCCACCCTTTTATGGCGTTTGGCAAAGGTTGTTCACTCCACTGTTATGCCCTCTAAGGGCTGCAGAAGGCAGAGGATGGCAACGTGAAAAGTTTGTGCAGAGCCAGACATATCAAGGCAAATCCAGTCTGTCTAACAGCACAGCATTAAGCAAGGGAAAACACAATGGTAGATGGACAGACTTTTCATCTTGATTCCTGTGTGTGATGTGATTAAAATACTGGAAACTGAATATGTACACCAAATACTGTAATAATAAATTATTATTATTCCAATTACAGATTGCAAATGGGACCTGCTAAAAATGGAGAGCTGGCTGGGCCAAGTTAGCCAGCCACTAGCAATCCAGCCAATATGGCTCACATATTTGACACATTCCTGTGAACAACTTAGTGGCTACTGTAATGACGATGTCTGAAGAATAGTTATGTTGTAAGACTCATGGCATTGCTGTTTCTGTTAGATGAGCATTTATTTTGCAGCACAGAAATTTACACACACACACACACACACACACACACACACACACACACACTTCTGAGTAGTAGCATTATCATTTTAATGACAGATAGGGTAATTTGAAACATTTGGCTTTTTAAAAAGAATGAAGTGCCATAAAACTCAAGCGGCAGAACTAATCAATTTTGAATGATCAGATCATCATCAAACCAATGCAACAGAAATAATTAAAAAAAGGTTTCCTCCATTTGCATTAGGTACTTAAAATGGTTTTAAAAGAGTTCAGTGGGCACCATTTGCATGCTCAGTTAATCTCATATAGAAATTTGTTCCTTGCAGATATGCTTACTTTGGGTTTTCTAGACTATGTCTAGAAATACCCATGCAAATATCTACATAGTACAATAACCCAAAATTTATTTTGGGGCTCATCAAAGCAATCCATTGCTAATTTTTCCAAGCTTCCTTGGGAAAAGCTCAGAGCTTTTTGGGAGAGCTCGTAAAGACAAAGCTTGTCCCTTGCCTTCTGTGCTGATCTTCCTCTTCCTCAGAGCTTGCCATTAATGGGGGAGAGGCAGAAGTGAAGGTTTCAGCAGCTGCATCAAGTTCTTCTTTAAGACCTGGTAACTCCTGAATTCTTCCGAGCATAATAAAGGAGTCTAAGGGGCATTCTGGATTTTTAAAAAGTCTGCTTACTGGGACGGTGTATATTGTATTTGTAGGTTAATATTGACTTGGCACTGTATATATGGAGTTAAGTGAATTTCATTTTTAGAAAGAATTAAATTTATAGTTGTTGTTTTTTAAAAATTAAGTTTTAACAAAGATATTACAAACTTAATTAAATGGGAATGTTCTTGAAATGACAGTGTGGGAATGCTTTGGAGACTAATAATGAAACCCCTTATGTCCCTTCATAGGAGAACTGGTCTATAGATTCCCCTAGGCCTTACTAAATGACCTTGAGGAACAGACAGGAGGGATATTCTCATTGATTATATAGAAGATGTTCATGGTCTGTAGCTCTTGGTTTTGATTTCACAGTATCTATAGGTAACACAGTAAGTTACAACCTGTAAATACAAGAAGTCCAGCAGATAATTTGTCTTTAAGTTTATTGGGAAAATCAGTATTTATTAACTAGTCAGCAAAGAATTTTTTGCTGAAATCAAATGGATTAAGCATTTCTTGAATAGGTTTGGCCCATTATTAACCACTATTTGTAGTTTAATTGGGTCTGGGATTTTGATAGCAGCCCAAATACCACAGGGACAAAGTCTGATAGCAGCCCTTAGTACCACAGGGACAAAATTTGGAATAAAGTAATGAACTAAAGTTAGTGAGTGTAATGTCAGATTTGGTGTCAAACTCCCCCTGGGCCCTATTCAATGGTGAATTGAAAACACAGCTTGTAAAGACATTTCAGGAGACTGGAACAACTCTTAAGTAATAATTGCGAAAAGGAGGATAATAAACCTCTAGAGAGGGTTCATTATTGGGAAATCCAGCTAGAAAGTATTGAGGCTAGCCCTTCAACAGTCCAAATAGGCAAAGCCTCAGGGTTTGTCTCCCTAAAACAAACCATGAGTCATAAGCTGAGGATAAACCTTGTGGCTACAGTTCATGGTGTGTTTAGAGTGAGACAAGCTGCCAGCCTGATTTGGGGCATAAGGCTAAGCTGAACAATGGCTTAGGCTCCTGGGAGTGCAGCAGCAGCAGCAGCAGGACAGGGAGAAGAGCAAAGTGGGTGTCAGTTTTTGCTCTGTGTACCTGTACGCTTGATCGTTCACCTTCAGCCATAGTTCGGCTTACTGTTACATGCTAGCAAGTCTGTTACTTTGAATTCTCATATATATGAGGTGCAATTTGTGGACTCTAGGCAGGCTTTCTCATTGTAAAAGTTAAGGAAAAGATTGAGACACTGAGAGAGTTGACCTTAACAATACATGTTGTTGTTCAGTCATTCAGTCGTGTCCGACTCTTCGTGACCCCATGGACCAGAGCACGCCAGGCACGCCTATCCTTCACTGCCTCTCGCAGTTTGGCCAAACTCATGCCAGTCGTTTCGACTTCGTAACAATACATACATACATTTTAAAGATTCTAAATAGGATCTCAGGTGCAGTCTTCCTTCTTTTAGAGAATGTGGTGGAAGACAGGAGTAGGAAAGCGGCTCAACTCTTTGGCTCTAGTGGGTTTTCCCCCACTAAAAAGCTTACTTTCCATGCTATTTTCATCTCTCGGGTGAAATGAGCCAGGTACCTCTATCTTTATCAGTGTATGTATATAGTATGTGTGCTTATTTTATGGTACAGTTTAGACATTAACATTACTGGGGGGAACTGCCCAAATATCCATGGTGTTGTTTTTTTTAACAGAGGCAATTGAGATAGAGTCCTTTCATATGTATGATTTTACATGCTGATATTCACTTCCAGCTGCACTCCTTCTGCAAAATAAAGAAGCACATTGTACCAGTATGAATAAGAGTTATGACTGTGAAATTCTTATTTAAGGAGGGGAAAAGAAGGGAGAAAAAAGAGGCTTTTATTGCCTCTTTGCATTTTTTATTTGCTCTTGCCCTGGTCACGAGCTGGATCTTTTCTCTGCTACAGGCTCATTATTCATCCATTTAATATTTGTAAACTCAGCTTGGAGCATCGATGACCAGAACTGACCTCCTGGAATTTTTCTCCTATTCATCTGATTTTCCACAGCAATTACACTGTCGGTATCTGTGTCTAGGCATACTGTAAAAACAATGTGCCCAACAGAATTATCAAGTGGAATTAGATTGCTATGACTTTGCATTTGATAACACAATTGTGCTTTTGCATAATTCTCCCTGATTAGTGAAACGAGAGGAAACTATCAATCTGGCAGATGAGTTTCCGTCTGCTGGCTCTTTTGGGGGGCAGGGGATAGGAGAAATATATCAGTGAGATCACTTGAAAGAATCATGCCTTTTAGGTACTGAATTGCTAAGCAGTCCATAAATCTATAGCTGTCGAGGTGGAATGGTCTCAACTGCTACCTAACACTGAAATTTTAAAACATGGAAAGGGACACAGTAAACATTATATTCTAAGCAAATAGGAGGAATGTGCAGTGTGTCAGTATGAGACTTTTAGAGGTGATATTATTTAGACTTTCTGTTTCCTCAATCCACATTTGCTAGAGATTTCTGCTCTTACTTGGTCTGCCACTTATTTTCTATTCTAAATTATCTGGTTTCCACCTTTTAAAATGCATATTTTTATTAATATATTGTGACAGGATTAAAGAGATCCACTGTCTTAAGAGACGGCATTGTTGCCTGGATCATGCTTTAAAAGGAGCTTCAGGACCACCATTGCCTCACAGTGTCTAAATGCAGTCTTGGCTGCAAAAGAGGTTGTGTTTTCAGTAGGCTCACGTAAAGTGTAGCCACTCCATTTGCCGAAGACTCCAGAGTCGTCATCTTATATGGGCGCATAACAGAAGAGGCTGGCAGCACACTGAAAGCAAACATGTGTAGTGTGGCATTTACTTTATCAGTAGGTAGCTGGGGCACAGTGAACAGTGGCTTGGTATGTTCGATTTCTGGGGGAGAGTAGGAAAAAGTTGTCCATGGGCGGCTTCGGGAAGCATCACGAGCAATACTGAAGGTAACTGAAAAATATTTCAGATTTTAAAACCTTTTAAGAGCAAAGGGAGGTGGAAGAGGCCATGGACTGGAAAAGCAGCAGGACACAGTATGCCAAGGTGGCTGGTGTACAGTCTACAGATGTTGCTCCCAAAACAGTTTGTAGGAGATGGGGTGATGACTCAGGATGCCTGAATTGGGAGGATGAGGTTCCCAGCCTTTAGGCAGGTAAACCATGTTTCCTTTAGCAGCCAAAGCCCAATGCACACAACCAAACTGCACATGTGGGGAAAGTATGGGATGAGTGAATCCATTCCCAGACATCTAAACTACTAGACTGCTCTCATATGGCCCCAGCTTGCAGCTCAGTATGCGTTTACCAGATCATCACAAGGAGATCAAAGTGGAGGTTGAGTTGGAAGCCGGCTGTGGGTTTCTCTACAGATCCATTCTGTAGAGTGGCAAAACATGGGAAGGGGTGTGTATCTGCTTGTGAGATGTCCAGTGCCACTAGGTTGAGGGACAGTGCAAATGTGATGGGCTACATCATGCAGATGCCATAAAAAGGGGCACTGGGCATTTCCAGTGAAAATGTTTAAGGTGCCACATGCATTCTTATTGACCCCTTTCTTCTTTAAACACCTTCCCATCATTGCACAGGGACATCTCCCTCCTTTAGCGTAAGGTATCAAACCAGGGCTCCTATATCTTACTCCCTGAACCACCAGTGATCTGTTTTCTGCTGCATGCCTGGCATGGTGAGCTCAGTGCTACCTAGGCTGCACTACCACCTTTCCTGAACACTCAGTCAGCTGACACCAAAGCCCAATCCATGTTCACTATTGCCCAATAAAACCTCAGAGCTTGCTGATCAATCTGATAACCTTGTTTCTGGTGTGAGTTCAGTGCCTAAGCCTCTCCTCCATGTCTTTGATCTTTTACCTTGGATCTTCATGAACCCTCCATCCCTCCCCACACCAATTTTGGATCATACATGAAATCCTGTCCCAGTTGCAGAGACAGCCAACTCCCTTCTCCTTTTGTCTGACTCTTCATACCTGCTGGAACCCGAGCCTTGCTGAAGCCTAACATTTAGCCATTCCACCTCTTCTTCTGCCCCACACAGCAGCAATTTCTCTCATTCTCTTACAGCAGCCGGCTGCCTACACAATGTTATATAATGCACACATTATTATTTTTAAGCAACCCTATTAGTCTCCAAGGTTCATTTGGGTCTTCTTTTATACTTACATTAAAGCAGTTCCTTGCAGAGATTACTTCAACTTTCTGTTTTAATTAAGTTAAAAACTAATAGAAACAAATGCTAGCTCTTCCTATTTCCATTGCTGGCAGCACCTTTGTACTTTCCTTTCTTGATGGTCTGAACTGCCGGGCTCAGAGATTAGCCTGTGCTACTGAACATCTGTGTGGGAAGGGCTTCAGAGATGTCAAAGAAAAAAGGAACGCAATAGGCTAAGGACATCAAACCAAAGGGAAAAGGGCCCTTTTGAAAATTCATGACAGTCGAGAGTTTTTCGTGAAAGCTTCTCTTCAAGAAATGTGAGGACTTTGGTTGATGTTTTTTGAGAGGCTCTGAAACACTGCAGGGGGTCCGAGAAGAGAAGTACAATGCCTGAACTGCGTAATTGCTTGCAGTATTTGGTGTGTGGAAAAGGGAATCTGAATGCAATATTCTGTTTAATAGGGAAGAGCATAAATTCTGCCTGCCTTGAAGTGGAATGTGGGTCAGCGACAAAACGGTGGGGGCAGCCCATGGCTTCTGGATCATATACAGTGCAGGGTTCTGACATAAGGATTTTATCACCTCAGAATGCATTTGGGTGATCACTTCCATGTTTCTTCCTAATGCATAAATTATTTGTGTGCGGTTATACTTGGTCTTAAGGGCATTTTCAGTCCAGAAATCCCACACATGCATTTTACAGTTCTAAAAGGGACCCTACCGAATTCTGTTCTTCAATGATGCTCTGCAGAGAGAGAGAGAGAGAGAATGAATGAATATATTTGACCCTGCTCTTAGAGATTTTATCAGAGACCAGCTCATTGTCTCAGCCTGTCTACTATGTAACTGGGGGGGGGGGGAGAGATGCATCTATTTCACTTTGTTTTGGATTAATTAATCTAATCTAAATGATAGACCGGTATGGTTTAAAACCTGTGTCTGGAATTGAGCTTTGTCCTGTGGTGAACATCTTGTCAGCACAAGCCCTACAGCCTGCCTGGTGGAACAGTCCCCTCCCCATGCTGTTCTGGGGGTTCTTCCAACATCCCTGAGCCAATTTCAGGGGCACATGAGGGGCATGAAGAGAGAAAAGGCAGGAAACACTCGTGCACTGATGGCACTCATTAGCAGCCATCACTGGTTCGAAAAGTGAATTGATATTTGCATATGTGCAGGACTTCTCAGAGATGCCCAGGCAAAATTCAGATTTTGAGGTTCCTATAGGGGTGCACCCAGGAGTTGGCCAGGTTGGTCCCCACCAAGAGCACAGGTCTGAGGGAAGGCATGAGAATCACACCTCTCCACTCTGGCTCAGAGTGGCTAGGAGCCTGTTTGCTCCCCGGGCCACTCCTCCACTGCTCTGGGCAGCCAGGCAAGGCATGCTGGCTTCTTGGGGCGACTAGACCCCCCACAGCCGGCCAAGGGTGCAAGGGATGGGGGGGTGCTAATACAGCTTCTTGCCAACAGCGCAAGGAAGCCTAGGTATGCCACATCTCTGTAATAAAAATTAAAAATGGGGAGTCAAACATAAGAACAAAATAAGGTTCCCCCACCCCCATTCAAAAACCAAAAGCTGCTTTCTTGCTTGAAAGTGTCAGTTTGGTCTGATGTGTATAAGAACAAGTTGCAACAACTTATCAAATACCCCAAATTAACAAGGCCCCATGCCAAATGGCCTGCTTCCATTCGCCCATGCGTGACTGCAATTATCATAAATGTCTAAAACACTTCCCTACTCGGGGAGCCTTGTAATACTATTCTGCATCTTGAATATATGGTGTTAACCACCATTGCTACACCATTTTCAATAAAATGTATTCCTAGAAAAGCTAGGGAACAACCTTTGAACAGAAGATGTGAAATTTTAGGGGGAGGGATTTTACGCAGGTGGCACTGTGGATTAAACCACAGAGCCTAGGGCATGCTGATCAGAAGGTTGGCGGTTCGAATCCCCATGATGGGGTGAGCTCCCATTGCTCAGTCCCAGCTCCTGCCCACCTAGCAGTTTGAAAGCACGTCAAAGTGCAAGTAGATAAATAGGTACCGCTCCAGTGGGAAGGTAAACGGCGTTTCTGTGCGCTGCTCTGGTTCGCCAGAAGCAGCTTTGTCATGCTGGCCACATGACCTGGAAGCTGTACGCTGGCTCCCTCGGCCATTAACGCGAGATGAGCGCCGCAACCCCAGAGTCGGACACAACTGGACCTAATGGTCAGGGGTCCCTTTACCTTTTTATGATTGCATACCTGGCTTAAATTTGTTATAAAAACTATGTTCACCTTGCAGTGGGTAACACACACACACACACACGTTCATGAATGCACACAATAATGACTGTGATATCAAAAGGCAGAACCATTTGAACCAGTTCTCAGGTACAAAGACAAATATACACATGTAACATGCTTGCATAGCATGAGTACATGGAACAATCACAGCTTTTAACTGCAAATGATGTGCAGGACAAGGCCACTTGCATACATTTGGCAGGTAAAAACTGATTTGTGGGCATTATGAGCATTTTATCATCATTAATCAGTTTCTGAGTTAAGGAATGTAGAGGTGGCTATACACTTGGCTTTCCCCTCTGTAATATTCATCGAACTTTGTCAGTGAGCCATGCCCACCTTTCCCTTGAATAACCCAGGGGGAACATGGACTGAATGTGCAAGTTGATTCAGAGCAAGGAAGCCAGAGCTGTGCCGGTTTTCCCACTTCCCCTTTAAATTGCATCTCCACAGACTGTATTGCAAAATACCGCTGCCCTTCTTTTCTTTGCAATTGGTTTTTATTTCAGCAGCTGTGGGCGAATATCTGCATGTGCTCTGGTGCTGGGGCAGTTCAGTGTGCCAGGAGCATGCTCTGTAGTGCAGTGGTAATTGAAAAGCTCAACAGGACTCCTGCTAGCTGGTCTGTCAAGAACCACTAAGCACATTCATTAAAGCGAACAACGCTCCCTCTTCTGCTTGGTTTCACCACCTTTCCTGTGTGCTTGGCAACTGTGGCTGCAGTTTGAAAAGGGCATATTGGAAGACTCAATCTATCAACCAAGCTCAGGTGGCTGTTTCCATGTAAACACAAGCTATGCACTCCTTTCCCCCTCCCACAGCCCACAGCCCCAATATACTCCAATCTGCTTTTAACACCATCTCTCCCTTTACTTCTTTCTGATCTAGAAATGAACTGATCTATAAACGGAAGAATAGATACGCATTATTTTATCGGCCCATGAGGTGATTGGATCCTCCTTTGTCCTGAACCCCTGGCCTACTGGCAGCAAGTCAGTATGCCATGTCTGGGGGTCAAGCCACACAAGCAAAGAGCACAGTCCAAAATCTAAAGGTCAGGAAACACAGTCCAGGGTCATTCCGTGTAGCCAAGTCTGAATTCCAGCACTCAGGATACAGTTGAGAGTCAAACCCGAAGTGCAGGCCCATGGAGGTCCAGGAGCATCCAAGCCAAAGTCCCTCAACATGGGCAGTTGAGCAGACACAGCACCTCAGCTCTGCTTCCCTTGTGTACTTTGCCTGCTGATTGCAGCATCTGGGCTTGATGAGGCATGTGCTCCAGCTGAGGAATCACACACCACCTCCCAGAGCTAGCGAGCCCCACCTGGCCAGCTAGGGAGTGCAGCTGTGGGCCCTTGCCTGCCTCAGCCTCCTAGAGCACCACACTCACTGCTCCCTACTCTTCAGAGCCTGCCATATTCATGGAGACAGGGGTTCCTCCGGCTCTGGATCCTGCTGCTCTGGTTTCTGCACATTGACCTTCATCCCCTCACCATCCTCCGTCACCCAGTGAGTACTTCCATCCCCATCCCCTGCTTTCCCTGGTGTGTTCCAGCCCCAGCTACACCCCTCACCGGGATCCTCTTCCTCCTCCCCATTCGCCCTGCCAGTTCATGATATCCGAACTATGAAAGGTGGTGGTGGTTGTCCTAGTTGAATTAACAAAATGAGGAAGCCACATGAGTTAAAGACAACCAGAACTTTGCAGTTGAAAATGGTTCAAGGGGCAGGCTGTAGGTGTGTTTATGTCATAAACTGAGCATAGGAGTGCTTCAGTTTGCTGCTGAGTAGAGTTGTAAAACTTGACTTGGTTCAACATGAGCATGCTGACTTTGAATGCTTGCTGATCTCTTAGCTGCACAGCTCACCACACACACATTAGCTTTGTTGATTCCCAAATAGGGCTTCAGCAGAATGCCCTTGTTCCATTCCGCTATTGTTCCATGGGCTTCCTCAGTCCAGCATCCTGCTCTGCCTTCCTTCCATCATAACATGGGGAGCGAGCCTGTGTGGCGTAGTAGTTAGAGTGTCTAGTAGTAAGACCAGGGTTCAAATATTCACGCAGCTTACTGAGTGACCTTGGACCAGGAATTCTGTTTGAGCCTATCCTATCTGACAGGGTTGTTGTAAGGATAAAATGGAGGCAAGCTGTGGAATCCCGGGGCAGGGGCAGGGGGTAGAGAGAGAACTGGCTTATGTTTGCTACAGCTTTCATTTCCTTCAGTGTTTTCAAAGGGACCCTGAGGATCATCTAGTCCAACCCCCTGCAATGCAGGAATATGCAGCTATCTCATACAGGGATTGAACCTGCAACCTAACCAAGTGAGCTATCCAGGCTCTGCCCTTTTCAGTTTGCATAAGTGGTTGTACACATAAGGGGGAAAGATTTGGAGGGAAAGTTGCAGCAAGCTGCATATCTACAGAGAAAATGCTGTATAAGTCTTGAAATTAAAACACAAAAAGCCGGTGCCGAAAGTGATGGTCCAGATCTACAAGAGCACACTTAATAATCAACAGTGTGTTTTCTCAGACTGCTACCACTATTTTGTTGGAACCTTGAGAGTGTGGAGAGATAGGTATATAGCAGTGGTGGCAAACCTATGGCTCGTGTGCCAGAGAGGGCATTCAGAGCCCTCTCTGTAGGCACGGTGCCGTCACCCCAGCAGGGCAGTAGCTTCCGTGCTGGGCTCGCACACGACGTCCAAAGCCTGCGGCACCAGGGCCGTAGCTTCCGTGCTGGGGGTAGGGGAGGAGGAGAGGAGGCCTTGTGCGTGCCCAAAGCCTGCGGCACCAGGGCCTGGTGAACGAGCGACTGGACAGGTATTGACTTTTGATGTGCCAGGGCCTCCTGGCAGTCTGTTTTTCCTACTCGGGAGTAAGCCGCCTTGAGTTCAGCAGGGCTTAACTCCCAGGTCAGTAAGCATATAAAGACGGCAACCTAAAAAGGGGCTGTTGGGTTTACATTTTTGCTGGGCTTTCCTGTGTAAGCCAACAGAGAAATTTATTCTGTGGAGGCTGCGATCAAACAGCAGCTAAAGAAACGGCGGCAACAACAACAACAACAACAATTATTATTATTATTATTATTATTATTATTATTATTATTATTCCCCGCCCATCTGGCTGTGTTTGTTTGTTTACTTATTTATTTATTTATATTTATTTGTATGTGCGCACGCAGGCAATCATTATTATCTCATATTAAGGAGAGGGTGGCTCTTAGTACAGCCCTCCAGTGTACGCTAGTTGCCAAAATTGTGTATCAATGGAAAGATAATTTAATGAAGAATGTAATGCAGTAACTTTTATGAAAGATTATTTATTACAACAGCAGTCATAAAGAAGAAACTGAAACACACAGGAAAAAAATGAGGTATACAGGTTAAATTGCCGTGTTTGCACTTGCGATAAATAAGTGGGTTTTGGGTTGCAGTTTCGGCACTCAGTCTCTTAAAGGTTCGCCATCGCTGGTATATAGGAACCAGAAGCTGCCTTATATTGAGTCAAATCATTGCTCCAATTAGCTCATAATTGTCTCTGCACTGCTCTCCATGGTTTCAGACAAGAGTGTCCCTCAATCCTTCCTGGAGATGCCAGGGATTAAACCGGGGACCTTGTGGATGCAAAGCCCTTCTCCATGATTCTTTCCCATCTGATCATTTCCCTCCCCTTCACCTGGGTAACAGTTGGTTGGATACCATCAGACAAATTGGTGACAGCAATAAGCCCGTTCACGTATTTTGTTCAGTTCTATGATTATAGTATTTCTGATGTGGAGGACTTGCAGAGGGAAACAGCAAGCAACAAAAGACAGGGGAAGAAATGACACTAGGGTTGAATGTGTGAGTTTAGAAGGAAGGAGAACGCCTGGGGGAAGCAGAGGCTTGTAATTAGATTGCAAGTTTATCTTTATGCAGGAAGGTGTCTCCTCTCACTTCATAGGAATGGCCCAATAAGGCAAAGGCACAGGGAGCGTGAAATTGTAAGCCTACCATGATAATAGTCCTTGATGAATATTCTGTCTGCAAAATATTAATCCCCAGGCAGCACTGGCCGGTTATTCTTACTGTTGACAGCATAGGCAATGCCTTCTAGAGAGAGAAAGAGGAGGGGAGGAAAAGACATAGAAGAGGAACGCTTAGCACCATTTGAAGTTGGTGCTCACTATCTCACAGCATTCACACACACCCAGTGCTGCCCAGATATTGTCTAGACAGGTGATGTTTTAATAATTTAATAAAATGGTTCTGTTGAGCGCGACAGGAGGGGGTATCAGCTGCTGTACCCTGAGCCACAAAGGCTTGCTGAGTTCATGACTGCACAGGAATAAATTGGGCTTGCTCTACTCATGTTAATGGGGTCAAGATAAAGCTCAATAGGAGCTTGATCAATGGCATCCAGATCAATGTCTACATCTATTGCCACATGGTTAAAAAATGAATGCACTCACATGTTATTCCAATGTGTAAAAATACATTTAGATGTGGGTTAAACACGACATCACATAAAACCAGGTAGTTTCAAGAGAAGGCCCACGAACCCAGAAGCAGCTTTAAAGTTCACTGGGCTTCTCTCTTTCTCTGTGTCATTCTCACGCTGCATTTACATCACTCAGTTTTAAAATATAGGGTACAGCATTTCAGAAGAAAATACTGCTACATCTCACAGAAAAGCCACACGGAGCCAATAAGTGTTATGTATAAAACAGAAAAAGGAAACACAAATTAGATGACTGAGCCAAAGTCGCACAGCAGATATTGTGAGCAGATTCCTCCATGCAGAGCAGCACATTCACCTTGCGATTCCTTCCTTTCTGCCAACTATGCTTTTTACACTGCAGTGGTTTGAGAGGACTACTTTTGAATGCTGAAAGCGAGTCTCTATCTATAAAGTACAAGGACAAAGCATTTCTGACTAAGCATTTGTTTCAATTGGGAATATAGCCCCCCTCAAGGAACCTGTTTTAAAAACTCAGATGAAAAGTAGTAAAACAGCTAGAGCTTGTACACAAATGACCTTTCAAAATTCTCCATCCTATGTGGAGCAGGGCGGGATGGGGTGGGGAAAGGAATTTCAAGAAATTTCCCCTGGGGGACATTTCCCCCTGCTGCAACATTTTTGTGAGGGTGGGGTGCCAGTATCAGTTTCTTTCATTCCAACCCCACCCCCCTCCCACATCACTTTTTGGGAAGGTGTGGCTGCTGCTATGAGTAGCAGCAGAAGCAACTGTATTAGCAGCCTGGCCACCATTTTGAATCCTCCACAGTGTGTCCTGGACCTAAGATGGGGTGGGTTTGTGAAAAAATAGCTACTATAAAAATAAGAGAATTTGTGAAGTAGGTTTTATGTACTAGGAAGTGAGGGAGAAAAGGGGGCCCTCACAATTTCTCAGGGAAAATGTATTCTGGGAAATTTCAGCTTAGCTCTAAAAAGAACAGCAGCAGTTATCCTAATGCGATTCCCTCTTTCTTTCCTGGGATGCTTTCAATTTGGGGTTAATTGCTGCCTGAAGAAATCCAATTCTGATAGGCACAAAGAGGAAGGCCATATCCCCTTGCTTTCTGAACCACACCCACCACTGAACCGTGGCAGAAAGCGAATTTTACAGTGCAAAAGAGGATTAGTGCTCCATTAACTTCGGAAGGAGGAAAAATCCTCACCAGATGAGAAGGGGTTGGAAACTGCATGTAGAGGCATGTGATCACTTGCATGCCATCTGCATGGAAGCAGTATTTTGTGCTTCATCACTATATTATATATATTATACACACACACACACACACACACACACACACACACGAAAGATTGGCATTTTCATTCCCCCTTCTGAAAACACAAAATAATTTAAATTGTTAGTTGGTTTATTTTATTTGACAGCCTGTGTAGGGTCTTGATTTGGTTTGTTACACTGAATTACCCTTTCATAATGGGCATATAGAATACCAGATACTGCCCCCAGGTTATTCTTGTAATTGAATAAGGAATATATTTAAGGAGCTGTCTGTGTTGGTTAAGAACATCGTGACTGTACTAGTTAAGAGAAGGGTGGCTTAAGTAGAAACCTAATAGTAAAAGAGCCATGTGCTAAGTTCTAATTGATATCTTAAAAGCATCCATTTACTTGTGACCATCATGGACTAGACGGGTCTGAGATCCATTTCACACGTTCTCTCCAGTGCAGTTTCAGAATGGAAGGGGATAAAGTGTAATGGGTGGATGGGGTCTTAGAAATCAGGGCACATAAAGAAGAAAATTGCTGATCATGGTGTTTTCCTGATGCAGATAAGAAGACATCACCCTGCCATTCGCGCATCACAGTTTGCAGGGCAAGGTCTAGTTCCACTCACCCACATGCACATTTTGTTGTAAAAATGTGACACTCCTACCCTGCCAGATTTAGATGCGAATAGGGCAGATGCATGAAGGAACTATCATTGCTGCTTTGATACCCTCCCCATCCCCCAAAAAAGTTAGTCCTGGAGAACGTTATTGGCTTTAAGAAGTTACCTCTTTCTGCATAGCTCCATCCCTTCCCCACCCTAGGATTCATTTCCTGGTGTGATGCTAGAGTGGACTGGGCCTTCATTTATGAAGTCTTGAATATATTTTAGAATATCTGATCACCACAACTGGAAGATGGTACCAATTGTACACTCCCAGCTACAACAAATGGATGGTGGTTTTGACCATCAGGCTTATTGGTTGGTGGCTTGTTAAACATTACCCTGGCCCCATAAAGACCAGGAAACACCATCTAATCATGACTACACACTTTATAATAATAATTTGTTATTTATACCCTGTCCATCTGGCTGGGTTTCCCCAGCCATTCTGGATGGCTCCCAACAGAATTAATGATGATGATGATGATGATAAAACAATAAAACATCAGACATTAAAAACTTCCCTAAGCAGGGCTGCCTTTAGATGTTTTCTAAAAGTCAGATAGTTGTTCATTTCCTTGACATCTCATGGGAGGGCATTCCACAGGGTGGGTGCCACTACTGAGAAGGCCCTCTGCCTGGTTCCCTGTAACCTCACTTCTTGCAGTGAGGGAACTGCCAGAAGGCCCTCGGCGCTGGACCTCAGTGTCCAGTGTCCTTTTAGATTTTCTGTTCCCAGTAACATGCCCTCCCTTGTAGAATTCTGATTATTCCCATGCAGAGTAAATGCAAGCCATATTGACAAAGATGCCAATATAAACTGTAGTTGTGGACTGGCTCATTTACCACTGTGCTTACTGTGGTTGAGCCAATTTGTCCACCCTACTCATTGATTGATTGCTTCTTCCTAATTGTCGGAAACTCTGGGTTTTGTTTTTTTGAGTGAACTTTTGGCCACAGCAGTAAGAAAACCAATTGAGACACACATTTCCCACATAACTTCACAGGGGAAGCCCTTAATTTTGATGTTTGTTTGTTTCTAGGGAAATCTGATATGACCATAGAACCCTTTAACTTCTGAAAACCATCACGTTTCTCTTGATAGCCTCAATGGCTGCTTGCTCCCTGCAGTCTCTGGGCAAAATGCTAGGCCATGTCCCCAGATGGCTGCGCCAAGTCCTTCAACAGCAAACGATGCATCATTGAATGTGTCAGGCTGAATTAGAAAGCAGGCTCATCACATTAATCTCAGACTCTGAGCTGGCAGTTCCTATGTTCTAGTGTCATTTGATCCTGGCTGTCATATCCCCGTCTCCACCTCCACAGCCATGGGAAATCTCCCCAGGCAGCATGCAGACAATAATGCACAGTAATGAAATTGCTGGAGGAAATACTGCATTGGCATTGGCATGGGCCACCATTGGCTGACACCTTTCTGTTATGTTATAGCTGCCTTATATAGTTGAAGGTATCTGTTCATCGACTGATATCTTACTGGAGTATACTTAAGAAGCATTGGAGTGGGGAAACTTATGCCATGTGCTTTTGTGTTGTGTTGTTATTCCCACCCCAGTTCTCCTACATGATGGGAAGAAGGAAATAAAGGTTGCTTACAGGGAGTGGAATCTCTACTAACCTTAATATTTATTTATTTGTTTGTGGGATTTGTACTTCACCCTTTAGTCACAAAGGTTCTTAAAGCATCTTACAAAAACCAGTACTAAGATGGTCCCTGCCCTTAGGCTCACAATCTAAAAAAAGGAAAGGGGAATAGAAAGGAGGAGGAAAAAGCAAGTTCAAATTCTTAATGTTGCTGTTCTTCTAACCCAGCTTAAGAACCCAGTTCTAATAACCATATCTGTTGCTTACAGAAAAGTGGTTGCAGTATATGATACTTTCTTTGATGATAGACTACTTTTTCTCATTGATTAATCCCTTTTGTTTCTTGTCTTGACAGGTACCCGTGCTAAGGCCCATGGATTTAATGGTGGAGGCAACTCCCAGGAGAGTATTCGCAAATGCACACACATATCACATCAACTCCATATCTGTGAACAGTGACTATGAAACTTACATGTCAGCGGATGACTTGAGGATAAACTTATGGAACTTTGAAATAACCAATCAAAGTTTTAGTATCCTTTGCTGCATGAATCTGGCTGGAGTTGCCATCCAATCAGAAGAGAGCACTGTTCTGAGAAGGCACCGCTTGCTTGAACCTCAAGTTTGCACCTCTTGAATGGTTGGTTTGTTGTGTCCTTAAAGTGCATTTTACATCTTTACTTGTCTCAGTCCCCCACCTGCCTTTAGCCTGCAGACAAATGTTTACTCAGAAGTGAGGCAAACCCTGAGCACCTTATAAAAAGTTCTACATGTGCCCAAGACCATCTTTACTGACTGACTTTATGGCATTTGTATGATACGCCATAACCTAAAGTTCTCTCAGTAGCTTACAAACAATTAGAAAAACAAACAATTGAAATACAAAGTAAAACTTAAAACAATTATCCTCAGCTGTAGCCATTCAGTATGAAGGAAATGACTTCCTTCCCTCTCAGTTTAGGTAAATTGTGGACTGCTTCCCTCTGGTAACTGCATTGGAGAAATGGGGCGGGAGAGTTTTAAGGTCTTTGCAAGAGAGTAAAGAAGGGGAATATGAAGGACAACCAAAACACCTGGGACTAGTATTGCCTGAGTTAAGAAATGACAGAGGAAGGTGGCAAGCGTATTCCTCCAAAGCACTTTCTGTAGGTAATGTGGTTTACTGGGGGTGGCTGTGATAAAAAAAGGGGAGGGGTGCTGGAGTAGGCTGCAGTTTGAGTTTTTGTTCTTCCCCCTTAAGAGTATAGAGTAATATTGAGAATTCTGTGGTTCTGGTACAAGTTTCCAAATGGATAATGAGGTGACCTTGCATATACAGAGTTGCCAGAGGTGTGTGGGAAGATGCCATTGGGACGCAACTCCCATGTGTGATATTGATAGTATCACCCAGGGAAAGGACTGTAGTTCTGTGGTAGAGCATCTGGTTTAGGTGCAGAAGGCCCCATGTTCAATCCCCAGCATCTCCTGGTAGGAGCCACTGCTAATCAGTGTAGACAGTAGTGAGCTGAATGGCCCAGCGGTCTGTCTCCATATAAAGCAGCTTTGGCTTGTTCCTGTTTTCATTAGCTTATCAGATAAAGCTATAATCCTAAAGACACTGTTGATTTCAGTAAGACTAGTGTCCCAAGAAATGCATTGAAGATCTGGAGAAATTAGTCTATTTCTGATCTGGGTCAATTTAGCCTGTGTTCATTCATCAGTCCATTCCATCTTTCTGCAGACCATCTGTGACAGGTGTTTTGTTTTGTTTTGTTTTGTTTTGTTTTGTTTTGAAGATAGATTCTGATACAACCTTTAAAAATGCATATTTTATCATACCGGTGCCATTTCTAAACATATTTTACCCCAAAATATTTTGTGGTGGTTGTCGTTTACATATTTTGGTACATTGTTTGAGTTCTGAGTTTGTTACTGCAAAATTCGGAAAAGGGTAAAATTCAAACAATAATCAGGCTACAGGAGTTGCAGATTAGGTCAATTTTCCTTTAAAATGCAGAGCAAATAACATTCTCCTCTGTCCATGTAGCATGTTCCACTGAAATGAGGAAAACTTACTATTGTTTAATCAAGCCTTGCAGCCAACAGTGCATGTGTAAGAGAGAAGGGGGAAAGAAGGAAGAGTGGGGAAAGTGCATGAATTGGAGGAAGGGAGGAAGGTGTCAGATGGGCAGAGGGAGAGGAATAGAGTAGGGTTGAGGGTCAGGATTTGGGGATGGGATGGTAAGGAAGAATCAGGATTTGTGCAGGGAAGAGACAAAGACTGACAACAGGCAACATTGGGGAGAGCATTCTTCCACGGTCTTTTGCAGGCATTATATGTATATATATTCATCTACACACACACCCCAATGGCTACAGGCTTCATTGTGTCTGTACAACTGTATGTAAAGCTAAAACTAAAGGTAAACAGAGTGAGTTTTCTAGCCTTTCTCTTCTTTTTATTTTCAATTTTTTAAGTGATCCTCCTTTTGAAAAAATTACCATAGCAGTTTATCTCTTGGCCCTTGTGTAGCCTTTGCAAGTGACCACACTGAGGGCTCTGCCAGTGTTTGAAACTCCCATTGTTCTAGACACATTTTGAAACGAGGAATTTCATCACCAGTTTCTGAGCTCTGGGCACAGTACTACGCCTAAGATTTCAGATTTAAACTGCAGAGTAGAAGGAAATGAGGACCTTTTTCTGCCTCCTCACTTCCAGCTACTCTCTAAAGACTGGAGAAAACACCCTCTTAAGAATATTGGAGGAGTGGGTAGAGGAAGGACACTAGACCATGTGAAAAATGAACAGTTCATTCATTTTCAGCTTTTTATTATTGTTGTAAAAAAAAAAAACTACACCTAGACGTTCTGTTGTTGTGCACATAACCTATGCTTAAGGTACCATTTAGCTCCTAGCTTTCATATCTCAGTTTCTAACACTGGGCTCTGCTTCCCTTAGCTAGAAATCTAAATGCAGCTCAGCTCAGCTGGTCATTATTGCAAGGTGCTGTTTTCCAGCTCGGTTGACAAATTGTTGAATTTTGCTTACAGGATCAGCATGGGAGGAAGGCAATTGCAAGGTGTAATTTAGAAGACAGGTGCCTTTAGGGAGCATGTGGAGAAGAAATATTAATAGGTAGCTTTCATTGCATGCTACAGATATGTGACAGGCTGCCGGAACCAAGCATGCAAATGAGGCCGTGCCAGTCACCTTTATAAAGCCACAACTGGAATAATAATAGGACTTGTGGCAATAATTACATCAGGTGTGCCCAAAACAACGCTAGAATACCATATATTGCTCTCTCAAACAATGTTCCTCTCAAGTAAGCAGATAAAATGTATGTTTCCTTTACCAGCCATGGGGGGCAGGGAGGACGCACCCAGTGCTTGGTTTGTTCATAAGTGCACACCGAGTTTGTGTGTGCATGTTAAAAATTTTCTATTCTAGACAATGTGTTGAGGATTTGCCTGTTAGCTGCTGTTATGTTATTGTTCTTCATCTCTTCCTCAGAAACCAGAGTACAGTCAGGCCTTGAGACAGCCATGAGTATGTCATTTTAGGCGGTGAAACAATTTTTGCAAATTTATTCAGTTAGGGGTCTTAAAAATATGGCTTGGGGCGTAAGGAATGCAAATCTGCTATTACTTCGGACAACATTTAGTTTGGTAAAGCTACATTTGATTAAAAAGCATATAAACTGTTTTCAGAAAACCAAATAATTTTAATTTTACCTTATGAAGATGTCAGGTAATGCTAATTAGTAGTAGTAGTAGTAGTAGTAATTAATTAATATATAACTGCAAGTACTTGGCAACCATTTTTAATTATTTCTATGCAATTTTACACACATTTCACTTATCAAGCAAAACTATATTAATTCAACCAAAATGTCTTTTGAATCCCAAGTCATGTCACAACTTTTTAGAACCCCTCATTTTTTGAAGTTGAAAGTTGAAAAATTCAGCACGCCCTGATCCAGCAGTAGTTGTGGTGAAAAGAGGCCAAAGGGATAATAAGAGTTGCCAGGAAGTGCTGCCAGGGAACAGTTGGGAGTGAAGAACCAAAAGGCACCCAGCTTTTAACTAGAGTGGGGGGGGGTCTAATTTTCATGGCCCTGGGTGCCTCTTGAAATATCAGTAGGAAGGGGGTGTAAGTATGCACTTGAAGCAGTCGTGATTTCACCATGCCAAGTCAGAGATCTGGGAACATGGAGTGCTTTTGTTTGAACTGTGCAGTTTGAAGCCTGCTGTGATTTGGTTGCTATAATACAGTGTTTTTCAACCACTGTTCCGCGGCACACTAGTGTGCCGCGAGATGTTGCCTGGTGTGCCGTGGGAAAAATTGAAAAATTACTTTATATATAGTCAATATAGGCACAGAGTTAAATTTTTTAACATTTTCTAATGGTGGTGTGCCTCGTGATTTTTTTCATGAAACAAGTGTGCCTTTGCCCAAAAAAGGTTGAAAAACACTGCTATAATAGACCTTTTCTGTAACAGTGGGATGTTGGCTTAGCCTAGATGCAAAACACTTCACCTTTCCCTTTTGCAATCCTGCAGTTTAGTCTGCAGCCTCCCTTTGCACGTCAAGACCCCGAGGCCTCCCACCTATGTAGAATAATAGCGCTTTGACACCGTATATAAGGTTAAATGGGCAAAGTTAGACCACAACATTATTGTCACAATTTTATTGGTTACAGAATGTGAGTGGTATTGGCTTAGGCATTGGCTTGAACAACTATATCTGGCTCCTGCCTGCCATGCAGGGAGTCTCACAAGGGTTAACCACCAGTAGGGGGAGCCCTGTTGATGCACATCAACTCGGAGCTCCCCACAGAGTCACTGGAAGGTCATGCCCTGGCTTCGGACAGGAACCACGACACCCGGATTCCTTTAATGGAATACCCTTTTAAAATGGAGGGGCAAGTGATGGCCACACCTCCCCTCCCCCAAACCAGGTTTTTACCAATGCCTAACCACCACACAAGCCAAAGGCTCATTGCCAGATACCCTCACAACTGCAACCAACACCTAATGCCCTATATAACATTGACCAACCAAGCATCATTTCCACAACTCACCTGATCTGCTTTTAACCACAACACCTCACATTTCACTTGGGCCCCTTCGGGGGGGGGGTACTCATCCACATAGCAGGGGTGGTTAACCCAGGACTCTGCAGATGCTGCTGGGCCACAACTCCCATCACCCCTGCCCATTGGCCATGCTGGCTGGGGCTGATGGGAGTTGGAGTCCAGTTAACATCTGGAGGGCCACAACTTCCCCATCCTTGCTCTAAAAAGATGATGATGCATCCAAAGAGACATGCAAATACAGCACTGACCCAAAGGAACAAATTAAGCGTTTTGATCTATCCTTTCAGTTATTCCTTGCATTTTGTTTAGCAGTCTCCCACTGCATAATTTTCAGTTAAACTTGGCAGGTTCTGCAGGATTTTCAGAAACCCTGCTTTAAAGCTATTATGCAACCTGTGTAATTTTGGGTCAGCTGAAGATATGTCCCATCTAACACGCACAAGTAAGTTGACATTCTGTGGGTAGTTTAATATTATAACATGGCATGCTTTCCCATAGGCAGACAGCATTGCTGTTCATTTCTTGTGGAACTGCAACCTGCATCAGCCAACAGTGGATTGCTGTGAGTTTAAATATAGGCTAAAAGCAGCCTTTAAAGGGATTGCTGTTAAAAGAAAGCCATACTAAAAACTGAGAAAAGCTTGTCTTTTTGACAGTGGGCTGTTGTGGTTGCTTTCTTCTCAATCGAGCTGACAATGCCGTGCTTAACGGACATGATCCATTAGTTCATTATTTTCTCCTTGAGAGTTACCTTTTTTTTGTCACAGTTGGTGTGATCCGCCAAACCCCGTTTTGCCCCTCTGTATGCAATCTGAGTGAGAGTCATGGGGAAACCCTGGGTCTTGTGTTTTTGCAAAAGCTTGTGGACCTTTGCAGCATTTCATGCTTGCAAAGGATTGTAACAACCCACACCATCAACATGGTATATTTAAATGAAGGAAGCCTTCTGGTCTGTCAGTGAGCCATAGATGGAACCTGTCAGCATGTGACAAATGCTGTCCCATCCCTAAAGTGTCTCCCTGGTTATTACAGATTTGAGTGTATAGATGCCTACTTGAATTCTGTGCACTGGAGAACAGTGGACAGTTGCAAAATTGCCAATTGCTTCTTGTAGAGTGAAAAATCTGTAATGGATAATAGGTGTGATCCAGACAAAGCTAAGCACTTTCAATACGATGACGATGATGTGCTTTAGCATTTATATAGCATGATGTGTGCAGGGCCAATTGCTAATTACTAAATAGTGAAGGCATTATGCATATGCCTCAGAGCTATTTTTAGAATCGCAGCTTCTGTGGGTAAGGAATGTATTTGAAAACCCTTGTCTTTGCCCATTTTTTATATTTAAGTTGGTTTTGACAGAAAGAGAAATGCATTTTTATTTCAGAAGAGGGTTACACTGGGGAAGGTCATAATTTCCCGTTTTTCTCTTGTTACCCTCTCCTCCAAATTCTGGTCAGTTTAGAATTGCTTCACACTTAACATGGCAGCTTATTTGCATGGGCCTTCCATTAGTGTTTGCAATAGTAAGTGTGCAAGTGTTGAAGCGTGTGTGCCCATGTTTACGTCTCCAGTTATGCAGTGGGCATGTCAATGGAGTTGTAGTTTAGGGGACACACCTTCAGCTCGGTATATGTTCAGGGTGTTTTTTTATGCAGGCAGAAAAAGCAGGACATTTATCAAGCCACATTTGGCTGGATACAGCGTAAGTTGTGTGAGCCTGCATTACACATTAACTGCAGAAAGCCTCACTTCTTGCACAACATGGCCCTTTTAAACTATGTTTTCTCTCTCTCTCTCTCTCTGTGTGTGTGTGTGTCCTGTTAAGCATTCCCATCTAAACAACATGTGCTCACAAAAGAACCTGTGTTCAGTGGGGCAGCACCCAGAGCTGCAACCCGGCACATTTCATGTTGGGCCCATCTATTATTCATTTGCAAGAACAAATTGGTTCTTTAAAATGCATAACTAATTTCCAGTCTGAAAACGTGATGAAAGAGAAGCTAAAATTTAACAGCCCAATTCTGTGCTCCACTGGTGCATGGAATCCCGTGAAAGATTCCTGGCACTGGACTGAGGGAAAGGCTCATCCGTTTCTTCTGGTAAAGGTAAAGGTAAAGGGACCCCTGACCATTAGGTCCAGTCGCAGACGACTCGGGGGTTGCGGACTCATCTTGCTTTACTGGCCGAGGGAGTACAGCTTCCGGGTCATGTGGCCAGCATGACTAAGCCGCTTCTGGCAAACCAGAGCAGCGCACGGAAACGCCGTTTACCTTCCCACCGGAGTGGTACCTATTTATATACTTGCACTTCATGCTTTTGAACTGCTAGGTGGGCAGGAGCAGGGACTGAGCAATAGGAGCTCACCCCGTCGCGGGGATTCGAACCGCCAACCTTCTGATCTGCTAGCCCTAGGCTCTGTGGTTTAACCCACAGCGCCACCCGCATCCATTTCTTCTGGTACTGATTGTCAAAAGAGTTTTCCCACTACAGGACTACACTAACATATATCTGGAGTCAGGGGAAAGCTCCTATGAAGTAGACGTTCCTCCTTTGCGTAAAGCACAAAGTAGATGTGATGGCAGAGACCTATTCAGTTAAATCCGGATATCTGGAGGGGAAGTTCGTATTAAGTGGTGTGTGTGTCCCCCCCCCAAAAAAGAAGACTTAACAGGAGCTGCCAACAGACAGGATGAATTTCCTGCCACACCCTAGCCCGCCCATCTATTTCCCCTCTCTTTAGCCCAGTTCCAGGGAAAATAAAGAGAGATGCTTCGAGTTTAGGGCCAGAGGACACAGAACTTAACAAAATATTGTTACAATGATTTTCCTATTACAATTAAGGCCAAGTGTCAAAATATAAATAATTTCATTAAGGGAACACAACAATCATGCACAAAAATGTACCAGATAAAATCAATAAATTCAGTCTAACTTGGCTAGTTACATTTTGCATCCTCGTGTATGCACAAAACTCCTTGCAAAATAAGGTTCCGGGAGAGCACATCTTTGGTTTTGTGCAGGGCCAGCACATGAGGCAAGGTGAAGCGACTGCCTCAGGCTGCAGGATCTGCAGGGGCAACAGATCCCAATGCCAATCTCTATTTCCCTCCCCCCTTGTTCCTGAAGTAGATCTTCTTCGTTCACCCCTTCCTTCATGGTGGTTTGCCTCAGGTGCCAAAATGTCTTGGACCAGCTATGGCCCATTAGATGTTTCCAGAAAGAACAGACTAAAAGTGAATTCCCACTTATTTACTGAAATCTAAGACAAAGCTGGCCTGTTAGGGGGGAAATTGTTGTTGGCCCTAGCTATGGGATTTGTCACCATAATATCAACCTATCCACTGAGTCCGTATATGTCCATTTAAATGTGTGGGGTAGCCATAGGAAGCTTATGCTAACTCAGATGGTTGGCCCGTCTAGTTCAAGATGATCTGCACTAGGGATTGAAAATCCCTGGCCCTCCAAATGTGGCTAGACTCCAGCTGCTGTCAGTCTGAGGCAATATGGCCAGTGGTTAGAGATGGTGGGAGTTGCAATCTGTGAACATTTGGAGGGCCACAGGTTTTCCATCCCTGCTCTATACTGACTGGCAATGGCATCCCAGGGTTTCAGATAGGAGCCTTACCTGGACACACAAAGGATTTAAATGCCACCATCTGCTTGCAAAGCAGGTGCTCTGCCACTGAGTTGTATCCGTTAGCATATTCATATTTATTTGCTTATTTATTTGTGTGTGCATGGTGAGTTAAGGGATTTGCAATTTCCAAGCTACTTACGTCCAGTTACTCCCACTGAAGTCAATGAGCTTAACATTTTCAATATCAGACCTGTGTCATGTGTGCCGACAGCTCCTTCCTTGGTCAAGTACAGATTCTATTTAACAAGGTCTCAATATCCCCTGGGGCAGAAGCATGCAGTGGATTAATGAACCTGCCTTTTGTCCCTTAGAGAGCCAGGATGAAATCCTTCTTGAGTTGTAAGTGAAAATTATGCCGAGGGAGGAGGTTCATCCTAATTCAGATACGGTACGAAACCTCTGTGCGCATTCATGCCATTTGCAAGATATTTTTTAGTAAATCAATACAGATTGACAAATCTTCCTATAGGTCCATGATAATAATTCCATCTGACATACCTGAAGCATCATTTGTGCAAAGTCCACAAATAAATCTAATTTATAATTTCTAAATAAGCTAGATCCACTAAAACCACTTCCTCCAGAGTAGTCTCATTGGTCAGTAAGGCTGCTGTAAAGTTGCATGGCTTGAGAATCTAAATCAAAGCATCTCTGTAGGCAAAATTAAATCACACATGTTATTATTATTTTCATTCTGAGCTCTGCCAGTGACTTTGCATGTGATGTGTATACTTGATGCCTTTTTCCTATGCATTGATTTCACTCCCACATCCTGCTCCTTAGTAAATTGCTGTGAGCGATACAGTGTTTGATGAAAGCAAAATAAGGATACAAGATTCTGTGCCATATCAGTAGTAATGCAAATAATGCAGCCAAGGCGATTCTTTGCTAGGCTGGGAAAAGAGCCCATATTTCTTGATTTCCCGGCTTGTGGTTTTAATTGAAGGACCATCCTTCCAGCTGACAAGAAGACTGGCAGCATAGATATTACAGGCAGCTACCGAAGTGTATTAGCAAGACTGGGAATCTATGGGCAGACAGTGCACTGCTTTTTTACACTATCACCAGATTATTTCCCTCCCGTTCGGTTGAAGCAGCTTGAAACAAGAACATCACCAACATGGCAGGAAGTGTTTCCATGGCACAAAGAAGCCAAGCAGTGGTGAGGAAGCATTGCACATGCAGACCAGGGATGGGAAACCTCTCTGGACATTGACTGTCACTGGGAGAAAGCGTTTCATATGGTTTCGCCATGAACGTTAATATTTATTGAGCGTTCAAAGTATTTCACACACATAATAAACTTAGCACAAGGTGCTGTAGCTCAGTGGTCAAGCATCTGCTGTGTATGCAGCAGGTCACAGATTCAGAGTGCAGAATGCCCCAGTATCTCCAGATAGGGCTGGGAATGTGCCTGTCTGAAACTCTGGAAAGCAGCTACCAGTCAGGGTAGACAATACTGAGATGGACCAGTAAGTCTGACTACTGAGTTAGCTTCTCGTGCTCCAGTGTGCAACGCGATAATACAAGTCAGTGTTTCTTACTCCAGTCTTGCAGCTAGGAGGTTGAGAGATTTATTAAAGCAAGGGTTGCCAACGTGCTGCCTGGGGGTGCACAACTGCCCAGAGAGGAGTTTCCTGGTGCCTGTAGCCTACTCTGCCCCACCCCCTCCCAGCTGAAACCGGGCTTGAAAGAAGCAGTCTGTTGCCACCAATAGAATAGGTTGCCGTTTGTGCTTGCTTGAGGGTGCCTGATGCCCTGCTGGTTACTCCCCAGCAACTATTATTCAGACATGTGCTTTCTCTGATATTGGGGTGCATATTTTTCCAAACTTTTCCCTAATTATCCATAACACGGACTTCACCTTTTTCATAGCTGCCACATCCTGTGCCAATATTTCCATCAAGGTATCCACCGTGACTCCTATGTCTCTTTCCTGATCAATCACTGTCAGTTCAAACCTCATCAGTGTGTAGAGATTAGCATTTATTTATTTTTGCCTCAGTGTGCCTCACTTTACACTTCTGTTGAACTGCACTTGCAATATTATTGTCTATTCACCCAGTCTGATGAATTCCTTTCGGTGCTCTTCACAATCCTTTCCCCCCATCCAGAATTATTCAAAGTCATAAAGTATACTTGGACACCTCACTGCTCATGTAATTTATGAATAAGCTCAAAAAGCTCCAACCTCAATACTGATCCTTCTCAGATCCCTCTGTTGGGAGAACTGTCCATTTATGCCTAATCACTGCTTTCTGTTCTTTTAACCAGTTACTGATCCATAAGAGGACCCATCCATTTATTCCAGGCATAGGCAAACTCAGCCCTCCAGATGTTTTGAGACTAAAATTCCCTTCATCCCTGACCACTGGTCCTGTTAGCTAGGGATGATGGGAGTTGTCCCAGAACATCTGGAGGGCCAAGTTTGCCTATGCCTGATTTATTCCATGACTGCTTGGTTTACTCAGAAGGCTTTTATCAAAAACCTTTTTGGAAGACCAATACACAGTGTCTGCCAGGTCACTTCTATCAGCCTGCTTACTTACCCTTTCAAACAATTTAAAAAGGTTAGAGAGGTGGTTTGCAGAAGCCATGTTGACTCTTTTCTGGCACATTTTCTCCTATATGCTTGAACATTTTGCCTTTAAAAATTGTTGCCATAAACTTGCCTGGAATAGATGTTAAACCAAATGGCATGTAACTTTCATTTCCCACTTCCTGCCCCTCTGGTTAAAGATGCTAATATTAGGGGGAAGTTCCATAGCTTTGTTGAATCAGCAATTTAACATTTGAGTTCTTTAATAATTTTGGGGTAGATGCCACCTGGACCTGGCGATTCTCTAGTTTTTAAATTTATCAATAAGGGCGAGAACTTGTGAAGTTGCATGCTCATTCCAATAAGACTTGTGTAGGGGCACATGCCCCAGTGAATTGGATCCCTTATCTCTCTGAAACACAAGTTTCATTTATGAGAAGATGAGGAGGGTGGTATATCCAACTATTCAATTTCCCCATCATATAATGCTACATTAAGGAAAGTATTTTTCACACAGGCACATTTTCTCAGTAATCCCTATAGGAGAAGGATGTTCCTAACCTCCCATTCGCCCCTGTTAGCAGCAGGAACTTAATTTGTTTTCTGTATGGGGCAAAGAATGCCTCTGTGCTTTCCCCTCCTCCTCCCCTTTATCCACACTAAGGCTTCACAAAGCCAACAGAATTGGCCCATGCTGGGTTTTTTGTAGTGTGAAATCTAAAACTGCTTGACATCAGTGGCCACCATCTCAGAGCAATGACTGAGGGAGCCAATCATCAAAAGATCATCTGCACTTATCAGGGCTTTTTCTCTGAATGGTAAGGCCAGCTGAGAAAAAAAAAATATACCAATAAATACCCTGAATCTTACAATTGTGTCCATCTGTGATTCCATCTTGGATCGAAATGTGAAGAATTGAAAAAAACCAACCCCGGCAGCAATTATTGGAAAGCTTTTCTAGCGTGATGCCTTGGCTATTTTTCTAAACTGTTTCATTTTGTCGTATGGGTTGGGGTTGCAGGGGGCAGGAATCATAACCCTTCCATCTTGAACCAAAGCAAACGGTTGTAATCTGAAAGTAAGCAGTTACTAGCTGCTAGCTTTCCTTGCACTAAAATCAATAAAGAAGCACAGGCTGAGTTTTAATTAGTGTGGATGCAAACATCCCCGTGAGACTAAAATAAACCCAAGACAGACAGGTTTCCTGTTATTTTGCTTGGAAATAATACGGTCTGAAAGCACCACATTGCATCCTGGATATATGCTGTCCTGTTTTTGTATGGGGTGCTGCTCTTTATTTATTTTTTTCTTGGAATCAGGGAATCCTCAAAACATTCCCAGCCACAATCTCAATTTTGCTCCAATTCTGTATTGAAAAGACATTTTATCTCCTCTGAAGATCAATTGTTGGTGAAGCTGGTGTCAGTGTACAGATTCTGCCCTGTGCTTCAGTGTGTTATGAATTGGTGATATAACTCTTGTTAGCCCTCATAGTCTTCCATTGCCCTCCTTTTTACATGTTTTCTGTGCATATGCGCTTCATTCTCCTAGGACTACAGGTTTATGCGGGTGTGAAAAGGGGAGGAATAGGTGGGAACCCAGAGAGGTTTCTGTGAAGTTATCAGGATAGGGCAAGGTCAGGAAATATCCTTCTCCCATACTGGAAAGGAAATTAAGGATACAGTGTTAAACACAGTGACTAGGGAGTTAAACCCCACTGGATACAGTGGGAATTCTTTTCTGAATAAACACACATAGCATTGCCCTGTAATCAACACAAGAAATTAGCCAAGTTTTGGTGGAGAATGAGTAGACTGTGAACAAAAGAATGCCTGGATAGTGGAGGGTTATCATGTGATGATAGCCAAGCAGATATAGCAGGAAATTAGCTGACCAGAGTGAGTAGGCAGAAAAAAGGTTGTGGAATGATAATCACCTGTTTAATGCAGTTCTAACAAAGGAACCTGGGCAGGCCATGTGATGAAACGTAGACTGTTTAAGCCGTCCCTGGGGTTCCTGGAATGAACTGTGCAAAAAAAAAAATCAGGTTAGTTATACCCTAGGGCATTATTAGTAGGTCTTCCTTCACAGATGATTCTCACTTCACCCTGTTCCAGTGTGGTCAGGACATGATTGCATAGGATAAAATTAATGCATATTCTAGGCAAGGGCTTACAGACCCTTCTTCACCAGCAGATATTTTTATTTAAGGGAGGGAGGGAAGATCAGGAGATGGGCTTCTAGAAAGGAAACCTTGTGTCCATTCCCTTGTAATCGAATGGTCTCCCATTCACTTTCACTCAATACTGGAGACTCACAACAGACGAGGAGTTGTTATAGTTCCATGTTCTAATCCACCTCCATTTCAACCACTGGTCTCTAGAAACACTTGCATGCCCTGACTCCCACCTCCTCAGTTCTTGACCTAGGCTCATGCATCATGGGCAACCAGAGAGGATCAATTTCTTGGCCTGTTAAGGAAAACCATATTTGAAAAGCAATTTTTGTTAAACTAATTGGATTTTAGCCTGATCAGAGGAATTCCTTCGTTCTGTGGAGCCAGTGGCCTCCTTCGCACATGACACTAAACCATAATTTATTAACTTTAACTGTGGTTTACATTAAACATAGTGCAGTGTTATGTGCAAACTAGACCAATGAAGCTACCACTTTGAGGAACAATTTTGTTAATGTATGCCAAACTAAAATATTTGGTAAGAGGAAAAGAAGGAAGGAGACACTTAACGATAGACAGCTTGCTATTTTGTTGAGTCATTAAGGTCATGAATGCCATAAAGTAGTTGCCCTATCCCTGTTAAAGCATGGTTACTGGTAAATTGTAAGGTTTTGGTGACTGAGCTGGGGTTCTTCGCCTCCTTGCAGTGGACATTTATAATTACCAAAATACAATCCCACTGAGGACAGCTTACATATGCCAGGGCAACTAGCAGAGAATGGAGAGTGTCTGCTCTGATATAAGCAACAAAGAAAATCCAGGAGACGAGGGAAAAATAGGAGCTAATAGCTTGTTTACGTGAGAGCAAGTGGCTGGTATTTATGTGACTTACCTCTGCCTTTTATTTCATCTGACTAGTCTGTTTATTTTCCTCAGATGATTGCCCATGGTGTTACAGATTGATTTTGCTTTCTGAAATAGAAAATCTATTGTTCGCCTACCATCAGCCAGGGGGCAACCTAGTTGACTAATGAGTTAGGATTCATTTTGAGTCAATCACCTAGCACATGGTAGATGGCAGATAAAGCAATGTGCTTTGAATGAGTGTTGTTTCTAGCACCACAGCATGTTACAGCATGAGGATGCATAAGAGACTCGATAATGTGCACAACATTCCAACTGAAAGGGACGGAGCTAGAGAAGGATTTGGTCTGGACCATCCTTTGCCAAGCTACCACCTTCCTGATGTTTTGGACTACAACTCGCATCAGCTCAGTCGGACCGGCAGGGAGTTGTAGTCCAAAGTGCGGCAGCTAAACCGCTGATGGGGGCAGTTGATTGACAACATGTAACACTGTTGTTAAAGCATCTGCACTACCAAGCCAAGTATAAGTTTCTGGTAATAATTTATAAAACCCTGAATAACGTGGATCCAGGGTACCTTAAGGGCCATCTGAATTCTTATATCACACCTGAGAACATCTGTTGAAGCGTTGATATTTGACCCCCAAGTTGGTGAGATTCATCTGATGTCAACACAAAACTTGAGTCTTTCATGTTACTTGCCTATTCCTATGAAAAACTCTTCCAGTGGATGATCTGAAAACTTTCCTATACCACCGGGCTTGTGCAGATAATCGTTCTCTTGCAGAAGCCTCTATGGTGTCAATTCTGTTTTTGCGTGTTTTCATTGCATTTATAATTGTTATATACCACTCCAATATTTTTGTGAAATTGCAGTATATACATATTTTGATAAACAAAATATAAACAAATAAATATACACAGTTTGCCCTCATTTACACATAACATTAAGCCAAGCTATAGCTTAGTGTACATGAGCTAACATGCAGGCTCCCAGACAGGTAGGCGATAACTTCTCTTATTATCCCCTTCTATCATAACATCTCAGGTATGTTACTCGGAAAGGTAGTAGTTGGCCCAGTTTCAGATTCACAGACGAGAAGTGAATTCCACCCAGGTCTCCCCAGTCCAGATATATGGCACTGTTTTGTCTCCTCCCCACTTCCTTGGGACATCATGTTAGGCCTCCTGCTCTGTGCTGTTTGTTCTGCCTTGATTCACTTCTGCCAGATATTGTAGATATAAAACCAGCAAACATGGAGGAGCTGACAGAAGTGATTACGGCTGCAGAGTTCCATCCGCACCACTGCAACACCTTTGTCTACAGCAGCAGCAAGGGGACAATAAGACTGTGCGACATGCGAGCGTCCGCCCTGTGTGACAGGCACTCCAAATGTGAGTATATTTTGGCCCACGGAAGGATGAATGAGAAAATAGGATTTGTACTTATTTTATATAAAAATATATATCTCGATGGCAGGTCTATTGGGGGGAAAAGAAGAAACCTTAGTTTTTTTCTTAGTAATCAGTTATCAAGCTTACTTCTGACGCAAAGTATTACCAGCTGGAAGTGAATAGAATATATCCTCTTCCTGCTGTGATTGCCAAAGTAAGTGCAGCATGCACAATAGTTTTTGCCTTGGTGCTGTTTATATCTCTGTACAACCGAACCTTACCCTCCAGCCAGAATGAGTAACACCCAGAGCTCACTTTAATTTCTGGTTCACTGGGTTCTCAGATATCTTAATGTCAAACTGAAAGCTCAAAGTACATGGGAAATCCCTGGGTGTGGAAGGCGGAGAGAATGGCTAAGCATTTTATGAATAGTTGCTTTAATGCATGGGGAACGGGACCCACACCATTGCTTTCTGTCCCACTGAACGAGAGATGTGCAATTGCTATAAGGCCCCGCCTGATTCCTTTTCCAGCCAGAATTGAAATAAATCTCTTGCAAAGATCCAGCTAATTGCTTTTTAAAAGGACAGGAGAGAGAGATTGGTTTTGAACTAAGTTATTCTGAACCTTAAAATTTAATCCAAAGCCCATTTTTCATTTCTTGCCATCTGGTGTGCTTCCAGTTTGGGAGTCAGCTTTTAATTATTAATGTGGTGGTTTTGCAAATCAGAAATGGTGGTATTAAATTGCAGGTCATACACTATTTTCTATAACAACTAAGATGAATGTAGCTACTAAAGCAGAGATGGAGAACCTCTGGCCTGGGTGGCAAGTGCAGCCCTGCAGGCAGCTCTGCCCAGCCATCAGGAGACACCCCACCTCCCAGGCCACTCCTTGCACTGGCCCTGCTCTGCATCCTCTTCAAGTACATCTGCCTGGGTGGAATGTGGCACTCAGCTGTGATAATGCCTCTTGCTTGCATGGGTGGAGTGTGTGTGCACAAAACCTCAGACATTTTCATGGCTGCAATGTAGCCTCCTAAGCAAAGGTCAAAGTCTCACACTTTGCTCCAACCACCCTGGCCTCAAGCCCTCCCCACCATTGGCATGTGACCGCTAGAATATTGCTCATGATGGAATGCAGCCCTCAGTCTAAGTAAAGGTTCCCCACTCCTGACCTAAAAGATCAAATCACATTCTCAAATTGGTACATTGAAAATAGGGGTTGACCGTATCCATGTAGAGTAATATGTGGTGATGTTGTTGTGTGACCGTTTCATAATTCCACCACTGCTAACAACCCACTGTTCATTCCCATGCTGCCCCAAAGATGCCAGATGCTTGTTGGGTAGTGTGTTGGACATGCTTTCACCACATTCTGAACTCACTCAGCTCACATTTTCACACATCAGTTTGGTTATATGCATCTCCCCCTTTAATAAGGGAAGGTAAAGGTAAAGGACCCCTGGACAGTCAAAGGCGACTATGGGGTGTGGCGCTCATCTTGGTTTAGGCTGAGGGAGCCACCGTTTGTCCACAGACAGCTTTCTAGGTCGTGCGGCCAGCATGATTAAACCACTTCTGGCGCAAAGGAACACTGATGAGTGCCAGAGCTCACAGAAATGCTGTTTACCTTCTTGCCACAGCAGTACCTATTTATTTATCTACCTGGACTAGTATGCTTTCGAACTGCTAGGTTGGCAAAAGCTGAGACAGCATTACGGGAGCTCACCCCATCACGTGGATTCAAACCTCCGACTTTCCGATCAGCAAGCCCAAGAGGTTCAGTGGTTTAGACCACAGGGCCACCTGCATCACTTAATAAGTGAAAACGACAATGCAGTTGAAGTGAAATATTCAAAGAAGTTGGCGAGTTGATGCTCTAAAGAGAGTAGAAAATGAAACCAGTAGTGGATTACAGTTAAGTGAATAACTGGATTAAGTTTTCAGTCTGAATAAGTGTGATGTAGATATTGAGTTATCCTTAACTATTTTTGTCTACGTTAAATTACATAGATGTTTTAATCCAGATTAAATCCTTATGTAAATAATTTCTCAAGGG
The DNA here is from genome assembly GCF_009819535.1 of Lacerta agilis. NCBI lineage: Eukaryota > Metazoa > Chordata > Lepidosauria > Squamata > Lacertidae > Lacerta > Lacerta agilis. Next base: position 50,454,349 of record NC_046313.1, read on the forward strand.
GCTGAGTCATTTTAGCTAGATTTTTTTTTTTTTAAACAGAATTTATTAACATTTTCATAATATAACATAAACCCAACCCCACACCTACAAATAGAAAAACAACTACAAATACACATAAAGTCAGGATTCTTCTTCTTACTTGTAACCTTACAAAAAAAAAAAATTCTAGTTCTGAATCTTGACGTTTGACTTCCCCCGCCTTTTCACCTTCGGTTTTAATTCAATATACTATTTCCTTAACAACTTTTCTCTATAAAAACAATTTAACTTTACTTAAAAAAAGAAAACATACTTATCTCCAACTTTGCATTGTACCTTAAATCTTAACCAAATATTCTTATAACTAAACTTATTTCTTCTGTCCTTTATCATGCTGCTTTTAACTTAAAATTCAATATCTCCTTACTTATTTAAAATAAACTTATCATTAACCGACTTCACACTCCGACTTCGGATACCATGGCAGACCATTTAGATTATACATTTAGTTCTTCAACCCACTCCTCCTCTGTCCATTGTCTTTTCCTGTCTTTCTCCAGCGCCAAATCTCCCATTGTCTTGCTCCAAGTGTCCACAGGTCCAGGCTGCATCCACAGCAAACCCCGCATCGAGCCTCAAGGCGTTACTCATCTGCGTTCTGGGCTCCTCCGTTTCTTTTGCTTCTTCTTCTTGTAAAAATTCTAATTCCATGTCCCTCGCCCCCGAGCTGCCACCTCGGGGTCTGGATGTTGTAAGTTTTCCCATTTCCCGTTGCTTTTCCCGGTTTTGCCCAGCCATCTCAGACCATCTTTCAAACGCCTCTCCCAGCTCTTTGCCAAGGCATGATTCCATTGTATAAAACTTTTGAAAAGCCTCCTCTGTGGAAAGTAGATCTTTTTTATAAATGATTCCACTCAAGACTTGTAGTTTCCGATCAAGCAATTCCATCTGTAAAATAGTGAGCTTTTCCTCATCCTTTAAATATGAGTTCGATACCAGTGTGAGCGCGAAGTCCAACATTTTGAGAGAGAGGGTGAGTGTCAGATTTCAGTTCCTGTCTCTTCCTTTGTTTCAAATTTTTCCTACGACACTCCAAGTCGCCGCCATTTCTCCGAGGCAGGAGTATAAAGACCAAAACTTCAAACGGAGATATTTTTCCCCCAGTTAACCCCCAAAGGGAGGTCTCAACAGACTCAGTTTTCAAATTCCAAATACTTTCTAATGATTGTTGTGGCAGCAGTCACTTAAAGAGTTAATTTCTTTCAGCAGCCGAAGGGAGGGAGGCGGGCTGCCTTTCTTCTTCCCCCAGAGCATTCCAGGAATACAAAGAGTCAATCAATTACTCACAGCCTCCGGGTTCTTATCAGCTCCTTAATGACAGGTAGAACTTAGACGCTCATCACAGGCTTTGCCGCCGCAATTTCATCCCGGTTGGGGCTTCTCCCCTATGGCCCGGCTCCGTAGTCCCTTCACCCCCACTCCCCCTTTACAGGGGGTGCGGGGGAAGGGTTCGGAGCCACAACGGGCACAGCCGGGGAGCCCAGGGCACGGGACGCTCTTCCCGCACCCCAACCGGAGCCCTGCTATGCGGTTGCAGGGCTCCTGACCCCCGGGATGAACTGGGTGCTTCGCAGCCGAAGTGACCCACGACCACCCATAATGGCGTCGCAAGCGGAAGTCTTTAGCTAGATTATTTTGACTAAGGATTTATAAAGTAGAACAAGTTGTTCTTATACCTGAACCAAGAATCCATGGGGGATTTAATCTCAGCGAACCAGCCTAATTCAATTGAATCAGAATGCTTGTCTTGCATAAACAAACTATATCATGCTCATATAGGAGATTGGTAGTCTTTAGCTTCTGTTTTTGCAAACCATTGTTTGTCATTCCATCTGAATGCAGCAGACTATGGTTTGTGGAAACCATAGCTTCCCCTTAAACTGGCATCAAACCCTCATGCACAAAGGAAGGTGGGAGGGAGAGCACAATCAAGCGTGAGGCATGGCACCACCCATTTCTCTAATGACAAAGCCTGGTTTGTTGCTGCATCTGAACTTAAAGCAGGACTTCAGTGCAGAACAAGTTTTATTCCCTTTTCCTATGACCGATCTCCTTTGTCACATGATCTTACGTCCATTTCCTGAAGCGGAACAAGACCTCTCTGTCTCCTTGACTTTTGCACATGTTGATCCCATTATGCAAACTCTGATAAGGTTCACAATGGCTGCATGTTTTCCTGTTTAGATTGGCGTATTCTCCTAGCATGTGTTTTGTCATGTTTTGTTTATTTTCTTTTGTCCACAAAAAGTACAGATAAAATATGAGCATGTTCCTCTTGAGATAGTTTATATCTCAAAGGTGCTGTTTTCCTAGGAAAATAGCCATTTCTCCCATCCATGATGCTGTAGAAGCTTGCAGTTTTTCTTTTCTTTTCACTATTGAATCAATCCCTAACCCCTAATAACCAGGTTACAAAAATGACCTCTTCAGCTTTATCGCTTCCACTTAGTGGGAGATGTCACAGAAGCCCAATTAGATGGCTGTTCCAAGCGTATGATTATATCCTGATATCTATCACTAGACTTCATTGGATAGCCACAATTTTTTTTCACTCTTTCCTCCCAGTGTCTGATTATTGTACCACCTCTGATTCATAATATAAGCATCAAGAAGCAGGGTGGATTCATTTCCTTTCCTTTTTCAACACCAGAGACCTTGGCTTGGTTTGTTTCTTTGTTCTGCTGCTGCTGCAGTGTCCTTTAGAGCGCATACAAGCCAATTGTGAAAACAAGTTCAATTTGACCTCTCCCTTGACGTCTGATATTGATTTTTCCCTATCCTTCAGAAGCATTGGCCCTCACTCAATTGTGGTTCAGCAGACTTGCAAGTTGGAATTGAGGCAGTTCATCGGGGATCAAAACAAAAAACAAAACAAAAAAAGTGACTCTGGCCTTTATAGATGAATTTTCAAAAGGAAATATTTAATAACTGGTTGTGTTTAATCAAAATGCAGATTGTATTGAAGCACCTTCCAATTGTGTTTCTGTTACGTGTCACAGGTGGATATACCTGTAATGCATTGCTGTGGGTTGGCCTTAGAATATGCACCACGCAACTGGAAATATGTACCTCTTTCTATGCACAATCTACAGCAGTACTGAATGAATCTGCAGCTTTATGTCAAAGAAAGTACGTTCCTTACATTAATCTGCCACCCAGAAATTTTCCAAAGTATATATGGCAGTGTTGGCTGAACCACCACTCCACAATACTGTGGGTAACGCAGTAGCCTTAAAAAGTTATCAAGATAAATCAGCTGCGTGTGGCCTTGAAAGCAACTCCCTTGCTCAACCTTCCTTGTCCCATGCTGTTCTGGGAGTGCCTCCTAGAGAGAAGCCACTCTTTGCAGAACTGTTTCGTTCTTGGCAGGTGGCCATTGTAGAGGCAGCAGTGACATAAAAAGCATAGCTGGGTTTTCTGTACTGTGATATTCAAGCAGTATCAAGGTCACACCGCTGGGTAGGTGCATTGGAGCCAAGGATAATATTCCTGGAAAAGTTCCAACTCCCCCCGCTCCGTACACACCCAGTGGCGGAGTGTATATTGAATGAAATTTATTACGGTCCCAGACCAGACTCGGCAGAGTGTATAGTCCTGATTTTATTGAGCTCTTTTCCAGTGCCTTAGAAGGATAGGATTTCACATCCCACCACGCCTGTATTCTCAGCAACTGCAGAGTCTCACTTTTATTGCGGCTAAACGTTCTTGCTGCAGTGTGATTGGGTTTCAGTGTTCGTGTAATCTTCATTTCCTACAAACTATGAGCAATTAGGCAGGTGATATTCCATGATGGCTTGCACAACCAACAGCCCTTTTTTCAGCACTTAAATGGGAGGTGCTGGTTCTCCCAAATGACCATTCCCTTGTGAGTAGTACTGCCATATAGTGTGAGCTTTGTAGCAGCTCCATATACTTTCTGCAGCAGAGGCAAGGATCCCTTTTCAGCACGACAGCTGCCTTTCAGTGACCATAACATGCCAGTGGTGGGCAGAGCCAGAGGTAAAATTGTACAGCAGGCTACTTTCTAACCATGCAGAGGTTAGAGGTTTCTCCACCCACCCACCTTGCTCCATCCTCGATCTAGGCAAGGGAGAGGCATTATCACAAATCAAGGTCATGCTCTAGGTTACTGCAATAGCAGTAAGTGACTGTCAACATAACTACCATCAAGGCTTGCCCTTGACCCGCTGCTTTCCCCCAAGAAAACTTGATCTTCACCACTTAATTGGAGAACTTCAAACAGGTTTTCTCCAGGTTGACATTTGCTCAAAATTTATCTGATTTTCCCAGGGAGAGCAGCAAGGCAAGTCCAAAACCACTCAGACCCATGCCTAGAAATCATGGGATAAGCAGGAAACCGCTCAGACCCATGCTTTCTAGGTGTGGGATAAGCACAAATCTGGATGAGTTCTAACCCTAGAAATCTGTAGGATCGCCTAATTTCTTTTTATCTTCTGGTGGTCTGCTGTTGGCGTAAGAACAAAATGACTGAAACATTTCCTCTTGTTTCCAGCATGGAAAACTTGGAAACTTGCAAAGGTTGGATGTGGTTCTTCCTGTAGAAAACTCTTGAGCCTCTCATTATATTGGGAGCAATGAAATGTCACTGGAGGGGGAAGAACCCCCTTCTGCTTTCTGCCTCTCTAAAATGAAAAATCACAGTCTCCTTTTGCACTGCAGGAAAATTGCCAGGTTTTGTCCCATTATAGGGGAAATTGTCAGCCATACCACCAGATGGGAAGAGTGCCTAGGTCTGTAGTTTTACAGATGAAATGTCATTGTAGGAGAGAGATTAACCATATTTCTGTGAAATTCCCCAGCCCCCTGAGAACCTTGAAGGCCAGGATTTTTGTGCCTTTATCATTACGTCATAAACACAAAAGAAGGAAAAGATCCAAGTGGAGAATAAACAGGAAGCGAGTGCATAGCTGCTCCAAGCAGCTGGATTGTATGTTACAGGATCACACAGCCTTCTGTGGGACACCTTTGACAGACTCTGAAACAAATGGTTCATTGCTGGTGTGGGAGAGCTGTTTATTTGGAATCAAGCTACTCCTGCTGCTATAAGCAAGACTACAATTTTCTTCAGAATGGAAGCAGTGAACCAATCCCACCCCTTTCCAAAATAGGTCCTGCCTTTCAGTAGTGAACAATGGAATCTATGTAGTGCCCAGCAAGCTCACATTTCCCTAATCTCAAATTGCTATGTAGCCCCAAAAATCCTGAGGTATACCAGCTTGGGGAAGGGGCTTCTGTAAATCTTCAGGATTTAGTCATCAACTAAAAAATATATATATTCAGAATAATGGTGCATTGTGGAATCCTGCACTACTCAGCCACAAAGTTAAGGAAATGACATGTAATTACAGAACATGGAGAAACTATAGAAATTGTCCCACATGTCCCACATTAGTTGCTCTGAAAACCTCTTGGGACAAGTTCCCTAAGCACTTGAAGGCTAAAATGATGTTTCCATGCCCCCAACCCTCAAAAACAAAAAAACAAACCATGAATTGCCAGAAACTACAACTCCATTTAGCCTGCTAGATATTTAAGGGCAGCTGTCCTACAGTCAAGATTTGCAAATTACCATTTGTTCCTCTATCAACATGTTCATTCCCTGTGTCATTAAAAGTATAAATTTGCAGCCTTTGGCATTAGGGTGCTTGAGACTGATCTGGAACCAAGAGATCTATCCAACCCAGAAGATAATAGACTGGTTCTGGTTATCCTAATGCAAAGTGCACCCAACAAACAGAGAAGTGAAAAATTGAATTTCCATGAAATTTTGTTGGTAAGGGGAGAGCAGTTTCTACTGACCAGGTTCCAGAGGATACTAGTTGTCAGCATCGCCAAGGTTTCCCCAGCATCCCTTTCTCTGTTGTATGCTATTTTTCCTATTTGCAGGTTGAAATAACTTTTAGGTTGTTCATAATTTCATTTTAGAAGTTGGACTTTGTATATCATTCTGCAGGTTAGTCTTGCCACAGCCTAAGAATGATTGCCTTGTGGTTACGGGGGGCAGGGCAGGCTTTTTCACCAGTGGGCCTAGTACTATGGAATGCACTCCCTGCTGAAATATGAAAGGCCCCATCCGCATTGGCATTGCATGATTTTTTGAAGACACACCTGTTTACATTGGCATTCCTTGATACCTCGTCCTGAGTCTACTGCTTTTAAATACTCTCCTCCATCCAGTCAAGCAAGAAGCATTATCAGAGTTGAAGGGCAGATTCCAGCCAGGCAAAAACATTTAAGGAGAGTGCAAAGCAGCCTGGATGAGGGTTGTGCCTTGGGAAGGAGTATGGCTTGCGGAGAGTTCCAAGAGTCAGGTGCAGCAGCCGGGGGGGGGGGGGGTCACATTTGGGCCCTGGGCCTGAGGTTTCCCATCCCTACCGTTGAATGTTTTAAGGATGCAGACATGATGAGAAAAACATAGAAGACATTGACTACTTGTTGCCATGTTGGTACATACTAAAATAATAGTGTTGGGAATATTTAAGCGTATATATTACCAAATAGCAAGTTGTTCTGCAAAAATTACAGTGATTGTCCATCCAGTGCCTTCCTTCCTTCCTTCCTTCCCCAAAGCAGCCCCCTTGCAGTCTCAGTGGGGGGTTGAGGAGAAGGGTTGTCTCCTCTGCCCAGAGATCCCCTTCCAAGCTGGGATAGGCTCCATATATGATGATCTGAGGAATCTAAGGTTTCTCTGCACCAGTTGTCATGGTACCACCAAGTCTCCGGTTGGCAGAGGTTCTTTTGAGTAAAGGAGCACCATCTGGTCTTTGATAATAAGGCAGTTCACAAATTCCTGCATTTCAATTTTCACTTTGCAGTGGTAGTAATTGCAAACGATGAAGACAGAAACTGTGAGAAGGAAGGTCACTTATGCCTTGTCTTTTGATGAATAAACCACAAAGCAGGCATTGTTCTAAAGTGCCCTTCACCAAATATACTTTTGAGAGGGAGCTTACACAGAAGAGTTTGGACGCAGGCCCAATTCAAGGAAACCTAAAGTAAGCCCGGTTCTAAATCCTGCAGTCTGCACATATAATCCTCATCCTGGATTGCTGGGTAGCATGAAAAATGGCATTGTGGCAAGCGGGCTATGTAAATGTTTATGCCTTTTTACAACAAGGTTCACGATACTTAAATTAAAAGCAGTTTTACCCTGCACTTCAGCCAAAGAGGCTCCCAGAACAGTTTGCAGCCTTCAGGCTTAACACTAATAAGACACAACACAGAAGAAAAGAGAATGGGGAAGAAGAGGTGAAGGGGGGAAAGCAAACTTGGGCACCAGTTCTTCAAGATCTTCCTATAATGACCATTCAGGGAGAGGAGGAGCCGGAAGGAGCAGGGGTCTCATTAGAGCTAATGCGGTGGCTCTGCTCCCCTTCCCTTCCACTGCAGCAGCCTGGTTCAAATCGGCCAGTACAGTCCGAACCTTTGTTCCTGAATGGAATCTGTTCCAGAAGTCTGTTCCAAAAACCAAGGCGTGGCTTCCGATTGGCTGCAGGAGCTTCCTGCACTCAACCGGAAGCCACCTCAGACATTCGGCTTCCAAAAAATGTTGGCAAACCAGAACACCCACTTCCGGGTTTGCGGTGTTCGGGAGACAAAATGTTTGAGTCACAAGGAGTTCGAAAACAAAGGTACAACTGTTTATATAAATTGCACTGCTATTTACATGCACACCTGAATTTAAGAGCGATTTTGCTTCCACTATGTGCATATTTCTCTAAAAGAGATTTTACAGGATGGTACAAGATGTATAGAAACCAAGGGAGCATGACTGAAAGGTGAATGGCCTATTACCTTTTCTGACTTATACCCCTCCAGATATTGCTGGACTGCAGCTCCTTCCAGCCCCAGCCAGCATGACAAATGTTTGGGATGATGCAGTGGAGCAGCATCTGCAGGCCTGCAGGTTTTTCACTCCTGCAGATACTGGTTAGTGGGGCATTTAGATCAGGAAAATAAAAAGGGGCAAAACTGACCCCACCCCACCCTACCCTCAGATTCAGTGCCCCCCAATGGCTGCTTTAAAATAGAAATAAAAATATAAGGAGATCTGCAACATCACAAGTAGGCTGACCCTGAGTTTTTCACATGCTCTTAGGTTTTGTATAATTTGGTGGTGGTTGCAAATTTCTCTTTCCTCGACTGCAGCAAAAGTCAGCCCATCACCTCTGCTGTCACTTTAGCACCAGCAAACTTGACTCAAGCTTTACACATAACAGAACCCATAGAAATGATGCAGCTGTTAAAGATTCCTCCCAAATCCTGCCTCCTAGTGTGCCTGAGCCCATAATTATTACAGCTGTGACAAGCTCTTGTGGAAGTTAGGTGCCAGCTCAGATCTTGATCCCCCCCCCTTCTCTTGATGTTTTCATTTTATTTTTGAAAAACCCACAAGTCATCAGATTTCCTGCTGGCAGCTAAAGGAGCTCAAGCTGGAGACTGCTGTGAGCAGTGCCATTTCAGATTTGTAGAGAGATCATTTATCCTGGCACTTTGGGGTGTTTCCATCCCTCCTTTCTGCACACACCATATTCCAAAATTCAGGACTTCACAGCTCAGCATTCCGTTAGAGGGCAATGAAACTCACCAAATATTTGTGCTGAGAAAGGAAATCCTGCTCTGGTATGGTTTTCTTCCCCAGTTTTTCCTGCAGGAGGTCTGACTGCTAGTGTCAGACTTATTTTTTTTAATAAGTAAATAAAATTCTCATTGCCAGGATGTTAGGTGTCAAGTGGGTCATTACCCTTCGAAGGGTGAGAACACAGCATTGCAGCTGAATCCATGCAGTGCGAAAGAAATCCGACTGTCTCTAAGAAATTTCCTTAAGCTTCATCTTGTTTTCTGCCCTGGCCACAGAAATGTCCTTCCTTTGGTCAAATATACATGTAGTTCCTCCTCTTCCTTCTCTCCCCCCCCCCATATTTATTTTTTTCAAGCGTTTATAATACTGCTATGCATCAGAAAAGATTCCAAAGCAGTCAACAAAGAAAAGTGAACAAGAATAATAATCCAGCATATAAAATAAAAAGATACAATATTAAAATCCACTCACTCAGTAGCCACACAAATTCCACACTCACTAATTCACCCGTAGGCCAGACAGCCTGTACACATTCAGCCAAACCTAAAAAACCCCACAAACACAATTACCAGAATCAACAATCCCGTGTGGCCACCCTTAACACTACAAGTCAAAACAAAATTTAATCTTGAATTCCACCAACCCCAACAAAAGCATAACACAATTTACCCAAACACTCACTTTCACATAGGGAAAGAGGTTGGGAAATGCAAGCTTTGTGTCTGAATGTGTCTCTCCAAGCCTCTCTAGCTGCCTTTGAGACTCTCCTTGGCCAGAGTGCCTCTGCAGCCCTGATTAACATTTGCATTGAGTGTTTTTGCCTGACTGGAATATATATTTGATGATGCGTCTTGCTTCCCTGGATGGAAGGTAGAGAATGGGTGTGAGTAGGTGTAGAAATTTGCTTGCTCTACAAAGGTAGAATTTATATTCATTGCCCCACCCACCACTGGCAGGTGGTGCCGAAGGAATGTGGCTGAAAATTTGGGCTGAAAAAGGTTCCCCATCCCTGATTTCAGGTTATTGTCCACAGCTGAGGAACCAAGCTGTTACCGCAGTCAATTGCGGAATGATGGTAGTGGAGAAAACATCCGGTAGTTGTTTCAAGAATTCACGTATGGTCATACAATTTATTTTACCAAAAGAGCCACTGTGACACATAAAAGTATGCTAACAATGGAAAATGCTCTTTCTCAAGTTCTGCTGTGGTATAATATTTTTATTTTATGATTACTTAATATAGATATAACATTTGGGGAGAAAGCATGGTGAGGGTCCTAAAACTCATCCATTGAATGCATCCTTGAGATTTTTCCTACAAAAAAAGGTCTTAACTTCACAGTTGCATCAGTCTGCTTTCTTGGGCCATTCAGGTTGTGATTTATATATACACGAAGTAAGCGGTTGCTCTGAAACCTCTGTTGACTTCGATTGGCTAACGCCATATATTGATTGGCCCGTAAAGCTTTAAATCTCTTTGACTGGTGGCAGCTTTGTTACAAGTGCTTCTTACTCCACTAATTGATGGCTTGGTAGAGAATGGTCCGTTCTTTTAAAGATAAGTGTTCTCATTAAAGTGTCCTGGTCATTAAAATCTCAACTGTTCTGAGGATCCAGGACCAGCTGACAGTGCCCAGATCACACACACATAGGCATGACACACACACTATAGTTGGGTAAGCAAAAGCAGAGTGCAGCATATAGATGAGCTGTTCCACGACTGAAGCAAGATAAATGTCTTAGGAAGAAGGTCAGAAAGGAGATATAGGGAAGTCCACATTTACTAGCCATAGATGCCAGGCAGAATGTCCTACACTTGGGTTCACCCTGATCGAGAAGGATTTCTATAAGCAACCAGGCCACATCTGCACCATACAGTTAAAGCACTCTCACACCACTCTTAACAGTCTTGGCTTCCTCCAAGGAATCATGGGAACTGTAGTTTGTTAAGGGTGCGGAGAATTGTTAGGAGACCTATTGCTCTCACAGAGCTCCAATCCCCACAGTGGTTTAATAATCAGTCCCTCTTCCCATTGAATTCTGGGAATGGGAATGGTTGCTGATGTCTGTTAAAAGTGGTTTGATAGTGCTTTTAAGTGTATGATGCAGTCAGGGCCTTGGCCAGTTGGCCTCCGCAACAAAGACAGGAAGATTCTCAAGGCTTCCGTGAAGCTGAAGAGCTAATCCCTCTGGCTTCTGATCCAGTGGACCAAAGTTTGGTCCCATGGAAGCCAACTTTACAAATCAGAAGGTGACATAAGGTGGGTGCAGTTTCGTTGACTTCCCACGTGATGTAATCATACTACACTTCTGTTTAGATTCCTAAAAACTGTTATTTACTTTGGTTTGCTGCCAGTCATTCAGTGGGAGTCCAGGTGTGAAAGCTCGATTTGTTCTGTTGCATTTTAATTTAAGAAATTAATATTTTATAGTCTACAGATATATATATTTAATGATGCCATGCACTGAAATATTGAAATGCAAATGTAGGTAGCGTGGTGGAGTTTGAGATTGTCAGGTGAATGAAAAAGCAGGCAAAACAAGCAATCTCACTCTGGCAATTATATGTTAAGGACTGGAAAAAACAAGATCTTGTTAAGACTTCAGTGCTGATCCTACTGTGTCTCTCCCCTCACTCCACCTTTGTCATTAGGCAGAAGGGAGACTTGGCAAAGAAACTATAGACTGTAAAGAGGGGAGCAGTTTCTGTTCCTCAACTTTGTCAGCTTTTGCACTAAACTCTGAACTTTTAGGGGAGATTTCACTCAGCTGAGTATATATTTTTAATAAAATAAAATTTGATTTTTGCATCATTGCTCTTTCTGTAAGGCATCTGAAACTGTTCAAATTTGCTTACACATTGTATATTTAAAAGAGAACTTTATCCATTCCTCTTCCTATTGTGTTGACTACCTACCTACCTCCCCATATAAAATGTTATATATTTATACCCCACTTCAACACATTTTTCCCAGGGCAGCTTGCAAAATTTCAAAACACAGTAAAACAAAATAGAACAGATGAGTTCTAACACTGCAAGCCTATGCATATGTACTTAGAAGTAAGCCCTTTTGATTTGAATAAGGTTTACTCCCTGATAAGACTGTAGTGTTAATTGTATTTTTGCAGGATTACGTCATTTATGGTCTTGGTTTTTCTGTGAAATGACAGCTGTTGTAGCTCTTTTTGGGCATTCTTGCCTTTGTGCTTGTCAGAATGAGAGTATAGATGTGCATGGAGCACAGTTGTCCACAATGTAGGTTTTAGGCATAAATCTGTATTTGCAAACACTTCCATGTGACCCAGAACCCTGTCCGACTGGGGTTCCAGATTCAAACCAAAGCCTTTAGGCATTTAGCTGTACTCATGATTGCAGAGAGCCATGCTCTTTGAAGAAGGGTTAGGGGGTTGGCATATCCCCGCTCCTGGGTTGACAAACACAATGGGGATGGGAATGCTGAACTAGCACTTAATCTGAATACTATCCTGAACTGTAACCATCTTTCCATTAAATATTTCCACACTGCTGTGCAAGTGAAACACATCAATACTTCTATACGTACCACATTGGGACCAGCCCTATTGACTTGTGCCTTGGCCATGTTTTAAGTGACTTGTTTTTTTGTGTGTTGTATAGTTTTTGAAGAGCCTGAAGACCCAAGTAACAGGTCGTTTTTTTCTGAGATCATCTCTTCAATTTCTGATGTTAAGTTCAGTCACAGCGGGAGGTATATCATGACCAGGGACTATCTCACTGTCAAGGTGTGGGACCTCAACATGGAGAACAGACCTATTGAAACATACCAGGTACCTCATCCTCAAGATTTTTGGTGTGTTGTGAATGAATGGGTAGTAGGAATTAAAGATAAAGGGATGCACCCAGGCTTTGTCATACTTGGAGTTGATCCACTGTTAGACATAACTTAAACACATTTGATTTCAGTTATTCTGCTCTAAATATTACTTAAGTCTGGGCCAAACCCAATCTATGTAAAGCACTTTGAACATTCAAAACTGCTACATAACTACTGTTAAATGAGTTCTTTGAACTAACAGGCAAAGTCCTCGTTATTTAGGATGCTCCTTTCAATTCCAACTGAAATTAGAACGATATTTGCGTTGTTTTTTTTCTGTTGCATTTGATCTCATGGAAAGTGGCATAATTTTAAGGCTGCTTGTCAAACACTATACAAATCCAAAGTAATGAAATTGCTGATGAGGGTTTGAATATACTTGTGTTCTCTGCCTAATAACTTTGCTGTGCCTTTAGGGATCTTTGGGGGAACACAGACTGTCTCTTACAGGAGCAAGGCCAAGGAGCCAAACTATACATGAAGCTGTCTTATATAGAGGCAGACCAGTGGTCCATATAGACCACTATTATCTACTTTGACTGGGAGTTCTTCCACATCTCAGCCGGGGGGCGGCGGTTCCTGCTGCTACATGCTACCTGGCACTCTTTAACTGGATATGCCTGGGTCCTTCTGCATGCAGAGCACACTCTCCACCAATAAACTAGGACTGCTCTGAATTACTTGAATGTAATGCTTCTTACCTGGGCAGGGGTTCTGCTTTGATCATTATGGGGGGAATTCAACATCACGCTATTGCAAACGTTCCATCAGTGCAAGCGTTTCAGCTTGCCAGGCAGGATCACCTCCCCACCTCCTCTCCCTGCATACTATTCTGGTGGTTCTCCTAACCCTCCCTTTCTCCCTGGCTCAATTTCAGAGGTATGCAGGGCATGCAGAATGGCCCTGTTGTGCAAGTAGAAGTCCTTGTGCAGGGCTTCTGCTGATGGAACTCATTATATGAATTCCACCCTGTAGGTGGAGGGGAGGCATCAGGGCCGGCCCTACCATTAGGTAAAATGAGGCACCCACCTGAGTTAGCAGGTGCTGGCTGGTGGACAGGAATTACAGAAGTATTGCTGCAGAGCACTGTGTGTGTCATTCTGCCCTACTGCCCTCAGATGCACTGGAGGATGCTGCCCACTTCGCCAGTGCTGAAGTAAGAGTAGATTGCCAACCCAAGTGGCTTCTGTATGTGTAATTGGAAAGGCATAATCTTGCCCCTTTGCTTCAGGCAGCAAAAAGTCTTGGGCCTGCCCTTTAAACCTGTGTCCTCCAACATTGTTCTTGGATGCTGGGGTGGACTTGCCCCTATACACATTCACCCCAGACTACTGGAACAGATAACTGGAGCTTGCAAGGCAAGTGTGTGCATTGATTCTTAGACAGCTTCACCTGTCATTGAATCTTTCTTACGAAAATAAGGTTGCTGAGTTCTCTTCCTACCCACATCTCTCCCCTAGCTCCATAATAATAGATGATTTTTGAGGTTGTCCTATCCCACTCTCTGGTAATGGAGCAGCCTTCTCCCATGGGACTGCTGGGTTCTTATCTTGCGAGCATCATTTCTTTTGAGTCATGCTTCTGGATTAGTAATGAACAGCTTGATGTATCCACTGTAGAAGATGTCTCGAGGATTAATGTATCTGAGAACCTAAATGAGTAAGAGGTGAGCTTGTAGGGAACTGGTAGATACTATGTCATGTTGGTTCACAAGATTTATAAATCAGGCTTTGGATTATGATTCCCACTGAACCTTGTTTTACTATCACCCTTTCTGTCTGTGCCTCAATTCTTAGGTTCATGATTACCTCCGCAGCAAGCTGTGCTCCCTCTACGAGAACGATTGCATTTTTGATAAATTTGAATGTGTGTGGAATGGGTCTGACAGGTAAGGAGCCTCCTTTTACTTTGGCTATCCCACCCCCAATTGCATTTCTTCTGCTTCATGAGCAGTGGCAGAGTGTGTGTTTATTGGGCTGAGGGGGAAAGCGTGTGCCAGTCCAGCAATCACCACTGATGCCAGCCGTGAGCCACTCTGATCTCAGCTTCACAAACAGGGCTGGCTCATGGAGGGCATCATGAGAAGGACACATGTGCCCTTTGATCCCAACCCCCTGAGGGCGAAGCTGGGATCGAACAGCACATGGCACCCTTCTCAGGCAGCCCTCCCTGAGCTGCTCCACAAGGCTTGGATCTGATCAGATCAGATCCCAGCCTTGCAAAAGCATCATAGGGCTGGCTAAGAGAGGGTGGTCTGAGCAACATTCCTCTAAGAAAATTGCCTGGGACAATCGCCCTGGCAACCCACCTCCACCCCCAGTGCTATGCCCCTGTTGATGTGGTGCAGATATCATTGTGAAGCTAAATGAAACTTGACATCTGTTTATCAAGCTGGGGGGCAGGCAGGGAAAATACTTATTGTTACTTGCCACTCTCCAATCTCTGTTAAGCTGCGGCACTCAACCAGGGTTGTTTTTCCATTGGAGAATCAAGGCACAGAGAGCCTGCAGTGTCTTAGAAATGTAGTTTATTCACACATATTTACACCTTGGTTTATGGAGACAGAAAGATCACAGCATTTGCATCTCAGGAGGGGCTTGTCCTTTCCAGCAGCGCAGCATTATTCGGAGGCATTCTACCCTGTTTCTCCTAAAATAAGACATGGCCATAAAATAAGCCATAGCAGGATTTCTATGCATTTGCGAAATATAAGCCGTTCCCCGAAAATAAGCCATAGTGACGTGGTACCTCCCATTAAAACAGCCTGGAGAGGCGTGGCTTTGCAGCGTACCGATGCGACACGGTTAAAATAAGACATCCCCTGAAAATAAGCCATACTGTGTTTTGTTGAGCGAAAAAAAATATAAGACGGTGTCTTATTTTAGGAGAAACACGGTAAGTGCCAGCTCCATCTCTCCGTAACAGCCGGCACGTCCGCTGCCCCTCAGTCCCCTCATGGAGTTCTGCTCACTGCTAGGGCTGGGCAGTTTCATGTTTTCAACATTGCAATGTTTCACCACGCAAACATCCATGACCTGGCGATACACTGCAATGTTGAAAGGGAGGGGAAAGCTGCATTGGCCTTGGGCCCACCAGGGGGAAAACGCCACTGCTCCCGCCGAGGAGCTGGGGCCAATGCAGCTTGTTCCTCCTACCACCAAGGAAGTCCCTCTGCCCCCGACACCTATGGGGCAGGTGTGCTACCTCTCCTGGAAAGAAAAGGTAGCGCCCCCCCCCCCAATGTAAAGGCGGCTGAGGCAGCCCTGCAAATGGAGCATTTCTCTCTGCTTTAGACATGGAACGGAGATGAGTTGTGATGTTTTTCTAGCTGTGCTTTGACAAATATAGCTAACTAAATTGTCACCTTACTTGTAAACACCATGCTTATTTGGTTTTGAAATATTGCTTATCAGAAAGATGTTTCCTGTTCCCAATTTAGTGATTGAGGTGCCTTCCAAAATCTGTCACTTCATCTGCAGTGAAAAATTAAACATGACATTTGCTGGTTGTCACTGTAGTACATTTGTCCATTTTCATTTGCAGACAGCCAAAGGGGCTTGCAACTGTTACTTTAGGGCAAGGATGGGAAACTACAGCTCCCATCATCCCTTGCTATTGGCAATGCTGGCTGGTAGTGATGGGATTTGGAGTCCAGCTGCATTTGGAGGGTCACAGATTTCCTATCTCTTACTTGGGGGTGTGAGGACAGGGATTTTGCTGTGGAAGTAGTGGTCACTCTGATCCAGACACCTGAAAGCATGGCAAAAGATGGCATGTCGGCAGATAACCTCCAAATATTGGACTCAAACTCCCATCACCAATGATGAGAGATGGTGGGAACTGAAAGTCAATAACATTGATAGAAAACCAGATTAAGGAATCCCATTGTAGTCCATATTTGTATCTTTCTGTTTTGAGATGGTTAAGTACTGCAAGTGCAGATTGGGTTGATTGCCTCTTTGATGTGGAAAGCTTTTTTGTTATGTTTTTCACCCAATCCATGGGGGGGGCACACAAGATGCTGAGAAGAAGGAGTATAATAGGGCTCCCTACACTATGTTTCCTTATTTTTTTATTTTAATTTTTATTTGTATACCACCTTTCCACAGTTAAAAACAATGCTCAAGGCGGCTTACAACAACAACATGACAGGATTTACATAGTCGAAACAAAATAGAAAAGTCTTTCCAGTAGCACCTTAGAGACCAACTGAGTTTGTTCTTGGTATGAGCTTTCCTGTGCATGCACACTTCTTCAGATTTACATAATTATTTATGTCTTTAGTAAGTAAACCACATCAAAAAATACACAACAAAATGGGGAAAAGTTCCATATAAATAAATCAAAATCTAAAACTAAGAATACAGCATTAATATCAGAGTTTAAAATGACATAGGTAACAGCAATTTAAACAAAAACCAAAACAAAACGGAGCCCTCTCTGCCCAGCAGCTGTCCTTTATAGAGCCCATCAGGCCCTGCCCTAGGCGGTGAATGGCAGGACTGGGGCCAGGTGCTCCCAATTCCCAGTACCTGTTAAATAGGATTTGAAGCTGCAGTGAGCTGTACAAAGAATCATGCTGACTGGAGTCAGCCCAACCACCAGGGGAAGTGAAACCTCACCTCAGTCAACAGATCTGGAGGACAGAAAATTCCACCTACACCCCATTCATTATTCTACACCTCTCTGCCTCTTTTTCTAAGGGGCCTGGAGTGTTTATCTAAGGCTAAGCTAATGCCATCATCATTGGGTATGGCAAAAAACGCATGGGAAGGGAAATGAAACAGGTTTTAATTCTATTGGGTACGTCACCTGATTTGATTTCTGTTCTCACCCCATTCTCTTTGCTTGCTCCTCAGTGTCATCATGACCGGCTCCTACAACAATTTCTTCAGAATGTTTGATCGCAACACCAAGCGTGATGTGACCCTGGAGGCCTCACGGGAAAACAGCAAACCCCGTGCCATCCTCAAACCCCGCAAAGTTTGTGTGGGGGGCAAACGGAGAAAAGATGAAATTAGTGTGGACAGTCTGGACTTTAGCAAGAAGATCCTGCATACAGCTTGGCATCCTTCAGAAAATATCATAGCAGTGGCAGCAACAAATAACCTGTATATATTTCAGGACAAGGTTAACTAGGAAGGGGCGGGGGAGATGTTCCTTAGGAATCTTACGTACTGGATACTAACTAGCAAACACAAGTTTTAAAATGTTTCTTCCATTTAATTTTTTTCCCTTCTCCTCCGTATTTGTTTTGTCATTCCTCTGCAGACATTAGTCATGTAGAGGCAAGCACTCAGATTCCAGTGTCTATTGCTTTCCCCAAAACCTTAAGAAATTGGGTTGGCAAAGCCCATTAGGAACATTTGACTTCCAAGTATTGAGACCTAC